>NW_026688167.1:0-300000 GCF_030445035.2 Dasypus novemcinctus
ATCTGTGTCTCTTTTTGTTGCACCATCTTGTTGCGTCAGCTCTCCAGGTGTGCGGCGCCACTCCTGGGCAGGCTGGACTGCCTTTTGTGGGGGACAACTCTCCTTACAGGGCACACTCCTTGCGCGTGGGGCTCCCCTATGCAGGGGGCACCCCTGTGTGGCATGGCACTCCTTGCACACGGCAGCACTGTGCATGGGCCAGCTCCACACGGGTCAGCTCCACACGGGTCAGGGGGCCCTGGGTTTGAACCCTGGATCTCCCATGTGGTAGGTGGATGCTCTATCCATTGAGCCAAGTCTGCTTCCCTATCATTTATTGTTTATTCTGCTATATCCTCTTTATATTTATTTCTTACAATAACGTTATAAGGTAGCTATTATTTGCCAACTCATGCGTGTCCAAGGCCACGTAACTGGTGCGTGGCAAAGCTAGGTGTGGAGCCACGCCCGTCCGAGCTCCAAGCCACAGTCTTCTGTGGTGCCTCCCACAGTGAAGCCTTCTCTGTCCACCTGGGCTGGGATCTTGATGGCAGGGACTGGCACTTTCAAGTCTCTGTATCAACAGCAAGGTCTGGCCTGGCAGGTATGGTTGGCTCCTGAACCAAAGGCAAGGCAGTTGCCCGGTGAACCTCACATCCAGCTCGGCCTGGGGGTGCGCTGAGAAGCTGCAGCCGTGGTCTGACTGTGGGCATCAGGACCCGGCACATCTTAGCATCGCTCCCCAACTAGGGCTGTGTGGTGCCAGCGGTCAGGAGTCTTGAAGTCTTGGGCTTTTCACTAACTTGCTAATTAGTAGACGTGTCCTTTCTACTCAGTCTCGGTTTCCCTTCTTTAAATTGAGGGACAAAGCCACAGCGGAGAGTTGTGTCCGAATCTGAGGTGTTTTTTCAAAGTAGAGTCTTAGGTTCTACCCTGAAAGATTCTGATTTTTTTTAAATGTCTGGAGCAGGGCTCAGGGGTCTGTATGTTAGCAGCTTTGCCAAGTAGCACTGATGTACTGTCAGGTCTGGAATTACTGGGCTTGGGTCTCTTCTAGCTCCCAAATTCCACTGCCCTTAGCTTGGGAGGATTTGTAGACAGACCCTTATGTCCTTTCCATGACCCAACCCAAAATAGACTATGTGACACAGAAATAACAGTAAAAAAAATATTTATTGTTAAAAAAAAAATCAAATGACTAATGGAACGATGCATCCTGTCACTCACGCCCACAGTCACACGCACAGTCGCCAACCGCTCGCACGAACAGACCCTCACCCACACAGCCCGCAACCGCCGCAAGCAGCGACCCGTGGGTGAGAGTGCCCATTGCTCTTCCTTTTGACCTTGTCTCCAGAAACAGCACACATGAAAAGGCAGTGGACCAGGGGAGGGGGTGGTGGGGAGGGAGTGGCGGGGCAAGCAGGCACAGTGGCCGCTGGTCTCTGCCACTCCTGGCTACATACACTGTACACATGTGTCACAGAGACTGTACACGGGTGCACACACGTAGACGTGTGCCCACAGGACCCTCCATGCGTAGGGTTGAGTCACTGCAGGTAACGCTTAGACTGGAGGCATCTGAGCTGGGGGCAGGGCAGGGCGTCCAGCCTGGACACTCCGGGATCCAGCCCCCTGCCCTGCCCTGGCCCTGAATGGGAGTTCCTTGTGTTTAGGGAAGAGAAACCCCTTTGTGGAAACTCAGCCAGTTGAAAAGTGCTTTAGAATTCTAGCATGAACAACTCTTTCCTTCCTGTCTTCAGCCACAAGTGTCTGGGAAATCCTGGATGAATTGCCCAGAGTTTCATGAAGTCTGAATTCTTTAACAAAGAAGGTCCAGGACCACTTTAGGGTCCTGGCAGGCCCCAGTGGTAGATAGCCACATGACTTAAAGGGGCACAACAGATGCCCTTGAATGTGGGCTAGAGGAGTGGCACCTCCCGGGGACCCTCGTTGCCCTCATTCTCCACTGTATCTCTAGCTCCTGACACAGTGCCAGGTGCAGAAAATATGTACTGGGCTCACCTCTCGGCCCCAAGGAGGCCCCCCCGTGGCCCTCCAGGGCCAGCTGACCCTGCACCACATCTCTATAGTGGGGGGGTGGTTGCTGGCGGGCACACACCTGCCTCTGCCTCCGGCATGGAGCTTTGGGCAGGCGTGAGAAGAAGACCTTGCAAAACCGACCCAGGATCTGACGCCCTGCCTCCCTGGGGACTGAGAGATGGCCAAGGCAGCAGGAGACAGCCTCTTGCCCACCCCAGGAGTCAGTTTTTCCCGGTTTTTCTGGGCGCCTGCTCTGTGCGTCCCCCCCTCTCCTGGGGGCCCTAGTGCTGTTTTTGGAGCTCTACCCTCAGCTTCCCTCCACCCTCAGGGACTAGCTGGGGGTCCGGAAGAGCATGTTTCAGGGATGGCCGCCTGGGCTGGGTAGGGGCGCTTCCGTCCCACGTTCCCAGCCACACTCAGCTCACTCCCCGTGAGGCAGGAGGAAGGCGCCAAGCCTTCCTGCTCGCCTTCCTCTGAGAACTGGGGAAGCTAGAACATGACCTCCTCACAGCTCCCATAGTCGCTCTCTACCATGTCAGAGCCCTCATAGTTTGGGGGGGGCCGGGGCTGGCCGCGGCCTGCAGGAGGCCCACCCCCTACCTCACACTCTGCATAGGAGGGCCCGGCCCGGCTAAGCCTCATACTCATCCCCTTGTAGCCCCCCTCTGCCAAGCAGGGCCCTCCCCCTCCCTGCCGGAACTGTGAGTGGTAGTAGCTGATGGCTGTGTACTCATTGAGACAGGGGGCCAGCAGGTGCTCCTGGGGACTCGGGGGCCGTGGAGGCAGCAGGTCTTCCAGGTTCTGGTTGCTATAACGGGGTGGGATGGGCGCCCGCTTGTTTTCCAGTTCCAGTGGGAAGGGGAAGCCCCCATAGAGGCCAATGGGCTCCGGCATCACGGCTGGGGTTGGGTGGCAGTGGGATGAGGGTGGCAGAGGGCCCTGGGTCACTTCAGGGTGAGGGTATTCCCAGCGTTCCTTCCTGGAATACGTAGGGAGCCAGACCGTGGTTCCACCTGGGTACACTGAAAGGGAATGGCAAAACAGGGTGAGCTGTGGGTGTCCCCAGAGACAGTCCCAGCTGGCCCTAGATGTAACTTAGCAGTGTGGTGGGGCGGGAAAGGAGTGGACAGTTGTGTGGCCCACCCATGTGAGTTGCTGTTGGCAGCCTAGCTCGGTATCCAGAACCCAGTGGTGGCGCTCTCAAGGCCAGCATTGAACCCAGAGCCAGCCCATCTTACAAGTCTGTGTTGTTGACCCAAGGGTCAGTAAACAAGGAAAGAAAATGGATGGCTCCATGGATCCCACCCCACAGCTGGATATGGCAACACCGGCCCAAGTCCTACTGGTGAATCACGTCTCCTTAATTGAAGGTCATAGACATACAGCTTGTACTGGGGGTGTGATGGAGTCTACCACAGAGGGTGGTGAAATGAGATAGCTTGGAGGTCAGGAGACCAGGAGTCCTTTGTCCTACCTCTGTCCCTGCTACTGAATATTTGGGTGAGTCGGTACAAGTCACTTTATCTTTATGGGACCTAGCTACCCTATCCCTCCAAAAAAAAGGCAAAGAAAATACCTGTTTTAACCACCAAAGAATAAGCTGGAGGATATAAAGTACTTTTACAAATTCACCTCCATCTGAGCCAAAGACAAGGGGGGGTGAAGGTCTGGCCCAAGCCTGCTACACCTCCAGGTGACCAGAAGCTTAGACCACTGCTTCTCTTTCCCTTCCCAGAAAGGTACAAATGTGCAGAAGCCTCCTTTGTACCTCAGGGATTCTACCCACCCATATCCAGGGTCCATAGGTTCCTGCCATGGATACCAATCCTAGGGGATAACTTGAAATTTATAGGAGTGGATCTTGGTGCAGCAGAATGATCACAGGTGCCAAGAGACCTTGCATCTAGACCAGCCATTAGTGCCCTGAGAGCTGGGACACAGCCCTTCGTATCCCATCCCAGGGGATTGGATTGGATGGTGGCCCAAAACCCTTGTGCCTCAGATAGTTGAATGTTTGGGTCTACCCTTCCCATTCCACCAATCCTAGAGGCTAAGGGCCTCTGGCTATACTGACCCATCTCCTCGCGTGACCAGGTTCTCTTCATGATGGACTCATTGTCAGAGTTGGAAGGGACCGCAGCTGGTGGGAGTCTGGGGGGCACACTGCAGACCATCGGCTGTTGCTTAGAGCTGGGTCCAAAAGTGATGAATTCATTTGGGACTGAGGTCTTGCTGGAGTCGGGTTGGTTCAAGTTGTTGTAGGAGCTGGTGCTCAGGGGGTTGAGTTCGATGTCAGGCAGGGCTTGGGTGTCAACACCAACGCTCCTGGCCAGGAGGTCTGGGTCCTCCATGGCAACTGGCTTGTGAGACTTGCAACGGCGGCAGTAGAGGAGGAGACCAACAGTGGCCCCAATGAGAAAGATGAACAGGACGCCTGCTACGGTGATCAGTATCTCCTGCTGCCCCCAGTCACCCCTTTTGATATCAGGAGTGACAAGGCAGTGTCCTCCTGAGCACCCCCTTGCCTCCATTTCACACCTGCAGAGACAGAGAAAGAGAAGTCAGTGGTCCAAGTCATTGTACTGCCCTTTCTGTGCTCCCTCTTGCAAAGATATTTGGGAGAGAGACCCCCGCCCTCGAGCCTACACTCTACTTTTCAAACACTCAATGATCTAAAACAGCAGACATACTCTCCATCCTCCACCAATAAGGTATGGGCCTCAGCTACACCCACATTCATGCCCAATGATATCTGGGCTCTGGGCACATCCGTTATTTCCCACCAATGAGATCTAGGCATTGTACATACTCTCTGTACCCATAAGGTCAGATTTCTAACATAACTGCAGTGGAGGCATCTGACATACTTGGCCGTCCCCTAGCAATAATGTCAGGGTCCCAGATGCAAGTCAGCACTCATCCAGCAATTCATCACCAGTGTCACCTGCTATTCATCACCAGAAGGTCACAGGAACCCATCCTGGACCTGCATGATCAGCTACCTCACACTGAACAACTTTCTCAGGGAAAGCACTTGAACCCTATGACCTCTCGGGTCACTTTCATGTGGCATGCCATGGTGTAAGTATCCTAGGAGACTTCTATGGCTAGCCATACCCATCTTTTAGGGATATTGGAAGAGGCTCCCTCCACCCCACTTCAGTCCAAATCATCTCCCAGTGCCACCAATGGTTTGTTCTTTAGGGGTAAATGTTGTTCTTTCCATGTCCCTCCTTTAAAATACAAGCACCACTTTTGGACATGGAGTGTTATCCCTACACAGCTAATGAATGGATAGCACTCCCTACTGCAATGTGAGACATGAAGTGTGACAGGAAGTGCCAATGGCTGAGAGAAAGGACTTGGGTCATAAACACACAGGGTGATTGTGGGCAAGTGCTTTCCTTCACGACTCCTCAGTTTCCCCATCTGTGAAATGAACGGGTGGACTAGTTCATTGGCTCTTGTATGTACGGCTGCCAGCCCGGCAGCAAGGGAATCTCTTTGGAGCATGTTCAAAATAGATTCTCAGGCCTTATTCCTGGAAGATTCCAAGTCAGTTGGTCTGGATGAGTTCTGGAAATGTATTTTTTAAAACTGCCAAGTTTGGGAGTCTTAAAACCAGACAATTTCCAAAGCCCCATTCCCTCTAGAACACAAGGGATGATTCTCCTTCCCTACCAACCTCCACAACCCAACACAGTTGTGGGCCCAGGTAGCTTGAGGTGGGGCTCTCGGCTCACAGCAGTGCTGTACCAAGTAGAACCACGTCTCCAGGCCCCTTTCTGGAAGGCCACAGTTTAAAGCAGGAAAACAAGAACTGCCACGTTCAGGCTTCAGCAGAGATCAGTCTCCTGAGGAGCTGGTTAGAAGTGCAGATTCCTTGCCCCACCCTGGTGAGTCTCATCCGGTAGGTTCAGAGCAGGGCTTGGGGATCTGTCTTTTAAACAAGCACTTCCTCCCTCCCAGCCTGCCCGGATGCAGGCAGTTGGAGTAATTCTGAGAAATGCTGGATGAGCCGCTGGAGCACTCAGGCCCTGGCCTCCCAGTGCACCTCTGAATGGTGCCAAACCTAGGGTGAGGAGCCACTGGCAGATGGGCACTCCTGGGCTTACCTGTCTCCCGTATTTGGGTAAGGGCAGTTACAGGAAGCTCCTCCAGGGGAGGAGAGGCAGGTACCACCTTCCAGGCAGGGTATAGCCGTGCAGTTCTCCCTTCCTTGTTCACAGCGCTCCCCAGAGAACTGTGGGGGACACTTGCAGACATAGCCTGGGAGAAAGAGATGGAAGGTGAGTGAGCGCAGTGGCCGAGCATGTAGGCAGCCCCAGACTGAGAGACCGAGAGGCCCTCCAGGACAGAGGGGCGGCCTTGGCATGTTTGTAGGCCCTTGTGTTCCTGCAGCCATTCAGGAACCTTCTATTTATTGAGGCCTCCTCTGAGCCAGACGCCATGTTGGGGATTGGCCCTGCTGAACAAGAAGACTTGGTTTCTGCCCTTGAGAAACCAGTCCAGCAGAGGAAACATATTTAAAGAAGAGGAAGAAGAAGAACAAGCATTGACATCCTCTCCTTCCTCTTTATCATCATCACGGACACAGTCACTATTCTAAGCGACCAGCCCAGCTGGTCCTCACAACGACTCTGAGATTGGTTACTGTTATTATCCTCATCGGGGGGCAGTACAAGGGAAATGTACAAAGGAGGCACAGAGAGTTGATGCTCAAGGTCACACAGTAAGTAAATAGCAAAGCTGGGGTTCAAACCTACACAGTTATACATAATATCAGGACAGTAGTGATTATAATAAAAATTGGTGTTATGAAAGGGAAGTGGGGGGCACCTAGTCTAGTCTAGGGATCAGGGAAGGTTTCCTGAGGACTTGGACCTGAAAGATAAGTAAGAACCAGCCAGGAGAAAGACGGAAAGGCAAAGGGGAAGGCATTTCAGGCAGAGGAGAACAGTGTGTGCAGAGGTTCGACAGAGAGAGTACGGCACATTCAAGGAACTGACAAGAGACCAGCATGGGTGAGCCCGGTGAGCAAAGGGGAGAGTGTGAGATCAGCAAGGACAAGGGACCAGAGCATTAGGGCAGCATACGATGTCTGGAGGAATTAATTTGGACTCTATCCAAAGCAGCAGGGAGCCACTGGAAGCTTCTTTCTAAGCAAAAGTGGCACGCTCAGATCTGCTCTTCATAAAGATACTCTGGCTGCCTGGTGGAAGAGGGAATAGAGGGAGAGAAACTGGAGAACAGGGAGGCAGCTGGTGCAGTAGAAAATGCTGGGGTCTTGGGTCAGAGTGAGGCAGTGGGGACAGAAACAGACAACAGACTCTACGGGTATTTTGGAAGTAGAAATGACAGTACTAGTAGCCTGACAAAAATTAGAAAAACGCATAATACCAAGTGTTGACAGGATGGAGGCATGCAGGAACGTAATGCCCTGCTGGTGGGAGTGGAGACTGGTGCAGCAATAGGGCCCTATATAATTGAATTATTTGTATACCCTGGCATGTGACTTCTACCCCTGGGTGTGTGTGTGGTGTGTGGAAGAAATTCTCACATAGGTTCTTAAGGGGACATGTACCAGGATGCTCACTGTGGTACTGTTGATGGAGGTAGGAGTTTGAAGCCACCAAGATGTCTGTTGCTGGAAGAGTAAGAGGGGAAATGTGGGTGTGTGCACCATGGAACATTGAGCTGCAATTAAAAGCAATGCATAAGATGGACTCATGACAGGATGGACTTTAAAAACAGGTCGTTGAGTGGAAGTGTAAAAAAAAAATACATGCCAATTACCTAAATTAAAAATTCAAGCTTGTGAATATGGGGATATATGGGAATGCTGTATTTTTTACATGATTTTTCTGTAAACCTACTTCTCTAATTTAAAAAATATAAAAAACATTCAAGCATGTGAAAACAGTACTATATTTTGCAAGAACTCATTTAAAAACCTTAAATGTTTGCCTCTAGGGTTGAGGGAAGGAAGTGGGGTTAAAAATTAAAGAGAATGAGAGAGAGGGTTTGCATGGGCCAGTGATGACACAAAAGTGTGCGATTAACTAGACTCTATATCTGTGGTTCCCACTCATGCCCCTCTCCTATCCAAAATACAATACAATGCAATACAATAAAAAGTAAAATGATAGTTCTTGATCAGGGAGAAGAAAGACTGTTGGCTTCTCCTAATGTAAACCTCACAGAGCCCAGCCTGTTACCCACAAGGCAGTGAGAAAAAAGAGGAAAATTCAGAATCACGGGGCAGGAGTTCTTCACCAAGATCTGCACCCACAACATGTCTCTCCCACTTCAAAGCCATGTGACACTGGGCAGATTCCTTCACCTTTATGGGCATTTCTTGCACAGCCCTGCAGTTCCCTGAGCTGTAAAATAGAACTATTTATGGCTCTCTGCCCTCCTTCCCTCTGGTCTGTGAAGGAACAGGCTATATAAACCCCACAGCGATACCTGATTCCTGATTGTTCCTTCAGCTTGACAGAGTCTCCCTGAGACTTTGGGATAAACCTTGGGGTCAGCCCCTGCCCCAGCCCTCACCTGTCCCATGGGTCTGTGAGCACTTCCCACCATTGAGGCATGGGTTCTGGCTGCAGTCATCAATGTGGAGGCAGCACTGGCTGAGGGCCCGCTTCTCCAGCCAGCCTGCCACTTTCCTGCCATGGACCAGCAGCTCCAGCGCCTCTCCATTGACAACGACAGCATCCAGGCAGCCTTTGAAGCCCTGGGAGACTCTTGGGGAAGAATGTGAGAGGACAAGGCCGCCCAGTAAGAGATTTCTTTCAGGCTTCAGACTCCTGCAGTTCACTGGGAGGATGAGGGAGGCATTGCTCGCACTGTCAACCAACAGGCTAATGGACGTGGCCGTCTCCTCCACCAGGATGGAGTGCCACTCTTGGTCATTCACATGGCGCTGGGAGGAGAGGTTTCCATAGAAACCACCTGGGCAGCGGTATTCCAGCTGGGGCACTCCATTGGCTAGCTGCAAAGAAAAACCCAGACAACCATCAGCAAAGCCAAGAAGCCCTAGTAAAAAGCCCTGCAAATGGGATGCCATTTCAAGATTGTGGGTTGTGTTTACATGGGTGGGAGAGGTAGTGCCTGGTGCTTTTTCAAGGCTGTTTTACCTTTTTTTTTTTGAGGTACCAGTGCTGGAATTGAACCGAGGACCTCCCATGTGGGAAGTAGGCACTCAACAACTTGAGTCACATCTACTCCCCAAGGCTGTTTTAGACACGGCATTTTTAAAGCATAAAAGCACCCAAAGTGCTCCTCTGTCTAGGGTCTCATTTGACCTCACCACACACATGGGGTAGCCTGGGCAGGAATGATATGTCCATCTCATAGAAGAGGAAACTGAAGCCCAGAGATGCCTTACTGATCAAGCCCCTGTGTTTGGGATTCTCCTCCACAGACCTCTCCAGTGTTCTATACTCCTAAACACTGGCATAAAGGATGCAAAAGGCGCACCCCCCAACCCTTTACTCTTCCTCAAGAATGAATTAGAAAAGCAGTTCTCAAGTGGGTCCCTGAGGCCTTTTCAGGAGATCCATGAAGGAAAACTATTTTCATAATAATCCTAAGACATTATTTGCCTATTTTACTCTCATTTTCTCACAAGTGCACAGTGCAGTTTTCTAGGCATGTGCTATCATAGCAGATTGAATGAGAACTTAGCTGTCTTCTATTAAGCCAGACATGAGAGACTTGCAATAATGTAAAACAATACCACTCTTCTCACTACTTTTTTGTTTTGGAAAATGTAATTATTGTTCAAAAATGTGTATTTTTTGTTAATATGTAATGGGGTTCTTGTTATTTTTGAATAAATAAATAACAAATATTTTTAAATTTCTCAGTTTTGTCAATAGTTATAAATAACATAAACAAAACTTCTCTGGGATCCTCAATAATTGTTAAAACTGTAAAAATTTCTGGTCTTTCCCAGCAATGCACAGTCCCAGCTGGATTGTGACTTCCAGGAAGATGGAAGATTAGAGAGGCAGAGAGATCACTTCTCTAGCAGAAAAAGAAAAAAAAAAGGTAAAGGACAAGTAGAGACTGTCTAGAGGGGTGTTCTGTGGCTCAGAACACCAAGGCAAAGTGAGATACCACCCAGAAGGGACAGGAGTATCAGCTGGCTGAAAAATCCCATGAGTAGAGTTGCAGAAGCAGCAGCAGGCACCCATCCCCCCACCTGTGGAGCAAACAGCAATCTGTGGTCTGCAGTGGTGTTGAATGCAGTGGCTGCAGATTAAGGTGGCTGGCTGTAGGGTTCCTCTTCCCTAAGAAAGAAGAGAGGGGGGTACAAAGCCTACAGCAAATTCAGATTGTGGCCATCATACTTGGTCTGAATGCATTGGAGGAATCACATACTTCCAGGCTGGATGGGACTGTGACATTACTTGCACTGAGAGCTGGCAGGGAACTAAAGACAATTTGTCTTCTTGAACACCCTCTCTACTGCCCTGGGCTTGTTGCTGAGGAAGTAGAGAGATGGAGGATGCAAGCTAGCCAAGGGAGAACAACTCCTGAGAAAGTTTGTTCTTGAGGCTTGACCAGCCCTGAGGACATTGCTTCTGTACCACCCACCTGCCCACCGAGTTACACTGAATGCATTTCCCCTAGCACCTGGAGTCTGAGTAAGGATGTCTGCCAAAGAGCACCATCTGCTGACCAGACCAGAAAAGTGCATGAAAAGGGGAAAATAATAATAAACAGGCAAGCAGGTGACTTTACTGCCTGCCCCCAAGGCCCTTGAAAATTGGCCTACACCCCATTACTGGATCCTTAGCCCTGCTTTGAGTAGTTAAACAGGGGCAATTCTAAATATCTAAAACAAGTTGAACCAAGAGTCAAAGAACAGTGGTAGCACACAGCTACTTAACAGTAAATCCCTATGCAAGAGAAACTGAATATCAGAGTAAATTCAGCATCAGAATCAGTTGCCTAGACATCAGTAAAAATTTACAAGCCATACTAAGAAAAAGGAAGCTATGACTCAGGCAAAAGCTCCAGAAGAGACATGGGATTTAAAAGAGCTAATCAATGAGGTTCATTCAACTCTAAATCAAATCATGGAGTTAAAGCACAATATGACTAAGGAAATAGAAGACATTAATGAAACAGAGGGAGCACAAAGAAAATTTTGAAATCTTAGATAGAAAAATAACAGAGCATATGGGAATGAAAGACACAGTAAGTGAGATTAAAAATACAATACAAGCACACAACAGCAGATTTACAATCATGGAAGAAAGAATCAGCAACATAAAGGAAAGAACAACTGAAACTGAAAAGAGAGAAGAACAAAGAGAAAAAAGAATAGAAAAATTGAGCAGGTTCCCAGGTAATGGAATGCTAGCATGAAGTGCACCAACAAAATGTCTTGGGAGTTCCAGAAGGAAACAAGAAGGGAAAAGGGGCAGGAAGAGTATTTGAGGAAATAATGGATGAAAATTTCTCAACTCTCATGAAAGATGTGCATGTACATGTCCAGGAAGCACAGCATACTCCAATTAGAATAAGTCCAAATAGAACTATCCTCAGGCACATAATATTCAGAATGCCAAATGCCAAAGATAAAAAATTCTGAAAGCAGCAAGGGAAAAGCCAAAGATCTCATACAAAAGAAATCCAGTGAGACTTAGTGTGGCTTCTCTTCAGAAATCATGGAGGTGAGAAGGCAGTGGTATGATATCATTAAGGTATTGGGAGAGAAAAACTGCCAGTCAAGAATTCTTTATCTGACAAAAGTGTCCTTCAAATACGATTGTGAGTTTAAAATGTTAATAGATAAACACGGAAAACGGACTTTGGCCCAGTGGTTAGGGCGTCCGTCTACCATATGGGAAGGTCCGCGGTTCAAACCCCGGGCCTCCTTGACCCGTGTGGAGCTGGCCATGCGCAGCGCTGATGCGCGCAAGGAGTGCCGTGCCACGCAAGGGTGTCCCCCGCGTGGGGCAGCCCCATGCGTAAGGAGTGCGCCCATGAGGAAAGCCACCCAGCGTGAAAAGAAAGAGCAGCCTGCCCAGGAATGGCGCCGCCCACACTTCCAGTGCCGCTGACGACAACAGAAGCGGACAAAGAAACAAGACGCAGCAAATAGACACCAAGAACAGACAACCAGGGGAGGGGGGGAAATTAAATAAATAAATAAATCTTAAAAAAAAAAATGTTAATAGATAAACAGAAATTAAGAGAGTTAATACCAAGAATCTAGCTCTGCAGGAAACACTAAAGGGAGTTCTGCAGCCAGAAAAGAAAAGGGATGAAAGAGAGTCTTGGAGAAGAGTGTAGGAGTGAAGAATAGCAAAATAGGTAACCAAAATGGTAAAAAGATGAACAAAAGTAGGAAATGATATATGAAAGCCAAAGGATAAAATAGCTGAAGTAAGTAATGCCTTTACAGTAATAACACTAAATTTTAATGGCTTAAACTCCCCAGTCAAAATACATATGCTAAAAGAATAAATAAGAGAACATGCACTGTCCATTTGCTGTCTGAGGAGACTCACCTTAGACCCAAGGATGCAAACAGACAGAGTGAAAAGTTGGAAAAAGATTATTTCATGCAAATAGTAACCAAAAGATGGCAGGGGTGGCTCTACTGGTATCAGACAAAACAGACTTTAAATGCAAAAAAAAAAAAAAAAAAGTGATTAGAGATGCTGAAGGCCATTATATATTAATAAAAGGGTCAGTCCACCAGGAAGGAGTAACAGTCATAAATATCTATGCAACTAACCAGAGTGCCCCAAAATACATGAGGCAAACAGGCAAAACTGAAAGGAGAAATAGCTGTCTCTCCAACAATAGTTTGAGACTTTAATACACCACTTACATCAACAGAACAACTAGACAGAATATCAACAAGGAAACAGAGAACTTGAACACATGATAAACAAACTAGACCTAAAGACATATATAGAACATTGCACCCCAAATCAGAAGGTTATATATTATTCTCAAGTGCTCATGGATCTTTCTCCAGGATAGACCACATTTTGGGCCACACAAGATTGAAATTATACAAAGCACCTTTTCTGATCATAATGAAATGAGGCTGGAAATCAATAATAGGCTGGAAAGGGGAAATTTTGCAAACATATGGACGCTAAACAGCATACTACTAAACAATCAGTGCGTCAAAAAAGAAACTGCAAGAGAAATTAGTAGATCTCTTGAGATGAATAAAAATGAGGACACACCTAATCAGAACTTATGGGATATAGTGAAGGCAGTGCTGAGAGGGAAATATATATCCCGAAATACCAGTATTATGAAAGGAGAAAGAACTGAAATCAAAGATCTAATTGAACAGCTGGAGAAATGAGAAAAATAGCAGCAAATCAATCCCAAAGCAAAAGGAAAGAAAGAAAGAATAAAGATTAGAGTAGAAATAAATGAGGTTGAGAACAAAAGAACCATAGAGAAAAACAACAAAACCAAAACCTGGTTCTTTGAGAAAATCAGTAAAGTCTACAAACCCTTAGCAAAAGTGACAAAGAAAAAAAGAGAGTAGATACAAATAAATAAAACCAGGAACAGAAGGGGTACATTACGACTGACTCCACAGAAATAAAAAGGATCATAGAAGATATTATGAGAAATTGTATGCCAACAAATTAAACAACCCAAATGAAATGAGTAAATTCCCAGAAATGCACAAACAACCACATTGACTCTACAAGAAATAAAGGAATTCAACAAACCAATCACCAGCAAAGAGATTGAATAGTCATCAAAAATCTTCCAAAAAAGAAGAGTCCAGGACCAGATGGCTTCACAGGTGAATTCTACCAAACATTTCTAGAAGAATTAATATCGATCCTGTTTAAACTCTTCCAAAAAATTGAAAAGGAGGGAAAATTACCCAACACATTTTATGAAGCCAACATCACCCTGATATCAAAGCCAGATAAAGATACTACAAGATACTAAAGATACTACAAGAAAATTAGAGACCAATCTTTCTAATGAACGTAGATGCAAAAATTCTCAACAAAATACTTGCAAACAGAATCCAACAAGTTATGAAAAGAATTTTACACCATGACCAAGTAGATTTTATTCCTGGTATATAAGTGTGGTTCAACGTAAGAAAATCAATTAATGTAATACACCACATTAACAAATTGAAGGAAAAAAACACGAGATTTTCTCAATCAGTGCAGAAAAGTTATTTGACAAAATCCAGAATACTATTTTAATAAAAAATACTTCAAAATGTATAGAAGGAAAGTTCCTCAACATAATAAAGGGCATATATGAAAATCTCACAGTCAATATAGTACTCAGTGGGGAAAGGTTGAAAGCTTTCCCTCTAAGATCAGGAACAAGACAAGGATCCCCACTGTCACCACTACTTTTCAACATTATGCTAGAAGTTCTAGCTAGAGCAACTACGCAAGAATAAATTTAAAGGCATCCAAATAGGAAAAGAGGAAGTAAAACTCTATTTGTGAATGACATGGTCCTATATTTAGAAAATTCTGAAATGTCTATAACAAACCTATAGAGCTAATAAATGAGTTCAGCAAAATGGTAGGATATAAGATCAACATGCAAAAACCAGTAGCATTTCTATACACTACTAATGAGCAAGCTGAGGAGGAAATCAAGAAAAAAAATCCATTTATAATAGCAACAAAAAGACTCAAATATCTAGGAATTAATTTGACCAGGAATGTAAAGGATCCATATTCAGAAAACTGCAAAACACTGCTCAAAGAAATTAAAGAAGACCTAAACAAATAGGACATTCTGTGTTCATGGATTAAAAGACTAAACATTGTGAAGATGTAATTTCTACCCAAACTGGTTTATAGATTCAATGCTTTACCAATAAAAATTTCAAAAACCTACTTTACAGAAATAGAAAAGTCATTCCAAAATTTATTTGGAAGTAAAAGAGGTCCCAAATAACCAAAAACATCCTAAAAAAGAAGAGCAAAGTTGGAGGACTCATTTTTCCTGAACTTGAAATGTATTATAAAGCTACAGTGGTCAAAACAGCTTGGTATTGGCATAAAGATAGACACACTGATCAATGGACTCAAACTGAGAGTTCAGAAATAGACTCTCACTTCTATGGTCAACTGATTTTAGATAAACCTCCAAGTCTACTTTTCTTCAACAGTAACGAATAGTGCTTGGAAAACTGGATATCCATAACCAAAGAATGAAAGAGGACCCCTAGCTCACTCCTTATACAAAGATCAACTCAAAATGGACCATAAAACTCCTAGAAGATAATGTAGGGAAACATCTACAGGACATTGTGGTAGGTGAGGGTCTCTTAAACCTTACACCCAAAACATGGGCAAAAAAGAAAAAACGGATAAATTGGACCTCTTAAAATTAAACACTTCTGCACCTCTAAGAACTTTGTGAAGAGGGTAAAAAGGCAGCCTATTCAACAAAGAAAATATTAGGAAATCATACATCTGACAAGGGTCTAATATCCATGATATATAAAGAGATCCTACAACTCAACAATAAAAAGACAAATGACCTGATTAAAAAATGGGCAACAAACCTGAATAGATATTTTTCTAAAGAAGAAATACAAGTGGCAAAATGAACAAACAAACAAAAAACACATGAAAAAAGTTGAACACCAATGGCTATTAGGGAAATGCAAGTCAAAGCTGCAATGAGATATCATTTCATACCTTCTAGAATGACCACTATTAACAAAATAGAAAACTACAAGTGTTGGAGAGGATGTGGAGAGAAAGGAATGCTTAATCACTATTGGTAGGAATAGAACCGTACAGCCACTGTGGAAAACTGTTCGGCAGTTCCTAAGGAAGTTAGATATAGATCTATCATGTGACCCACAATACCATGAGACTAGGTATAAACCCAGAAGAACTGAGAGCAGTGACACGAACACACACCTGCACACTGATGTTCTTAGTGGGATTCACAATTGCCAAAAGATGGAAAGGACCTAGAAGTCCATCAACTGACAGATAGATAAACTGTTGTATATACATGATGGAATATTTTTCAGCTCTAAGGAGAAATGAAGTCATGAAGTATATGACAAAGTAGATAAACCTTGAAGACATTATGTTGAGTGAAGCAAGCCAAGTACAAAAGGGCAAACACTGTATGATTTTGCTATTATAAACTAAATATAATGAGCAAACTCATGAAGTTAATAGCTAGAATATAAATCACTAGAGAATAGAGCATGGTTAGAACAGGGAAAGCTGAAGTTTTATCTGTGCAAAATTGGTAAAAAGTTGTTTGGAAATGTTTGGAAATGAAAACAAATGGTGAAAGCACATCATAGTGTTACTGGATTTTATCTAGGTTCTTGGCTATGCTGCAGAAATGAATTTCAATAGCACACCAGGTGAGTTAGGCCAGTAATATGGGCAGGGAGGGATGAGAAATGGGAGAAAATAACAGATTAGGAGCCCTAGGTAGAGAAGAATGGGGTGAAAAGTGATAAAGCCCTGATTTATAAGCTACAATTCCCCAT
Organism: Dasypus novemcinctus; assembly: GCF_030445035.2. Taxonomy (NCBI): domain Eukaryota; kingdom Metazoa; phylum Chordata; class Mammalia; order Cingulata; family Dasypodidae; genus Dasypus; species Dasypus novemcinctus. The sequence continues at coordinate 16,535 of NW_026688167.1, forward strand.
TACAGGTTATAAATCCCCAGGTTTACTTGAGTGGCCACGTGGCAGAGGAAAAATGGCAAGAGTGGTACGCAGAGGGCAGGGATGGGCCGAGAGGCAAGAGAGCAGAGCGAGAGCAAAAGCGCTCAGGCCTAGCTTTTTAAACTGTTAATTATTCCACCCCTTTGCTAATGGCAAGGGAGGGGATTCCAGCTGTTTGCTGTTTTGATTGACTACCCCACCTGTCAATCCCACCCAGTGAGGACTCAATGATGAAGTCCTTGGGGAATAGCCGGGGCTTCTCCTGCTTACAGAAGGAGTCTTTGTTCTGGATAGCACAATCTTGGGGGAGGGGTCTTCCAGCCGCCACCTTGGTGGTTACTGATGTCCACGTGGCCTTCTTGCCCGGTTCCAGATCTGTCTATTGATTCCCTGTCTTACTAGCCTGTCTCAATAGATTTGTAATTAATAGTGCTAACATATGGGTATATTGGTTTGTATTTTGTTGTTTTTTCTTTTGGTGTTTTTTTTTTTTTTTTTTTTTTGAGTAATGAGTTTGTTCTGATATTGATTGAAGTGACAAATGCACAATTAGGGATTATACCAACTGCCATTGATTACACTTTAGATAAATTATATGGTTTATGAACAAAAATATAATAAGGTGGGTTGGAGGAAAAATATACCGAATGTAAGATATGGACTATAGTTAGTAATAATTTGACCATGCTCTTTCATAATTTGTTACAAATGTTTCACAACAATGCAAGGTATTTGTGGTGGGCTGATGTATGGGAGCCCTGTATGATGTTATGCATGTTTGTTTTGTAAGTTCACACTTTCACTATACACTTATTGTTTATGTATATTCATGTATAAATGATACTCCTCAATAAATTGTTTTTAAAACGAAAAAAAAAAAGTATAAAAATTCCTGAAACAAAAAAGTTTGACATCTACTGGCCTAGAACATTTCAGTTCACTCCACCCCCAAGAAGTAGGACTGCCTGTGGCTATATATATATATATATATATATATATACACATACATACATATATATATATAGATATATATATATTTTTTTTAACCAGGAGGCCCTAGGGATTGAACCTGGTTCCTCCCATACGGTAGGTGGAAGCCCAATCACTTGAGCCACATCCACTTCTCTTTGACCACATATTTTTCTGGTCACTTTGGGTTGAGTAGTTTTCTCTGGGTGAAATTTCTAGACTCTTTGGTGATCTCATCCAGCCTCAGGGCAGTAGATACTATTTATAGGCTGAAAATTCCCAAATCCCTATCTCCAGCCCAAACTCATTTCACAAACTCTTGACCTGTTTATCCTTTTCCAGTTGGAGATCTAAAGAGCATCTGGAACTTACCAGGTGCAATGGATGTATCACGATGATGGGAGAGAGTGTTGCTGTGGGGGGAGTGGGGGGCGGGGGCGGTGGGGTTGAATGGGACCTCATATATATTTTTTAATGTAATTAAAAAATAATAATAATAAATAAATATTTAAAAAAAAAAAAATAAATAAAGAGCATCTGAATCTTATCTGTCCCAAGGTGGACTCCTGATCTTCTCTCCAAACTTGCCACCCCTATCCTCCCCCAGGGGAGTTGACAGAGCCTCCCTAGTTCCTCTTTCTTTCCACCCCTAGTTCAATTTGTCAGGAAATCCTGATGGCTTTATCTTCACAGTCCATCCAGAATCTGACCCTTTCTTCTGGTCTCACTGAGATCACCCTGGGTCTAAACCACCCCCATCTCTCACCTGCATTACTGCACTAGCCTCCTGCGGGGGTCTCTCTGCTGCTCTCCTTGCTCCTCTAATGTCTATTGTCAACACAGTAGATATGATGATCCTTTTGAATGTCATACCATGTACTTCTCTGCTCAAAATCTTCTAGTGCCCTCAGTTTTGCGCAGAATAAAAACCAAAGTCCTTACAATGGCCTATAAAGCTCTACATGATCTGCTCCCATAGTAAATGCTTAATAAATATTTGTTGACTGAATTAAATTCTGACTGCCAAAGTCTGCTCTCTCTTTGTCAAAATGGGAGATTGGCAAATGTGACAGAGGTGCTCATGTTCAGAGGCTCTCACTTATCCCACAGAGCAGCCACACCTCACTGGATATATTTCTCCAGGTGGGGTGGCTGTGTCAACCCAGGACTGGGAAGTCCTGTGTCCTGTCCCCAACATACCTGAAAACCAGGCAGGAATTTCTTTGCCAGAGACTGGCCGTCTTGCTCCTGTCACCTTCCCAGCCTGCCATGCCCCCTGTGAAATCTCTCAGGCCGGCAGCCCCTTACCTTCAGGAAGGTTGATGCTGTGTCATTGGCAAACAGAAGAATGGCTTGTGGCTGGAGCGTTTTCAAACGGAAATGAATGTGCCAGTTCTGAGCCTTTGGGGGACTGTATCGTACGTAGCTCTGACCACTGAACCTTGTGGCAGTACCTGCAAAAGCAACCAGAGGTGTCACGTCATGTGAAGTGGTCCATACAGAGTCTCGAACTGACTTTGTCTCATTCAGTCCTTGGGTGGCAAGCAGGGTCACTGCTCCCACTTTATAGGTGAAGGAACTGGGCTGGGGTTACACACGTAGACAGGGCCACCACCCTACACACCTTCCTTTGGTTTCAAGGACTCTGAGCTCAAGTCACTAAGAAAACAGGAACTGAGCCAGAAATGTAATCAACTGTATGTGTGGAAATAAAAATTTTGATCGTATATAATTTCCATGTTATTTCTGACATTATTTGTAGAAGAAGGACGTTGAGTTGGAGATTGTTCTGCATATATATGTGATTTCATAAAACAATAAGGGTTTCTGATTTCTATATATCTCCTTCATCATTAGAAGCGCAATCATTTGGGTGACACTATCCAGTGAAATGCTGAGAGGTTGAGTCACTGTAATAAACAAAGGGGGTAGTCTTAGATTGTGTAGTCAAAAATTCTGCATCCTCAACCCCCATTAGCAATTGCCAAAGTGCAGTTGCATACTAAGGAGTCTCAATCTTCTTGACCATAGAGCCTCTTATATGGGTCATGTATTCATAGTCCTTGGAAACAGCATTCTGCAGAAGCCGCTCTGGAAAATGCTGTGTTGTATCAAGTGCTGTCCTCCCCAGGTTTTTAAAACTCCAAACCTCTCAATGGCGAGTTCAGCTATTAAACACCTAAAACCTTACTGTGTGTAAGCTTATTAGTTGTGAGGGGAAGGAATGAGTGGTACAGGTCCCAAATACCTGGGGAAGGGAAATTGTTGAATAGCGGGAACAGAAGCCAAGAGGAGAATAAAGAACCAGAATGGCTGAGACACAAAGGATTCCAAGAATCCAAGACTCTAAAACCTGGGGTTCTATCATACCGTAAGTCCGAAATTCTCTGACCCTGTATGCCACTATGCCTGTATACCCTTGTAGTATGCCATTAGCAGATGGAACATTGAAGATGATCTAGAGCAGGGATTTCCACATATGGTGAAATATCAGAATCAGCTGGAGAGAATACAGAATCAGTCTGATTCAGTGGTTTTGGTGGCACCTGGGAATCTGTGTTTTTAAATCTCCCCCCAGTGGGCATAGTGAATGGAAGGAGCTCAAGGAAGGCTTCTGAGATGCTGATCCTTGGTTTGGGTGCTGGGTACATCGGTGTGTCCAGTCTGTGAAAATTCATTGAGCAGTGTACTTATGAAACATGAATCCCTTTTCTGCTATGTCATATTTCACTGAAAAATTTTTTAAGTCTCCCAAGTGATTGTGGTGATTGGTGAGCCTATCTAATATTTCTCAAAGTGAAGCCCTTGGACCACCTGCTCCAGAATTGCCCAGAATCCTGGTTAGAAATGCTAATTCCAGGGTGCACCCTAAGACCTTCTTAATGAGAAACTCTGGAGATGATACCCAGGAGCAGGGATCTTTAAAAACAAATTACAATGATAGACACAGGCCGTGATGTATTTTGTCACAATCTACAAAAATGTGCGGGATAGAGTGTAAACTATAATGTCAACGTAGTCCACCATTGGTAGCAATGCATTGGTAGCAATGCTTCAGTATATGCTCATCAATTGTGGCAAATGTACCACACTAGTGATGGATGTTGTTGGTGTGAGAAGGTGTGGGAGGGGGAGGGCATGTGGGAATCTCCTATATTCTTTATGTAACATTTACATAATCTAAAGCTTCACTAAAAAGAAAAACCGAAACCAAAAAACTCTACAAATTTCCCAAGCAATCTTGTACATTCTGTCATTTTAGAATCTCTGCTATCTGATGCCAAGGTGTTCAAGGTTCTTCAGCCATCGTGGCTTGCCCTGCAGCAGACCCTGAGGCAAAAGGCACAGAGAAGGGGAGTCCTTCCAAAGAACAGCTCACAAGAGCAGCTTCTACCCAAGGGCCCCAGGAGAAAGTCCACAAATCTTCCGAGAATGCATTTCCCTAATGTAAACGGGATAGACCCCTAAAGGGTAGGCCCAGCCCCACCGAGAACGATAGTGAGCTGAAGGTCATTTCCTGCTGCCAGTGCTCCTGGTGGGCCCAATGTGTTGCTCTTGATGCCAGGCAGTCTGGGATGAGAGTGTCAGCAAGTTGAGTTCCTGAAGAGCCTGGTAAAGAACTCAGGCTTTAGAGTGGGACTTCCTGGGATTTGAATAACCAGCCTTTCATTGGAGCTGCACAGTGTCAGGCATCTCAATACAATCCCCACACCTCCGTTTCAGCTGTTGATGGGACTAATGACCACCGTAGGGTTGTGGTGAGGAGACATTTAGAGGACAGAAGCACAGAGCCTGGCTCGCAGCACGGTCCTTACAGCGAGGCTGCTCCCAGGTAGAAGGGCAGCCACCGCTGATCAAGCTCATTGGGGCCAGTGCTTTTGTATCCTTCACAGGCTTATTATGGCCTAAGTGCTTTATATAAGTACATTTTATATCCGTTATGTAATTTACTCGTCAAACCAACACCAGAAGGCAGAGGTTGTTACTTTCCCTATTTTATAGATGAAAACCTGAAGCACAGGGAATTTCAATAACCCACCCAAGGTCTGAACTTGAGCTGAGTCTAAATCTTGAGTTTATAGTAACCAGATTATAGTAATAGTAATAATAGTAACCCACATTTACTGAGCACTTTGCATGGGTGGGGCACTGTTCTAAGCAAGTATTTTATATTTAATATTCAATCTCCACAACAGCTCAAAGGCACAGAGAGGTTAAGTAATTTTCCTAGGAAGAGGTAGAGCTGGGATTTGAACCCAGCGAGTCTGATGTCAGAGCCTATGCTCTTGGCCACAATGCTATACTGCCTCTTACTTTTGTAATGTTACTTCAAAACTCCCTAAAGGGGCCAGGAAAAGGGTGTTTTTCACAAGGGATTTTCTGGGGCCAGTGCTTGTCTCACAAAGGACTGGTACGTGTGGCCTCTAGCCTTGTCAAAACTTCTCTCTAACTATCCCAGAGGGCCTCCCTGGGATCTCCATCCCTTGAGCCCAGCGGTGCTGCTTGTCCCTGGGGAAGACCCATTCCTCACCATTGCAGGAGCAGGTCTTCTCCAGGCGGTGCCGAGGGGTGAGGATGCTGAGCCTGGCTGTGCTGTACGTGGGCCCCACGTTGGGGTCCAGGTGCACCGTCTCTTGGCAGAGCGCACCCTGGCAGCTGGGGCCCTGGCAGGGTACCATGGACATGGCTGACCTCATCTGAATTCCTACCGAGTGCTCCATCTCCTTGGCCAAGTGAGTGATGATGGAAGCCAGCTCTTGGAGCTTGTGGAAGGTCCCCGAATGCCCTTCAAAGACTAGGAGCATGTCCACACCAGGCATGGCCTCAGCTGGCTGAAGGCTGACCAAGTGGATGTTGGCTCGTTTGATGTCCAGCTTATGGCTGAGAAACCTCTGCAGGTTTCGCCAGTGGTCACTGACCAGCTCCTCTGGGGTGAGCTGGTGGAAGCCCACCCAGATGGCCTGCTGCAGAGCCTCCCGCCCCACATGCCACACATGGACATGCACCCCAGCAGTGGAGGTGAAGGTTCCATCGCTGACGATGACGTTGAACGTGTAGCGGCCACGAGGTAGGCCCTGGGCGGCGATGATCTTGCCATCCAGGGACCCCACTGAGAAGCGCCTACCCAGGCTCTCCTCTCCGGACAGGATATAGGTCAGTGTGTCCTGGGGGTCTCGGTCTGTGGCATGGATTTTACCCACCATGCCTCCCTGGAACTCCTCCTCCCCGACGGTGATGAAGATCTCCAGTGGGAGGGCAGAGGGTGGGTAGTGGCTCTGCTCTGTGACATGAACACTGACAGATGTCAATGAGGAGAGGGGAGGGGTGCCGCTGTCTGACACCTGTGGGCAAAACCAAACACCGTCATTACCCAAAAGCACTGCAGGACTCTGTGGTCCAAAAGAGGCGGGGCATCCTCGGGGAGCCACGCCTCTCTGCCCCAGAACCAAACCTGAGGCAGACTCAGCACACTGTTAACATTTGAAAAAACAAAACAACCTAACTTCAAAAGCACTGGTATATAAATAGATTTTCTGTAGTTTTTGTAAAGAATGGACAAGGGTGTTACATCATACACCATACAGCAAAACTTAACTCAGTGTCCTCATCTGACACCTCTTGGACCCTCTTCCTAAACCCCAGCCACGCAGGCTCGGCCAGCTTTCTCTTGAACTTTCCTCATCCCTATCCCATCTCTTTCCTTCAGTGTGTCATCAGATGCCTCTTAGCTTTTCCAGGGCACATGCTGTGTTCATGGCACCCTGCTCAGCATAAGAAAACCCTTTGGAATTTCTGATATTATAATGTGATTGGGAGAGGGTGGTTTATTCTTCTAGTCAGTTAACAGATACTTACTGAGTGCCTTCTATGGGCCAGGCCCTCTGCCAGGTACTGGGGATATAGCTACGATCCAGAGAAGAGAGATAAGCAATGAGTTACCCAATAAGAGAATGCCAGGCTAAGAAGGTTCTAGGAAAGAAAGCAACAGAGTGAAGTGACAGAGAGAATTGGAGAGGGAAAGAGACCTGGTTCAGATCACGTGGTAGGGAAGGTATCTGAGGAGGTGACATGGGAATTGAGTCCTGAAGGAAGAGAAGAAGAGAGAAGACGCAACAGAGAGAGGGAACAGCAACTATAAGAGCTCCAGGGTGGAAAGAATGTGGTGTGCTCCAGAAAACAGAAAGCAGGTCACTGTTAGAGAGAGTGGGTGAGGGCAGAGGGCAGGAGATGACCTGGACAGGCTGAGGAACACAGGTTGGATTTTATGTCAGAGCAATGAAAAGCCACTGAAGGTTTTAAGCAAGGGAGTGACAGGACCTTGTCTAAGTAGGGAAAATAATGTAAAGTAATATGCATTCTCCTTTCATGTTTCTAATATGCATTCTCAGTTGTCTGCCACCAAGCTCCCCTGTAATGTCCTGCCAGATTTAGGGAGGGCAAATCTTTCCTTATATTCTTCAGTGACATTGCCACATTCTCGACTATCAACAAGGGTCTCCAAAGTTTTCCTTGTTCACATGCATTCCAACTCTCTGAGTAAGCAAGAAAGTTATAGATTTATACCCATTGCTGGGGATTGTGCACAACACCGATGAGATACCAGTAACAGTCCCAATAATTAATACTATTATTGATTATAATAAACAGCTAACTTTGAGTACAAACCATGTGCCAATCCTTTCTTAGTTTTAAACACACATCATTATATTCTTATAAATTCCATTAAGTGCCCATTTTACAAAAGATAAGTGAGGCTCAAAGAAGTCAAGTAACTTAACCAAAGTCATATAATAGCAGATCAGGGCAGAACAGAATTTGAACCCATATTCTGTGTCCACATCCCATGTGTATGCATTTTCTGTATGGTCTGTTTTTGCTGGTCTATTGTTCCTGCCAAGGAATGGAAGTGGAAATGCAGGGCAAATTCAAGAGAAGAGGATGCAAAATTACTAAGCACCTGTCTGGGCCTGTGCCTTGGGGCTGAGAGAACACAGAGGTCATGAAGACATGCTATCTCATCTTCCCCTAGGCAATTCTATCTATGCCCCTGACTTTGAGATGCATCTACATTAGCCTACACTCATCCTCTGAGCTGCAGAATCCTATTCCCAACTCTCTAGACACATGAAAGGTAATGTACAAAACAGAACCCTCATTTCACTCTGTAAACCCCTTCTCCCTCCCAATCCCAGTGTTACCAATGGCACTCCCACCCACTCTTTTCTGGAAATAGGAGCCTGGGAGTTTGTCCCTGACTCTTCCCTTTCCCTTCTTACCTCATATCTGATACATCAGGAACACCTGTCTATTTATATGCAAAACATGTCCCAAATTTGTCCACCTCTTGCATCTTCACCATCATCTCCAAGATCCCAGCACTATTATCTCCAGCGTGGATGACTTCTCATTGGTCTCCCTTACCCATTCTTCCCCCTTCAATTACTCTCTACAGAATGTAAAAAATGAGCCTCTTGACATACCAAAAGGTTCGCTTCCCTGCTTGAGACCCTTCAGCAACTTCTCATTGTATTTAATTTAGAATCCAAACGTATAACCAAGGTCTATAATTAGGAGAACATCTCAGTTTGCCCAGGACAGTCTTGATTTTCACTGGATGTAGATCAACCATTAATTACGTATATTTAGCATTTCTCTCATTCTCAAGAGCATCAGTTTGGACCTCAAATATATGGTTACCCTAGCTTTTAGGTCTTCATTATCTGCCCAGCCCATCTCTTCAGCTTCATTCCTGCCATTGCGCACATGCTCCAGCCACCTTGACTTCATCTTAGGTCACGTCAAACTCTTACCCTGGCTCATCTTTTTCTCACCTGCCTTGAACACTCCTCTGCTTACTTTTCACATCACTGCCTCCTCAGGTCTCAGTTCAAATGTTACCTCCTGAAGCAGGCAGCTTGCCTCTGAATGTGTGTTTCCTATGCTTCTTGTGAGTCACTTTATTTCCTTATCAGAACTTGTGAAGGTGTTATTTCTTCCTTCATCTGTTTGTTGTTTACTTCCATAGTTAGAAATTAAAAGCCCTTGAGACCAGGGTCCATCCTTTTCTTGGTTCTCTGCTACATTCCTAGCAGGTGGCATAGGGCCCAAGATGATAGATACTCAATACACATTCATTGAAAGATTGAATGAATGAAAGAATGGATGGATAAATAAATGGATAAATACATCATCTCCAGCCAGAGAGAGCTATTTACAGAGCAGTGAGGTCCACTGGACTTGATATTTGGGAAAGGCATTTGAGGAGAATGAAGTAAGGGAGAGATCTTGGTCATGGTTCCCTGGGAGATTCTCACAGAATCCACCACGACCATAATCCCCTACACATGCACATACATTCTTTCATTTGGACCCCATGCCAATTCTCTGAGGTAGGTCTTGTTAGCACCAGAGGCCCAGAGGTCTTTACCAAACTCAAGAAGTTAGAGACAGAGTGTGTGTATTCTCTCTGGGCATAGTGCAGGGATTGAGAACTTGGGCTCTGGGTTCAGAGCAGGTGGGTGTGAAGCATCGCACCTCTGCCACTTCTGGGCAGTATTACTTTAGGCCAGTCACTTAACCTCTCTGTGCCTCAGTTTCCCATCCGTAAACTGGGGGTGATAGTTTTCCTGCTTTAAAGAGTTCCATGAGGATTTAATGCATTGATACCTCTGAATCATTTAGCCCCATGCCTGGCACAAAATAAGTGCTCTACCATGTACTTCCCCCTTAATGCATTTACCAGCACATTGCCTGTCCCCATGGTCACCACCAGTGTCCAGCGCAGCTCTTACCTCAATCTGAAGCTGATACCATTCCTGTGCCATCCTGCTCAGGCCCGCAGAAGTCACCAGCCACCCATCTGGGGTCACTCGAAAGGCAGAGCCAATGTTCCCCTTAGTGATTCGGAATGAATAGGGAGGGCCGTTCTCTGGGGAGTCGGGGTCGCTCAGGATCAGTTGCAGGATTCTGCTGCCAATGGGAGAGTTCTCCTGAGACAGGAGGGACAGGAGACCGAAGAACAAAATGAGACCCGGTCCCTCCTCTAAAGTCTTCCTTGATCCCCTCAGCTGGGATGAATCCTTGGAACTCTTTTTGACTGCCCTCAGGCCATACCTGGACCTCAAGGTGACACTCATTCATTCTGCTTCTCCTTCGAGTTGGTTGTTGATTTTTTTAAAAGATTTATTTATTTATTACCCCCCCCCCCCGCCCCTGCCACCTTCCTTGCGGCTTGTTTGTTTTGCTGTCTGCTCTGTGTCCATTCGCTGTGTGTTTTTTCTGTGTCTGCTTGTCTCCCTTTGTTGTGTCATCTTGCTGTGTTAGCTTTCCAGGGTCATGGGCTGTCAGCTCTCCATGGGGCATGGGCTGTCAACTCTCTGCAGCATGAGGGCCAGCCTCCCATATGGTAGATGGGAGCCCAACTGATTGAGCCACAGTTGCTTCCCTGGTTATTGATTTTTATCTATCTAGATAGGAGCTCCTGAGGGCAGTGCTGGCTCTTAGAAACAAACCCTGCTGGGACTGTAAGGGTCCTTAGAGACCACAAAGTTCAAATCTTTTATTATACTGAGAGGTGACATGCCCCAAATCACACAGCTGAGATTCATGTATACAAATTAGTCCTGGTATCCAAGTATGAATTTTGACCTCATTATAGGTCAAAATAGGTTATAAATGATTTCCTGCTTCTAGGATCAATGCAATACACATCCCATAAGCAAATGCAAAGACAGTAATTCAACTACAAAATGTAGATTTCCTGGGTATCATTCCAGTCCTTGCCCTACAACATGGGAATTCCTTATGTTCTCACACAATGGTTGTTAAATCATCAAATCTTAACTACAAACAGGATCTTATGGACAGAAAATGATGGTTGCCTGTCCAACAGCCAACTTCCTTCTCCCTTTCTTACAACAGCCAACTCCCTTCTCCCTTTCTTACAACAGCCAACTCCCTTCTCCCTTTCTTACAACTGCCAACTTCCTTCTCCCTTTCTTACAACAGCCAACTTCCTTCTCCCTTTCTTACACCATCCTGCTTTTATTCAGACTGGGGTTGATAGTCCTCTCATAAGAGGGGATAGACAATGACTAGTCTAAATCAACTATAATAATTGGGTTCACTGTGCCAATTTTGGTTTAAGGACAAACATGGTATCCAATTCTGACCACTGGAGAAGTCTAACAGGTGGTGTTCCTAAAAAGCTTTCTTCTTTGATAGAAAAAGAGTCTTCATGAGAAGCCCCTTTCTGTTTGCCTTTGAAAATGGTTAGGTTTCATCAGTTGTACCAAATGTACCACACTAATGAAAAATGTCAATGTTGTAAAATGTGAGAGGAAGAGGGGGTGGGGCATGTGGGAATCCCCTATATTTTTAATTAAAAATTTAATAAAAATAAATGGTTAGGCAGGGATACAAAGCTTGAAGCTACAGCAGCTATTTTATCTTGTAGCCATGAGGGAGAAGGCAAGGTAATTTGAAAGAATCTGATCCAGAGCCCTGATATAGTTTTCCTACTGAAATAACCAATTCTGGAATGGAACTGCTGATCACTGGACCTTTTGTTGTGTGAAATAAGAAATCTTTATTATTTAATGCACGTATAGTCAGATATCCTGCTTTTTGCAACAATGCATCCTAACTCATCTCTATAATATATAAACCAGGTAAAAGTGAAGTAGTTCTAGTTGAAGCAGAATTGGACCCAGAACTCTAGGGTCTACTTTCTTATCCACTTCATTTCTGACAATTCCCCATAGAATCTCAAGGCCATCAACAAATCCCATTTGTGAATATTGGCATAGAAGAAATCCCTTGGGATCAGGAAAGGCTCCTGGATTTAAACCCCAAATTTGACACATTTTAGCTATGGCACTTTTCTGTGCCTCCAGTTTTAAAATCTGTAAAGTAGGTGCTATCTGATTCATCTGACTGTTGTGAGTCCCCCAAAAGTGCCTAACTTTTAAAATCCCATAACCCACAACCCCTTCGGCAGGCTGTGTTGCCTTTAGGGGCATCAGTGTGCAAGGTCATAGTCATTGTTTTGGTGGACTGATACCATTGGTGAATACTCTACCTCAGAGTGTTTTTGAGAGCTCACACTTACCTGGACAGTGGTGCTGTAGTTGAGCTGGAAGAATCTTGGTGGGTTGTCGTTGACATCAACCACTTGGATAGTGATGTCTGTGTCCTCATGGAGTGGGGGCTGCCCACTATCTGTGGCTCGGAGCCTCAGGGAATAGGTAGAAGTCTGTCCCAAAATGCCAGGGGAGAGTTAGCATTGAGGGCCCCCAGTTTTCTATCCTGCCCATCTCTGATGGTTTTGGGAAATAAAATGGAGTTGCTCCCCTATCCCCACCCCCATTATCCACCCATATCATTTTAGGGCTCAGGCTCTAGGTTTGATTTCCATCTCCACTATTTACTAGCTATGAGACCTTGGACACACGACTAACCTTTGTCCAATAATATCAGGACCCTCCTGTTAAGATTATTTTGAGGATCAAGTGAGTTGTGCATGTAAAAGCATTTAGCAAAGTACCTGGCACAGAACAAAATGCTCAATAAATGGAAGCTGATATTGTCATGATCTGCTGAACCCTTGTCAATAGCAAGAAGGTAGCCTGAGCTGCTCATGGGAAAATTATTGGCCACTTGGTCCCTCCTCTACTTCTGCTCTCACATTCCACAGAGAGTCCCAGAAAGAAAGCAGGTGGCAGATACCTGGGCAGGGGAAGTGTTGCGGTCTAGACATTGACCACAGTTCATCCTCTGGACATGCAGTGGGCCATATCTCTTCCACAGTGAGGTCAGGCTGGGCCTCTCCCACAGCACTCACCTGTTCCCAATCGAGGGCCTTGGCAACCTGGAGCTCTCCCTTCTTGGGGTGGACAGTGAAGTGCCCGAGCTGATTCCCTTGTATTAGGCTATAGTTGATGGCACTATTTAGGGGTCCATCTTCATCAGTTGCTGATACCTGCAGTGGAAGGAAGGTGACTAAGAATGGATGGACAAAAGGGACCAGAAAGGAATCCTGGCCCCTGGGAGCATAGGGGGAACAGATATGTCCCCACCCATTGCATTGAGCTAGCAGTCCTGGACCATCGCTGCCAAGAGAATCTTTCTTTCATGTTCTAGTATGGACTTCAGCATGGCATGGTTTGATTCATTCATTCATTCTTCCATCCACACTGACAGGGTGCTAGGTCCTTTGCTAGGTGATGAGGAATGTGCCAAATGGATATGGCCTCAGAAAGCATAATGACTAATATTATAGGTAATTCTAACTTGGGGCAAAGTATGATCAGCACAGAGATCACAGTGATGAATTCTACTTGGGAACATTTGAAAGGATTCATGAAGCCTTGAAGGTTAAGAAGGCCTTCTGGGAGTGCAGTGGATATTCCAAGCAGGGGAAACAATATGAGTTTGGAGGTGTAGAAGTACAAAGGATGGTTGGGGAAAGGCACATCTGCCTTTGTGGTTGGAGCATAGGCTGTGTTGGAGAGTGGAGGGAGATAAGAGTGGAAGGCAGAATGAAGAGGGATCATATAGAGCCTTGAACGTGGGCATATAGAGTTAAGTTTTCCTCTATTGCAGCAGTGAGCAATTATGCCTTTAAAGCAAAGAGATATTATACTGTTATTTGGTATCCTCTCAGCCCCCTTCCCTCACCCACTGGCACTCCATGTCACTTGATGTGACCAGGTCCAGTCCAGGTTTTGGACCTTCTGGCAGTCACCTAGGACCTATCTCTTCTCTTTCCTCTCCTACCTAAGCATGTCCCATTCTTTCAGTAACCAATCTTATCAAATATGGCCCTGAGACACTCTGTCGTGAGTTTGGCCAAATGGCGAAGAGTCAGAGGCAAGTCCCTAGTGTATTAATTTGATAAATTAATCCATGCTCATAGCTGACTGAGGGGAGAAGGTAAGAATCCATCCCTGAGTCCATGCCTCCCAAAGAGAAAAGTTGGGGGTCTTTACCGTGAGGATGATGTCACCCACGATGGCATTCTCTAAGACCCTCACGCTGTACCGATCCTGGGGGAACCTGGGCTGGTGTTCATTGACATCAGTGATGTTGACCACGATTGTGATCATGTCACTGAGGGAGGAAGGGCCCTTCCGGCTGCACTCGATGGACAGGAAGTACTTCGGGCTTGTCTCAAAGTCCAGGCTCCTGTTGACATATAGGATCCCTGAAGAGACAAGAGGTGATGGGAACAATGAGGCAGTTGGGACCACAAAGGAAAGAGGACTGAAGGACCTTGAGCCAATATCCCAGGAGAACCAGCTCAACAGGGTTGGGAAAGACAGATCTCCTCAACTATCTCCTCCTTCATCTTCCTTTTCATTTCCCCTTTCCTTCTTTCTCCTCCTCCCCCATCTTCTCTTCCTCTTATTCTCATTATTATCATTCTCAAATAGCTCTGTGGGGCAGGAGCAATTATTAACATTCCCATTTTCTAGTGAGTTGAGTTAGCTGATGCTCCTTAATAGGTAAGTGACTGGCTCAGGCTCATGCAGCTACTAGTTATAAGAATTCAGGTTATAAAAAGAGTTTTTGAATAGACAAAGTTGTCCAAAAAATTCTTGGGGCATTGATTTAATATTCTGAAAATTGGAAAAGAAAAGAACAAGGATTTAACCTGTCTTTCCTGAATAGCCAAGTGGTTAATGGTGGAACTCTCTTCTTTATAAAATAATTCCAGTTAGTCTTAATAAATGCATAAAGAATGATAAGCTCAGAAAATCACCATTTTGCAATGCCTAAAGAAATTATATACCTAGGAAATAACCATCAGTGGCTGTTAAAACCACTTGAGGAAAGGTTGTCGAGGAACTCTAAAATGGATGAAGCAGGCTGACAATACCTGAACCCACTGTCCATGTCAATGTCAGAAAAAGGACCTTGTCAGTCATTACATGCCTCATGGCATGATGCCAAGTGAAAAGCACAGCATCACTGTGACCCAAAAATTGAGCAGGAAACTGATCAAAGTCTTAGATCCAAATGCCATTTACAGGAAATACAGGGAATGAAGGGACATCTTAAATGACACCACAGAGATACAGTCAACCACATCCAAAATATGGAAAATTCTACAGGACACATGGCCCGATTTCTTCTTTAAATAATGGCTGGAAATAAAGAGGGAGAGGAAAATGTTAGAGATTTAAAATGAGATATTAGATATCAACGGAATGCAAAAATGTGGACATTTTTGGGATTTTGACAAACAAACCAACTTCAAAAGACATTTATGAGATAATCCAAAAAATCGTCTGGCTAGGTTTTCAACAGTGTTAAGGAACTATAATCTTTTAGGTATGATAACGATATTGTGATTGTGTTTAACAAAGGTGTCCTTATCATTTAGAGATACCCACTGGAGTATTTACAGATGAAATGACAGGATGTCTGGGGTTTGCTTTAAAATAACTCAGCAATGGGAGGGTGTGAGTTAAAGGGCAAAGACTTCATTTTGAGAAGTAGTGAAGCTGGGTGATGGGAGCATGGGGTTCATAACTATTTTCTCTACTTTTACGTATGTTTAAAATTTCCATAATTAAAGAGTTTTAAAAACTGCTCAACAACAAAGTGACTAATTTAGGAGGTAAAGCCCACACATTCCAGGAGTGCCTTGGGGAAGAATCTGTATCAGAATCTGTGTTCCCAGCTGCTTAAGCATCAGATTCCAGCAAGTGCTGGGAGCAGCTGCAGCAGAGGAGGGAGGGACACCTTCAGCATCTGGGGCTCAGCTTGACCTGAGACCATGAAGCTTCAAAATGTGGGAGACTGGATCCCGGAGGGTCCTGGGCAAGATCCTGGATGGGCTTGGGGGAACAACAGAGGCTCCCACCTAAGTTGGTCCCAGGGTGAAGGAGGGACCTGGTACCTGGAGAGATGCAGAGAGTAGAGAAAAGGGCAGAGGAGGTCTGCTCCGGAGGGGGCTGTGTAGGGCAGACTCGCCCCATCTGTGAGAAATCGAACGTTCCCCAGGACGCTTCCCCAATGCCCCGTGGCGGCGCGCGCGCGCAGGTGGGAGGAGGGCGTGCTCGCGCGGCTGGCTCTCACCTGTGCGCGCATCCAGGCGGAACCGGCCCTGCTCGTTCCCGCTGACCAGGCGGTAGCCGGTCTTCTCAGCGCCCGGGCGCGTCAGGGCCGCCAGCCGCAGCACCTCCGCGCCAAGCCGGACGTCCTCGGGCACCTTCACGCTGTGCTCGGTGTCGAGGAACACGGGCAGGTAGTCATCGAGGCCCACCACGGAGACGGTGACGGTGCCCAGCGTGGACAGCGGTGTCGGGGTGCCCAGGTCGGAGGCGCGGACTGTGAGCTCCAGCACCGCCTGCGGTCGGTCCTGCAGCGGCTTCTCCAGCCGGATCACGCCCGTGGTGGCCTCGATGGAAAAGTGGCCGTCGGCGGAGCCAGTCAGAGAGTAAACCACCTGGGCGTTGGCACCTGAGGGGGACATGGAGGGCAAGATTCATGTGGAGGCCCCTCCACTGGCCCTGCCTGCAGCAAACCCTCCAGCCACAGGAGGGCAGCGGTGGCCCCCCATAAAGACTGATAATGCTCGGGCTGTGCGAGGCTAAGAATCTAGCGAGAAGGGGTTCTTGACTGAGGTGCGGCTGTGGGGCAAGACCACTTGGCAAATTCTGAGGGAAGCGGTCTGCAAACCCATCAAATTATCTGAAAATGTTACATTAGGGCCCAATGTCAGCTCCCAAAGTGAAAATTGTGCAAGATCAAAATCACGCGTGATGAGTTCCGTGGTTGTGATGAAACAGCTCCGTATCTCGGCTGTGGTGGTGGTTACAGGGACACATACGTGGGGTAATATTGCATGGAACCACACACACACGCACGCACAAATGAGTACATGTACATTGGTGAAATCTGAATGAGGCCTGCAGTCTGGTTAACAGCATTGTACCAATGCCAGTTTCCTGGTTTTGATGTCGTACTGCAGCTCCCGATGGTGTTGCCATTGGGGGAAGCTGGTTGAAGACTGCATGGGGCTCGCTGTACTGTTTTTGTTACTTCCTCTGACTCCATGTCAAATACCAAGTTTAAAAAAACACACACCTATGGAAAATTCTTAGTAAATCAGAACACACAGTCAGTGTTTCACCAGCTTGGACTCAGATTATATTATTTTCTTTGGTTATATGAAGTATAACCAAATATGAAGTAGCTGGCTTGTGTAGGGGGCCACTGTGTATGAAAAATGCCAATATTTCACCATTAGAATAATGATCAAAGGGATGAACGAAGGCCCTGAGCCTAAGGCCCTCACGCCTCACGCACACGTCGGGGTACACACCCCTTAGGTGGAATGGTGGTGGTGATTGTCCATGAGAATAACTGAGGCAAGTTAAATGCACATTCCGTGGCTCTTTCTGATACACGCTCTTTTCTGGAGAGATCATGGATTTTCTAAGGAGAGGGAGATGCTTGTCAGGCCACACCTGGACTAGTGGGGTGGAATAGTAGGGCTAGAGTAATAACAGCTTCGGAAGGGTTAATGGTGATCTGTTGCAAGCCTAGAGGACGTGTCTAAGAAGGGAGACAGGGTTGGAATCATGAGACTGAAGAAAACAGGGTGGCCCCACCGAGAAACGCAGCTTTGGGCCTGGAGCAGGTAGTCACCACCTCGCCATCTCAGACAGGCTCATGGGAGGGAGTCTAGGAGATCTGTGTGGCTTCCGGACTAGGGCCTGAAGGGTGGAAGATACAGGGTGGTGGGGGTCAGCTCCAAATAAATAGCACTTGATAATCATCTTGAGGTGCCAAGGAAAGATGGGGTTGCCTAGGGAGTAGGGAGCTTCCTGTCCCTGGAGGTGTGCAAGCAGGGGTGGCTAACTGAACACTTTGAGGCTTTGATGTCAGTAGGTGGAGGATTAAATGAAATGGCTATTGGGTCGCTCCAGCTCTGCTATACTCTGGATCTTTCCTAACAAACCCAGCTCTTCATCTCAAACAAGAATGTCTGCTTGCATTTGTTACTCCCCACCCTGTGCACATCTCCTATGTCCAGCTCCCCTGCCTTTGCCCTGACACTTCCCCACCAGAAACACCTGGGTTCTTCCAAAATCTTTCAAAGTCAGGCTAAAACTTACTTCCTCTAGGAAGACTTGAGTATACCCTGCTAGGGCCAAACAAAGAAGGGTGCTTTGACCCTATTTTATTGTTATTATTATTACCATTATCTTATTAACATATGTTGACGTAGATACTTTGGCCCCAAGACCTTTTTTAACCTACCTGAATTCTAAAATTTGACTCAGGAAAATTGGAATATATTTATATATTGCCACAAAAAACATTTCATGATGACAGAAGATATAATTGGCATAATATGGAATAAAAAGGTCATGGATGAATCCCATTTTCCTTGCAAATTTTTGAAATAAAAGAATTAACCCCAGTGAGAATTAATCCCAGTGAGAACAATGACATTAAAAATAAAATGTAAAATAATAGAAATGATTCAACTTCACTATATGGAAAATTGTTAAAAAATTTAATAGGCTTAGTGAGTTTGTACCCGAAAAAAAAAAAAATCCTTTCTTGTTGCTAGTTAATCAGATTTGAAATAATCCTGGTTGGTATACTTCTGATCTGAATGTTTGTATTCAAAATCAAAATGTCTCTAGATCTAAGCCGCAGGGGAGAACCAATGAGATTGACAAGCCCTGTACCTGCTTCAAAATATTGCCAAAATCTTTTACTACATAGCACGCATGCTCTGTTTGTGCACAAATATTTTCCACTTCTAAGTGTCCACAGACTCAGAGAGGAGGCACAGCCTTGCCCGTCCCAGGGAGAAACAGAGAGCCAAGCTCTTACCCAAGTGACCTCAAGAGCTACCAGTGGAAGAGAAGGGCCTCGAATCCCTTCTTAGACTCACCTTGGTCAGAGTCCCGAGCAAATACCACAGCCACAGGCGTCTTCACTGTGGTGTTGTCAAAGACAGCCACGGCACAGTGGCTTGGAGAGAACCGCGGGGCGTTGTCATTCACGTCCTCCACGTGAAGGGTCACGTCTGCCTGGCACGATCGGCCACCTCCGTCTGTCGCCTTGGCAACAAGGCTGTATACATCCTTCCTCTCACGGTCTAGGGCTGTGAATGTAGACAACTCCCCTGGCCAGAGAAATGACAACAGGTGAGCCTTCTCTGGGGGGCATAACGTCAGCACATGACCTCAAGGTATCTGTGGGGGACAACCCCAGCCACTGAGAAAAGTTGTCTTTTCTGCGTACAGTCAGGAAAGAGGCTCAGCCTGTATCCACCCCTCTCTTGCCTGCCACTCCAATTCTCCCAAACACATTCCACTACCACATTCACCAGTTTAAGATCTTCACCAAAAAAATGCAAATAGGCACTATATATTTTAAAGAGCAACTAGGCAGTTTTTAACAACATAAAGTATGTAAACCTTTTAGCCCACCATTTTACTTCTAGGACTATAGCCTACAGAATAATTAACTCAAAATTTAAAAAAATATATACACAAGGATATTAATCTGCAGCATTATTAGTAAGAGCAACATACTCAAATCAACTTCCATGTCCATCAAAAAGGGACTGGTTAAATATATTATGGTCCAGCCATACAGTAAAATACTGTCCAACCAAAAAGAATTATGAAGGAATTTTATGAACTGCCTTGTTAATAACTGAGATACTGCTACATGAAAAGAGTGAGTCACAAAATAGTATTCTATTTTTGTGAAATCATTATATAGAGATGTTTGGAGATGCATAGAATACCAGTCTGATAGAATATTCACCAACAGTACTTATCTTCAGGGGCAGGGGTTATTATGGGGGGCCTCTACACTCTGCTGACTATACATCTACATTGTTTGATGTTTTGTAGAATGAGTGTGTATTATTTCCATATTCAGAAAAACTGGCAAGTTTTGTTTTTTTTTAAGACCCACTGAGCCATCCTGCAGCTGAACAAACAGCAGCAGAGAAAGGTTAGGCAACCTGCCTTGGGTCACTCAGCATGCCCACTGTGGGGTCAGAAAGGACAAAGTCGGGAAACGGACTTTGGCCCAGTGGTTAGGGCGTCCGTCTACCACATGGGAGGTCCCCGGTTCAAGCCCCGGGCCTCCTTGACCCGTGTGGAGCTGGCCCATGCGCAGTGCTGATGCGCGCAAGGAGTGCCGTGCTACACAGGGGTGTCCCCTGCGTAGGGGAGCCCCACGAGCAAGGAGTGCACCCGTAAGGAGAGCCGCCCAGCGCGAAGGAGGGAGCAGCCTGCCCAGGAATGGCGCCGCCCACACTTCCCGCGCCGCTGACGACAACAGAAGCAGACAAAGAAACAAGACGCAGCAAAAAGACACAGAAAACAGACAACTGGGGAGGGGAGGGGAATTAAATAAATAAAAATAAATCTTAAAAAAAAAAAAAAGAAAGGACAAAGTTGCCTCCTTTCTATACCCACAGCTCCCTGGACACCACTCACCAGCACCTCCCTGCTCAGCGATCTCCAAGACATCCTTTGAGCTCCTGGATCTCAAGCAGCTGTCTGCAGCTGGCTCTCTGTGAGCTGGGCCTTCCCCTCGCCTACAGCAGCAAGACGGGGATCCCACCTCCGAGGGAGGCAACCCTCCCCATGTCCTCTCCACCAGACCCTCATGGCTCACCCTGCAAGGCTCTGTGCTTCTGGGGGGGGGGGGGGTGTCCCCTAACCAATAGCAATGATAACAGCCACCCCACGGTCTGCTGAGGTCCTACCATGTGCTCCACCTCTCAAGGTCCTCCTGATCATGGCACTCACCTGCCTAAACCCTCCAATGGCTCTAAAGGTGGCATTTGGGCCCAGTCACCCCAGGGCCTGGCCCTTTACCCCAGTCACCCCAGGGTATGGCCCTTTGCTCTCTCCTCTCACCCTCTGTGGACCAGGCTCTGGCCACCCATCAAATGCTTGGACGGCTGTGCTCTTTCCTAATACAATGTCCTTGTATAAATTCTCTTCTCTTTGAATGCCCTTTCTTGCTACTTTCTGGTTAATTCCTATACATCACAAGACTCACTTATAACAGCATTTCTTCAGAGAAGTTTCACCTCAACCTGCTCCCATACCTAAGTCAAGGCCACCTGTTAAATGTCACTTGAGCACCCTGCATTTCTCAACTCAGCATATTTCAAACCACTGGTTCATTATCTGCCTTTACCATTGGATTGTCAAGACCTGGATCTCGCCTTATCAGCCTGCTGATCATGTCCTCAGGATGTAGGGCAGTGAGTAGTTGCTCACTCTGATGGGTGGATGAATGAACATGTGGATTCCTTCTTCTTCTCCAAGCTGCCTACCATGGTTCTGGGTACCTAGAATTCAGTTAATAAGTTCTTGGCTTCATCCTGCAGTGCAGGAAACCCACCTGTAAGGGGATCCAGCTTGAACTCATCAGCCCCGAGACCATGGAGAGAATATGTGATCTGGGCATTGGTGTCGGCGTCCAAGTCTGTTGCAGAAACTTTCAAAATGTGGTGTCCTGGAGGTACAGCTTCACTGACTTTGCCAGCATAGAGAAGCTGGAGATGGAAGGACAAAGGACAAGGAGATTGCGAGAGGTACTTCAATCCAGAGGGAGGCAGAGAAGGGGAGATGGATTCAGAGACAGCAGCTAAGAGAGCAGAGATGGAGAGAGAGCAAGAGAAAGAGAGGAGGAAAGAGTGAGGAGAACAGGAAGGAGGTGAATGAGATGAAACAGGCAAGGGAAAAGGAGCTAAAAACACAAAAGATGAGAAGAAAGGTCAGAGAAAGAGAGCTCCACCCAGGGCTAGACGGATCTGCAGCACCTTGCTCCACAGGGGCCCTTTGAGACTTCTGGGTGAGCTGGATGGGATGGGCCACCAAGAGGCATTCACGAAGGGGGAAGGTCAAGCTCACCCCAGGTCAGGCATCCCCTACCTCTGTCACAATGCCAGGCCGTGAGGCTCACCACCCGGCCCATAACCCCCAGGACAGACCTTTGGCTGTTTGAGTCAAATCAGGACCCCAATAGCCCCCAACTGTCAGCCCCACCCTCCCTCCACTGTCAGAAGTTGGTACCATTATGGTATGGTTGGGGTGTGGCACAGAGGAGAGGCTGGAATTCCCCGAGAATTCAAGTTTCTTTGTGCTTCTGGCTCTGAGCACAGCTTCGCTCCTCAGCCTCCCAGCCTCCACCACTGGGGGGTGAGCAGGAGCACAGGTGGAGGTTTCAGCTTGGGTGGAGATGTTTCCCAGGTGTCTTTGCCCTGGCTCTCCTGAGGCTGTGGGCCACCCCTGGCAAGGACAGAAAGGGTCTGCTCCTACCTCACCTAGCTTGGGCTGCTTCCAGGGCAGGGGCTAAGGCGTGGCATCTGTTCTTCCCCAAAAGGCTGCACTTCTGAGGCCACCCAAAGATGGTTACTTTGGATCTTACAAAGACGTTTTCCATGCACCCCAGGTTCTCATTTTCTACTATGCCAACATCGGAATTGAGTGTAGAAGATAGAGGAAGAAAAGGTGATGGTATATATGCATTTGTGTGTTACACAGTATGTGTCCATATGTATGTGTGTGTGTGCAATATGTTGAAGTATGTATATATGTAATTGCACTTGTAAGTATGTTTGTGGAAGAAGCATATGTATACAAATGCACATAAGCATTGTGTGGATGGGTGTGTATTGTATACAGATATTTGCATGTGTGGATGAGCATAATTTGGATGAATGATGTGGGTATGTAGGTATATGCGTGTGTAAATGTCAATGTATGTATAGATATCTGTGTGTATGTTGGGCTATAGAAAATCTTTTGTGTATATACAAGTACACTTGTAAGTATATAAGTATGCATTTAACTATAACAAATGGCTGAATTTTGTGAAAATTTGAATTATGCTAACTTGAGATGGTGTAAAATTTAAATGTTACTGGTTTAATTTTATCTGAAAACTTTGAAATATTATAAATATTAAAATATTTTACTGTGTTTAAAAACAATAGAAAACTTTTGGTAATGGATGGTGGTGATGATAGCATAACATTGTGAAAGTAATTAACACCACTGAATTATGTATCTGAATGTGGTTAAAAGGGAGAAATTTTAGGTTGTATATATGTTATTAGAATAAATTTTTAAAAAATATCATAGGACTATACAACACAAATAGTGAACCTAATGAAAACCATGGACCATAGTTAATAATATAATTATAATAATATTATTTCATCAATTTTAACAAAGGTAACACACTAATACAATGTATTAATAATGGGGAAAACAGCAGAGCGGGTGTATCTCAGTGGTTGAGCACCTGCTTTGCATGTATGAGCTCCTGGGTTCAATCCCTGGTACCTCCTTAAAAAAATAAAATAATAGTGAGGGAGAGAATGTAGCTCAAGTGGTTGAGTGCCTGCTTCCCATGTACGAGGTCCCAAGTGCATTCCCTGGTATGTCCTAAAAACAAAAAGCAGAGACTTTGGGAAGATAGCTGACTAGAAAGATATGGGACTCTCTTCCCCTCCAGAAAAATAGCTAGAGGGTTGGCTGAAACAGCCTGAAAAAAGATCTTCTAGGGTTCAGGATACCAGGTGAAGGCTGGACACTGCCCAGAGGAGAAAGGGACAAAGGAAGGGAATCACGAGGGCAGAACTGTGACTTGAAACCAGCGGCTTCTGCTGCTGGGATCCTAGCCCACAACAAAGACACTTCAGAATTCTCAGGCCTCTAGGCTTGCCATTACAGACAAAGGGGGCTCCAGGGATCCACCACCCTAGGAAAGGGGAAAGAGAGGGACACAGCCGAAGGCTGACTCGACTTTTGACTCACAGATTTGGTTTGCTGTGTCCCAGGAGCCTTTCCAGGCCAAGTGGGACCACACCATTGTTTGCCTTAGAAGCCAGCAAGGGCCTAAAGATATATGATCCTTCCTTCTTCCTCTACTAACAGGGACTGATGGTTAAGGACTCAGAGAGGAATGGAAATATGTCCAACCTAGAAAAGGGAGGAGGCTGCCAGAGAAGGCTGGAGAACTGTCACTGAGAAACTTTGAATTACAAGGCTTTTAGCCTCCCAGGCAGAAAGCTCTGTCACATTGATCCGGTTTGTGTTGCAACAAATATACTCCTACCAGGCACTGAACTGAGCTGCCAAAGAGCGCCATCTCCTGACAGACCAAGGAAGCGCACATGAGAAAATTCAGAATAAGAGACCACCACACCAAGGAATCAAGAGAGGCTACAGCTGCAGCAGGAGAGTCCCATCCATCAGGCATGTGGGATCAAAGTCCCCTTTCAATTGAGAGATGGAGTGGGCATCACCATCCAAGGGTCATCAGGATTGGGGAATAAAATATGGACTAGAGTGGGCTTACTGGTATTTTACTATGGAATTATTGTGACTCTAGCAAGGGAAGAAATTATATCATTGATGTGGAGACAGTGGCCACTGGAGTTGCTGAAGGCAGGGAGAGGGAAAATGATGTGTGATATGGGGGCATTTTTGGGACTTGGAGTTGTCTTGAATGATATTGCAGGGACAGATACAAGACATTATATATCCTGCCTGAATTGACTGGGAGAGAGTGTACACTACAATGTGAACTATAATCCATGCTGTATAGCAGTGCCCCAAAATGTATTCATCAAATGCAATGAATGTACCACACTAATGAAAGAAGTTGTTGATGTGGGAAAAGTGGGGGGTGTGGGGAGTAGAGCATATGGGAATCTCTTATATTTTTTAATGTAACATTTTGTGTGATCTATGTATCTTTTAAAAAATAGAATAAAACATTACAAAGCTAAAAAAGTAAGTAAAAGAAGTTTTTCTGGCCTTTATAATTTCCCTTCTCAATACCCTAGGGCACCAGTCTGCAACCAATTACTGGGGTTAGAGTCCTGTTTTGAGCAACTAGCATGGGCAATCCTAATAATCCAGTCAAGCCAAGAGTCAAAAAGCAGTGATAACACACATCCTCCCACCACTTAATCCCTATAAAAGAAAAAGAAATTGAGCATATGAGTAAACTACGTCCTAATCAGATGCCTAGACATCAGCAAAAAATTATGAGCCATACTAAGAAAATGGAAGACATCACCCGAGAAAAGGGATATATCAAAGCCCCAGAAGAGGCAGAGGACTTGAGACAATTAATTGGCGAGATGCACACAAATTTCCAAAGTCAAAATAATAAGCCAAAAGACAACATGACTAAACCTTTAGAGCTTCCCTCCCCAAGGCCCTTGGAAGCATTACTGGGTCCATGGCTCAGATTTGAGTAACTAAAGGGACAATCCTAAAGACCTAGAACAGATTGAACCAAGAATCAAAGAACAGCGGCAACACACAGCCCACCACCACTAAATCCCTACAAAAGAGAAAGTGAACATCAGAGTAAACTCACCACCCTAATCAGACGACTAGACATCAGCAAAAAATTATAATCCATACTAAGAAAATGGAAGAACTAGCCAAAGTAAAGGAATATATCAAAGCACCAGATGAGACACAGGATTTGAGACAACTAATCAACAAGATTCATACAAATTTCAAAATTCAAATTAATGAGTTGAAAGACAATATGGCTAAAGAGATAAAGGACATCAAAAAGACACTAAGCTAGCAAAAAGAAGAATTTGAGAGAACCAGAATAGAAAAATAACATAGCTCATTTGTATGAAAGAACAACAGGTGAGAGCAAAAACACATTAGAGGTATACATCTGCAAACTTGAAATGAAAGAAGAAAAAAAAAATAAGTATTACAGAAGACAGAACAGCTGAACTTAAAGAGAGAAGAACAGAGATAAAAAAGGATGGAAAATATCAAGCAGGACCTCAGGGAGTTGCATGATAACACAAAGTGCAACAATATATGTGTCATGGGAGTTCCAGAAGGAAACAAGAAGAGAAAAGAGGCAGAAAGAGTATTTGAGAAATAACGGTTGAAAATATCCTATCTCTCATGAAAGAAATGAACTTACATGTCCAAGAAGTGTACCACACCCCAATCAGATTAAAATACTCTAAGACACATACTACTCAGAATATCAAACATCCAAGACACATACTACCAGAATGTCAACCATCAAAGATAAAGAGAAAATTCTGAGAGCAGCAAGGGAGAAGCAAACCACACACAAGGGATGCTCAGTTAGACTTACTGGAGTTTCTTATCAGAAACAATGGAGGCAAGAAGAAAGTGGTATGACACTGAAAGAGAAAAATTGCCAGCTGAGAATTCTTTATCCAGCAAAATTATCCTCCAAATATGAAGGTGAATTTAAATATTCACAAATAAACAGAAAATAAGAGAGTTTGTAAAAAAGAAACCACCTTTGCAGGAAGTACTAAAGGGAGCTTTACAGCCCCAACGAGAAAGACAGGAGAGAGAGAGGTTTGGAGGAGGGCATAAAAGGCAAGAAAGGCAGAAAAGATAAACAAAAGAGTAAAAAGACAGATGAGAATAAGATATGATATATGAAAACCAAAGAATAAAATGGTGGAAGTAAATAATGCATTTAGAGTAATAACATTTTATGTGAATGGATTAAACTCCCCAGTTAAAAGCTACATGCTGACAGAATGTACTGAAAAAACATGAACCAAACATATGTTGCCTACAAGACACTCGCTTTAGACCCAGGGAGACGAACTGGCTAAAAGTTAAAGGTTGAAAAAGGATACTTCATGAAAACAGTAACAAAAAAGAACAAGGGCAGCTATTCTAACATCAGACAAAACAGAATTTAAATGCAAAGGAAAAAAAAAGACAGAAGGCCATTAATAAAAGGGACAATCCACCAAGAAGATAACAGTCATAAATATCTATGTACCTAACCTGGCTGCCCCAAAGTACACGAGGCAAAGTCTAGCAAAACCAAAGGGAGAAATGGACATCTCTACAATAATAATTGGAGACTTCAGCACTCCACTCGCTTCATAGAACACTAGACAGAAGATCAACAATGAAACAGAAGTTAAACAATGTGATTAACAAGCTAGACCTAATAGACATATACAGAACATTGTATCCAATCAACAGGTTATACATCCTTCTCAAGTGCTCATGGATCTTTCTCCAGGATAGATCACATGTTAAGTCACAAAGCAGGTCCCAATAAATACATAAAAATTGAAATTATACAAAGCACCTTCTCAGGAATGGAATGAAACTGGAAACAAGTAATAGACTGGAAAAAGGAATATTTGCAAATGTGTGGAGGCTAAACAATACAGTCCTAAACAATCAGTGGATCAAAGAAGAAATTGTAAGTGAAAGTAATAAATATATTGACATGAAGGAAAATGAGAACACAGCTTATCAAAACTTATGGCATACAGGGAGCACATGTGGCTCAAGCAGTTGTGCACCTGCTTCCCACACATGAGGTCCCAGTCCTGGTTCCTCCTAAACAATAACAACAACAACAACAACAACAACAACAACAAAATGACAAGAAAACAAAACCAACTCAGGGGAGGTGATGTGACTCACTGGTTGAGTGCTGGGTTCCAACATATGAGGTCCAGGGTTCAACCCCTAGCCTCGGTACCTTGAAAACAAAACAAAACAGAAATGAGTAAACAAAAAAAAAACACAGGATACTGAGAATGCAGTGCTGAGAGGGAAATTTATAGTCCTAAATGCCTATGTTAAAAAAGAAGAAAAAGCTAAAATAAGAAATCTAACTGAACAACTAGAGAAACTAAAAGATAAGCAAGCCTTTCCTAAAGCAAGCAGAAGAAAAGAAATGATAATGATTAGAGCAGAAATAAATGATATTGAGAACAAAAAAAAAATGGAGAAAATCCACAAAACCAAATGCTGGTTCTTTGAGAAGATTAATAAAATTGACAAAACCTTAGCTTGATTAACAAAGAAAAAAGAGAGAAGTTGAAAATAAATATAATCAGAAATGCAAGGGGGGGATACAACTGACCCCACAGAAATGAAAATGATCATAAGAGGATATTATGAGAAACTGTAGGGCGGCAGACTTGGCCCAGTGGTTAGGGCGTCCATATACCACATGGGAGGTCCACGGTTCAAACCCCAGGCCTCCTTGACCCATGTGAAGCTGGCCCATGCACAGTGCTGATGTGCGCGCAAGGAGTGCCCTGCCACGAAGGGGTGTCCCCTGCATAGGGGAGCCCCACGTGCAAGGAGTGCGCCTCATAAGGAGAGCCGCCCAGTGTGAAGGAAAGTGCAGCCAGCCCAAGAATGGTGCCGCACACACGGAGAGCTGACACAACAACATGATGCAACCAAAAGAAACACAGATTCCTGTGCCACTGACAACAACAGAAGCAGACAAAGAAGATGCAGCAAATAGACACAGAGAACAGACAACCGGGGTGGGGGGGTGAAGGGGAGAGAAATAAATAAATCTTTTTTTAAAAATGAGAAACTGTATGCAGAAAGCTAGACATCCTAGATGAAGTGAACAAATTCCTAGAAATGCACAAATAACCTACATTGACTCTACGAGAAATACAAGAACTTAACAAACCAATCACATTTAAAAAGATTGAATCCATCATCAAAAATATTCCAACAAAGGAAAGTCCAGGACTGATGGCTTCACAGGTGAATTCTACCAAACATTTCTAGAAGAATTAACCCCAATCCTGTTTAAACTCTACCAAAAAACTGAAAAGGAGGGAAAATTACCCAACACATTTTATGAAGCTAACATCACCCTAATACCAAAGTCAGATAAAGATACTACAAGAAAAAATGACAAACCAATCTCTCTAATGAACATAGATGCAGAAATTCCCAACAAAATACTTGCAAATAGAATAGAACGCATATCAAAAGAATTAAACACCATGACCAAGTAGGATTTATTCCTGGTATGTAAAGGTGGCTCAGCTTAAGAAAATCAATTAACATAATACACATTAACAAATTGAAGGGAAAAAAAAAACCACACAAGATCATCTCAATTAATGTAGAAAAGGCATTCAACAAAATCCAGCATCCTTTCTTGATAACAACACTTCAAAAGATAGAAATAGAAGGAAAATTCCTCAATATGATTAAGGACATATATGAAAAACCTACAACCAATAGCATACTCAATGGGGAAAGGGTGAAAGCTTTCCCTCTAATATTGGAAACAAGACAAGGATGCTCCCTGTTACCACTGTTATTCAATATTGTGCTAGAAGTTCTAGCTAGAGGACAAGAAAAAAAAAAATTAAAAGCATCCAAATAGAAAAAGAGGAAGTAAAACTCTCACTATTTGTGGATGACATGATCCTCTATTTTAAAAATTCTGAAATGTCTACAGCAAAGCAATGTGCACTGATAAATGTGTTCAGCAAAGTGGCAGGATACAAGATTGACATGCAAAAATTCTTAATGTTTCTGTACGATAGTATTGAACAATCTGAGGAAGAAATCAAGAAAAAAAATTCTGTTTACAATAGCAACAAAAAGACTCAATTACCTAGGAATCAATTTAACCAAAGAAGTACAGGACCTATATGCAGAAAACTACCAAACAATGCTAAAAGAAATCAATGAAGACCTAAGCAAATGGAAAGATGTCCTGTGTTCATGGATTGGAAGACTAAATATCATGAAGATGTCAGTCCTACCCAAACTGATTTATAGATTGAATGCAATACCAACCAAAATTCCAATAGCCTATTTTACAGAAATAGAAAAGGTAATTACCAAATTCATTTGGAAGGAAAGTGCACTCAAATAGCCAAAAGCACTCTAAAAAATAAGAGTGACATGGGGAAAATTTCACTGCCTGACCTTGAAACATATTACAAAGCTACAGTGGTCAAAACAGCATGGTACTGGCATAAAGATAGACATATCAATCAATGGAATAGAATTGAGAGTCCAGAAATAAACCCTCACCTTTAAAGCCAGCTGATTTTTGACAAACCTACCAAGTCCACGTTAACAGGACAAAACAGTCTCTTTAACAAATGTGCTGGGAGAACTGGATATCCATAACCAAAAGATTGAAAGAGGACTCCTACTTCACTCCCTATACAAGAATCAACTCAAAATGGATCAAAGACTTAAATACAAAAGCCAGGACTATGAAACTACAGAAGAAAACGTAGGGAAACATCTTCAAGATCTAGTGGTAGGTGGTGGTTTCTTGGATCTTATACCCAAAGTAAAAGCAACAAAAGAACAAATAGATAAATGAGACCTCCTCAAAATTAAACATTTTTGGAACTCAAAGGACTTTCTCAAAAGTGTGAAAAAGCAGCTGACTCAATGGAAGAAAATATTTGGAAATCACATATCCAACAAGGGTCTAATATTCATGATATAAAAAGAGATGCTACAACTCAACAATAAAAAGACAAATGAACAACCAGCAAGAAGGCAGCAGAGTAAGGAGCTCCTAGAGTCAGATTGTGCTACAGGGCAGTTAGTAATCATCCAGAACTATCAAAAGCACCTATTTGGGGGCTTGAGACCAGAAGAGTATCCTGCAACATCCTTGAAAAAATGGAAGGAGGAGAATGTCCAGCTGCAGAGAAGATTTGTAAGTAAATCACTCCATGCCATGGATGCTGGTGCCCATCCTCCACTGGTGGCACAAGCTGCCTCAGGAGCTAGTCCATGGCTGGAATTGGAAGCTCCACTTCCCCAGCAGAGAAGAAAGAGACAGTTGGGCACCAACTTCAGCTACTGTTTAGTAAATTTGGCAGGCTAAAGTATAATCCTAAGAACAGCTAAAGTTTGAACCTGTATGAGTCAGAAAGAGGCCAGTAGCTGCCATTTTAATTCTGTCCCTGGCATAAGGGGAAGCAGGGCAGACTGAAAATCACAATGCTGATAAGGACCAGCTTCTTTCCATTCAGATCAGATTGCAGCTCCAGCCTAAGCCCCAGCCTCACCTCCATTTGGGAGGAAGCTGGGGGGAGGAGGGGGAGGGACCTGTGCCAACCTGTCTGAGAAAAGACAGGCTATGCCACAGAGGCTGGCGATCCTCCTACTTTGGCAGCACAAGCCAACTCAGGAGCTATTTTGTGACTGAAGTTGGAAGCTCCGTTTCCCAAAAACAGGGGAAGAAGAGACGGCTAGCCACCAATTTCAGCTACTGATTAGTAAATTCAGCTGGCTAAAGTAGAACCCTAAGAACAGCCAAAGTTTGACCATGTTCCAAGTAAGAAAGAAGCTGGTAGCCACCATTTTGAATCCACCCCCTGGCATGAGGGGAAGCTGGGCTGATTGAACATCACAGTAACAGTAGGGATTGGTTTCTTTCCACCCAGATCATACCTGAAGCTGTAGCCTAGGCTTCAGCCCCACCTCTAGCAGGGAGGAAGCTGGCAGGCCCTGCACCAGCTTCTCTGGGTAACTGCAGGTACATTTGGCTAGCACAGACTGAAAAATCCAAAGTCTACTGGGGCAACTTTGGTCATTTTGGACCTGCACATCACAGATTGCTGCCCACACCTGCAGCTATATCCCCACCACACACAGGGGAGGAAGGGGCATGAAGCTTCTTCAGTCTCTCTGGGCAACTACAGTCTAGGCCTGCATGACTTTGATTATTACACACAGCTGTGGCTCTGTTCCTACCCCTGGCAAAGGAGAAAGGTGGGAGAAGCTTCACTGGTCCCTGGGACAATGCAGGCAGCTTAAGCCTCTATAGCTTACAGTACCAAATACATCCTTGGCTCCTATTAAACAATAGCAATGGAGAAAGGGCAAGAAAGTCCTAAACTAAGGAGAGAAACTGCACCCCAAAAAAATACATCCAGTAAGCCAGACACCAAGACACTAACAAAAAATTGCAACCCATACCAAGAAATAGGTAGATATGGCCCAATTAAAAGAATAAGATAAGCCTCCAGATGACATAAAGGAGTTGAGACAATTAATCATACATGTTCAAGCAAATCTCCTTAATAAATTCAATGAGATGGTTAAAGAGATTGAGGATATTAAGAAGGCACTGGATGAGCACAAAGGAGAATTTGAAAGCATATATAGAAAAATAGCAGATCTTATGGGAATGAAAGGTACAATAAATGAAATAAAAATACATTGGAATCATATAACAGCAGATTTGAGGAGGCAGAAGGAAGGACTGGTGAACTTGAAGACACGGGCTCCAAATGTGAACATACAAAAGAACAGATGAAGAAAAGAATGGAAAAAATTAAACACAGTCTCAGGAAACTAAACAATAGCAAGAGACATGCAGCCATACATGTCATGGGTGTCTCAGAAAGAAAAGAGAAAGGAAAAGGAACAGAAGGAATATTTGAAGAAATAATAGTAAAAAATTTCCTAATGCTATTGAAGAAAATAGATATACATGTCCAGGAAGCACAACATACTCCCATCCAAATAAATCCTAACAGACATACTCTGAGACACATACTAATCAGAATGTCAAATGCCAAAGACAAAGAGAGAATTCTGAAAGCAGCAAGATAAAAGCAATGCATAACATATAAGTGATACCCAATAAGACCAAGTGCAATTTCTCTCATCAGAAACTGTGGAGGCAAAAAGGTGGTGGTATGATACATTTAAGATACTGCAAGAGAAAAACTTCCAGCCAAGAATCTTATATCCAGCAAGATTGTCTTTCAAAAATGAGGGTAAGTTTAGAATATTCACCTATAAACAGGAACTGAGAGAGTTTATAACCAAGAGACTAGCTTTGCAGGAAATGCTAAAGAGTGTGCTACTGTCTATAAAGAAAAGACAGGAGAGGGAGGCTTGGAAGAGAGCCTAGAAATGAAGATTATATCAGTAAGCGTAACTGAAAGTCTCAAAAGAGTGGTGAAACTAAACTTTGACAGATAAAACCCAAAGGTCAAAATGGGTGAAATAAGAACTGCCTTTACAGTAATAACATTGAATTTTAATGGATTAAACTCCCCAATCAAAAGACACATACTGGCAGAATGAATAAGAAAAATGAATCACCTATATGCTGTCTGCAAGAGGCTCACCCTAGACTGAAGGATATGAATAGATTGAAAGTGAAAGGCTGGAAAAAGATACTCCACACATTCAGTAACAACAACAAAAAAGCCAGGGTAGCTATACTTATGTCAGATGAAATAGACTTCACTATTGCAGAGTGGTGAGAAAGTGGAGAGCCATGGGAAAGCTGCAACTGGAGTGACCTATGGACTGTGGTTAACAGGAATACTGTAATATGCTGTTGAGGGGTAAATCCACCAAATGTAAGATATGTGAGAATGTAGATATGCCACCCAGCAATACCATTACTAGGTATATTCCCAGAAGAATTGTGAGCAGTGACACATACAGACATCTGCACAATTATGTTCACAGTGGCATTAATCATGATTGCCAAAAGACAGATACAAGGAAGCGGATGTGGCTCAAGGGATAGGACATCCATCTACCATATGGAGGGCCCAGGATTCACCATCCCCAGGACCTCCTGACCCGTGTGTTGAGCTGGCCCATACACAGTGCTGCTACACGCAAGGAGTGCCGGGCCATGAAGGGGCGCCCCTTCATAGGGGTGCCCCATGAGTAAGGTGTGTGCCCCACAAAGAGAGCTGCCCCGCATTAAAAAAGCACAACACACCCAGGAGTGGTGCCACACACAGAGAGAGCTGATGCAGCAAGATGACACAACAAAAAAGAGATGCAGTTTCCCAGTGCTGCTTGATCATGCAAGTGGACACAGAAGAACATACAGTGAATGGAGACAGAGAACAGACAACAGGTAGAGAAATAAATAAAATAAATCTTAAAAATAAAATAAAAGATGGAAACACCCAAGGTGTCCATCAACTGATGAATGGATAACCAAACTGGTGCAAACTCATAAGGGCATATTATGTAGCTGAAAGAAGAAATGAAGTCATGAACCATATGACAACATGGATGAACCTGGAGGACATTATGTTGAGTGAAGCAAGTCAGGCACAAAATGACAAATACTGTATGACTGTGCTACTATGAATTAAATACATTTGTAAACTCATGGAGTTAACTAGAATATGAGTCACCAGAAGATAGAATGAGGGTAGAGAATGGAAAACTGAGGATTAATCAGTGCAGAATTGGTCAAAAGATGATTTCTTACTTGAATAAAAAAGGTGAAAGCACAACATAGTGTTTATAACTAGCAGAGCTATTGTATGGGTATGATAGTAATTGAAAGGGAAAGTCTAAGGTCATGTATACTACTAGAAGAAAAGCTAAAAAATGTAATGTGGGACCATATAGCATGGTAAAACCTCATGTGAAATATGAATACAGGGAATATTACATACATAAGACGTTTTTTGTTTGAAACTGAACAAATGCAGGTTAATGTTATAAGATGTTAATATCAGGCAAAAAAAAAAAAAAAAAACCCACATTATGCTAAGTGAAAGAAACCAGACACAAAGTACTACACATTGTATTATTTCATTTATATAAAATGTAATATAAATCAGTTCATAAAGATGGAATCAGATTAGTGGTTATGTAGGGCTGGGGAAGGAGAGAAGGATTGAGAGATGACTGCTAAGGGGTGTGGAACTTTTCTTCTTGGGATAATAAAATTGTTCGAACATTTTTATGGTGATGAATGCACAACACTGTGATTATACTAAAAGCCATTCATTGTACACTTTGGATATATCTATGGTATATGAATATATCTCAATAAAGCAGCTTTTTAAAAAAAGAGAGAAAATTGCCTAGAATGGTCCCTGAGGCCAGATGGGACAAAGCAGGGGCAGGTGCGGTCAGTCATGGCCAGCCTCAAAGATGGTCCCCTGGTTCCTTCTCCTTCCTCCTGCCCCTCACTCCAGTTTCCTTGCCCCCACTTACACCCCCAAGCCCCACCAGACACTCACCTGTGCACACTGGGGACTGTTATCATTGACATCCAGAACAAAGATCTCCACAGGGACTGATGCCTGGAACTTGCCGTCAGAGGCTGTGATGATGAGCAAGTACTTGGCCACATGCTCGCGGTCCAGGTGCTTCCTCAAGTAAATCCTCCACTCATCCCCAATCTGGCTGATGTCAAACTGGCCCAGGGGGTCTCCATCTAGAAAGAATGGAACAAACTTTCAGAAATCAAGTAACAGGAATGAGCTACACTTTGTGTTATAGATGGCTAACTCTGACACTTTTTTTAGGATTTCTGGGGAAGGCAAAAACATCTCCCTTATTGACCTGTAGGGACCCAAAATTCAACATTGGGTCAATTACTCTGTGTTGTGAAACCTCTTCTTTAACTCCTTTTGGAATGGAGTTATCACTGTGAAAAGCACCACTCCAAACTATGTGGCAAAGGGGCAGGTTTCTTACTTTTTGTTGCCTGGAAGCCATTGGAGGGAGTAAAAGGGAGGCAAATACAATTCTATTGGAAAATTTTCTAATATCTAGACCTCTTGAACAGTGGCAGGATGGGAAGTAATCAACAACACTAAACTCTGTAAGGTTTTATTTTACAACCAAGGACACAGACTAAATGGGGGTTAGGAAGGAGCACTAAGTTTGTTCAGTCATCTTTCCTTAATACCATTCACTGACAGGGGTATGGGAAGAGGGATTCCAAGATTCCAGAGTTCCAAGATTCATTTATTCTAAGAGTTGATGATATGTTGACATTTCTTATTATGATATCCTGAGATTTTAAGAATTTCATGTTTTTAGGGTCTGATATCATTGGATGATAAGATT
Organism: Dasypus novemcinctus; assembly: GCF_030445035.2. Classification (NCBI taxonomy): domain Eukaryota; kingdom Metazoa; phylum Chordata; class Mammalia; order Cingulata; family Dasypodidae; genus Dasypus; species Dasypus novemcinctus. The sequence continues at coordinate 52,195 of NW_026688167.1, forward strand.
CCATTTTCCTGACTCTGTGTTTCACAGCTGAGCCTGTCTGTCTTCCAGAATCTATGACTTTTGTTGGAACTTCAGGCTGATTGATGCTCTACCAGACAACTTAAATAGCAGAAGAAGCCATGGAATGACATGGAGGGAGAAAAGGACACTGAGAAGGGAAGACATTTGCGGCCACTGGATGGCTGGCTCAGCTACTAGGCAAGGAATAGAATAATTTAGGTTTGCAATAGGTCACTGAAGAAAACCACTTGTAGGGTGTGGTTTTAATCCCAGCCCTGATGCTAGCTCTGAGTGTGACCTTGGTTTAGATTCTCTGAGCCTCAGTAGTCCCATCTGTGAAAGAGAATTGGGCTGGAATCATATCTAAGGACCTTGTTGCTCCAACATTTAGATCTAGTGATAGACTAAAAAGCATTTCCTGCTGTCCACAACTTGTCCTAAGCAAGACACTAATCTCAAAGCCAGTCCCTTGACAAAGTTTCCTTGGATTACCCAACCGTTGGTTCCTGATCCACTTCCCAGAAGCTAACTGACCACAGTTAGTGTAAGACCCTTCTATTTCACCTATACTACCTAAAACAGTATGGCCTTTCAAATTTATAGGGGTCTTTCAGGGCTCTCTTCAATTAGATCTTACTAGCATCTCTAGTAATGAATGAAGACTAATAAAAACAGGCTTGCCAAAAGTTGGAATCAACCCAAATGCCCATCAATGGATGAATGGATAAATAAAATGTGGTATATACATACAATGGAATACTACTTGGCTATAAGCAGGAATACAGTACAAACACATGTGGTAACATGGACGAATCTTGAGGCCCGTATGTTGACTGAAGCAAGCCAGGCATTGAAGGACAAATAGTACATGACCTCTCTGATATGAAACAAGCAAACCAAGCTGTCTCAGAGAGCTAAAGACTAGAAGATAGGCTTAGAGGAATTTGGGAGGGGAGAGGAAGGTTGCAAGCTGAGGCCTACATGGGTGAAGTCTATGATAAGCTGGAGGTAAGTATTTGTACAGGGAAGGGATAAGATGGGGGCATAGAGATACCTTTGGGTAGGGCTTTGTGGGCTTGAGGGGGGCTAGGGTTGGGAGGATGGGTCAGATGACCCAAGGAATTGGGGGGAGGGCTGGGAGGAACCATTGAATATGGGAGAAGGTCAAGTTTATGGTTGAAACTATACTGTTGAGAAAACTCTTTAGAAAATATAGTAAGGAAAGATCATGTGTTTAAGGTGCTTAGGTGGGAGGGGCATCTGGTACAGGGGCAAGCTTCTAGGGAGTATGTGAGTGCTCATTTTGTCATAGTGTGTTATATCATTGGATGGAGACCCATATAATGAGTGTGAAGGTGTACCCACATCCTGGGGAGACCCGATGTTCCCAAAGAGAGGGAATTGTGTCTCTCGAGAGGATCACTGGCTCCCAATTAGTTAGGGCAGTCTAGTATGTCAAGCCTGCAGCATTGTTGCAGTATCTGTAAATCTGGTTCCTCAGATAGTGAAGATTGAGTGTCACAGTGTGCCCTGAGGGGAGGGGGAGGGAGGTATAGCAGATGGAAACAGGGTAACTGGGGGACAATGGAAGTGCTCCACAAGATCATGCAATGATAGACATGTCAACTTACATCAAAAGTGTATAAAAGTCTATAAAATAAAATGTAAACTATAATGTAAAACATAAGGAAACTAAAAATTTAGAAATTTGGACAGTCTAAAATATAAACAATAATGTAAACCAAAATGGAACCATGTTTGATAGCTATGTTTCAAAATTTGTACATCAGCTGCAGCAAATATAACATGAACATGTAAAGAGATCATTGCTGGGAAAAGGGGAAAAGGGTTTGATGCTGGATATCTGGGAGTCCCTATATTGCATATGTGAATTACTATGATCTGAAACTTTTTTGAAGACAAAACTAAAAATTAGAAAAAAAAAAGGATGTGGACACTGAGGAAGAAATGAAAGTGCCTTGCCACAGGGCAACACCTATTATAGTGATGAAAGGTAAAACGTTAGAAACAAAGGTTTATAATATTTCTCATTTTATTAATACACCAATTTATTTTTAGTTTATTTTAGTATTTTTAAATTACTATGTATTCTATTTCTAAACTTTAAACCCATCACTGTATTTCAATTTCCTATTAATTGAATTTGGCAATATATTAGGATTCATTGTTGAAGAAGTTTTGGATCACAGAGAGGTTCAACTATGGCAGGGGAGGAACTCTGGTGTGGGGTGTTATTGATGGGGGGCACATGGGTGGGGAGGAGTTATCCAGGGCATGTATATAGGGAACATACATATGTTAGGATATATGTTGGGCATTTTTATAGTAGTTACAGTTACAAATGTCAACTGAGGGAGTGTTGAGTTCCCACCCAGGGGAGCCCTGTCACATTCCCCAATGGAACAACAATAATCTCCCAAGTGCAACGGCAAAGATTAGTAAGGAAGGATGGTCCAAAAATGAGACCTTGATACTGATGACTATGCTTAGGAGCCTATGTGCCTGAAATATGAACTAGGCCTAGAGCTGTAGGGTGCCTAAGAGTTACCTCCTGATAGTCTCCATGTTGCTCAAATGTGGCCACTCTCTAAGCCAAACTCAGTATGTAAATGCATTACCTTCCCCCCAACGTGGGACATGACTCCTGGGGATGAGCCTCCCTGGTACCAAGGGATTACTACCAATCACTCACTGGAGAAGCAACTAGAAAGAGACATCAAATGAAAGGGTCAACTCAGACCAGTGGAATATCTCAGTCTACATGTTGGATCAATTGTTAAAAGCTGCTCATTGACCTTAAATAAAAGGGGAAATGGCAAAGAAAATTAGTTGATATGGCTAAGAGTCTCCCAAAAAGAGTCAGAAGGTCATCAGAGGGGTTGTGCTCACACACACCTCAGCAGAACCCCAGAAAAAGCCAAAGTAGATACAACCCTAGGCACTGGTTCTCCTGGAGGCTATGGAGATCCACAGGGTATATAGTTATGGCAGATGGATTTGGAGCTCTGTGCCTTGGCAGAGGGCCTTATTTTGGAATTTGTTCTCCTGAGTGTGATGGAGCTGGATTTGGATGTGACTTTTCTACACATGCCTCTTCTGTCACTTTTACTGAACCTGTGGTTGGCGCTAGGGATGGTCCATACTCAGGAGACTTGAATCTCCAGACTGCCCATGTGCCAGCTGGGCCCTGAGCTTCAGCAGAGTGGTGACTCCTACTCTCTGGTTCATTGGTCTTACCCAGGTCAGCTAACAGGGAGGTGAAGATGGTCAAGCACCACACCAGGGAATCAAGAGTGCCTACAACTGTAAGCAGAGGAATTGCATCCATCACCCATGTGGAATCTAAGCCCCCTCTTGATGTAGAGGTAGAGAGGACATCACCATCCCAGGGTCCACAGAATAGAGGAATAAAATATGGACTACAGTGGACTTACTGAGATTCTACTATAAAACTATTGTGATGAGTAACAGAAGAAATTGTAGCATCAAGGTGGAGAAAGTGGCCACAGTAGTTGCTGAGGGCAGGGAGAGGGTAGAAGAGATGTGATGTGGGGGCATTTTTGGGATTTTGAGTTGTCCTAAATGATATTGCAGGGTCAGATGCTGGACTTTATATATCCTGCCATAACCCACTGAATGTACTGGGGGAGAGTGTGAACTACAGGGTAAACTATTATCTGTGTAGTGCAGCAGTGCCCCAGAATGTGTTTGCTGAGTGCAATGAGTGTACCACAATGATGGGGGAGGTTGTTGGTGTAGAGTGGGGTGAGGGCTGGGGGGTATACAGGAACCTCTTATATTTTTTAATGTAACATTTTTTTTGTGATGTATATATCTTCAAAAAAATACAATTTACAAAAATGATGTGGTGGGGGTGGGGAGTGGGTTATATGGGAACCTCATATTTTTTGTTTTTTTTTAATGATTTTTAATGTAACATTTCTTGTGATCTATTAACTTTAATTGAAAAAAAAAAAGAACAGGCTTGCTGTGGTAGTTTGAGTCTTTTGTGGACCTCAAAAAATTATGTTCTTAAATTAATCTATTCCTGTGAGTGTGAGCCTATTGTAGGTGGGTCTCTTTGATTAGATTGCTTCAGTAAGGTATAGCCTGGGGTGAGTCTTAATCCTCTTAATGGAGTTCTTTATGAATGGGATGAATATACAGAAAGAAAAGGCCACAGACCCAGGGAAAACTCTTCCTGTCTCAGAAGCTGAGAGAGAATGTCCTCAAAGCCAGAAGCTGAAATCAGTGGAACCTGGGGGAGAGAAGGCTGCAGAGACAGAGAGAAACCTCCTGAAGCTGAGAGAGATAGCCACAGATGGAGCAGCCAGAAGCTGAAAGCAAAGGAACCTGGAGGAGAAGGCAGAGACTGGCAGATGCCACCATGTGCCTTCCCATATGAGAAGAGTCCAGAATCATCTGCAGCCAGTCAGGGAGAGAGCTTCACTTGATACTTTGATTTGGACATTTTTCTCAGTCTCTGAATTGTAAGCTTATAAACTAATAAATCCCCACCGTAAAAGTCAACCCATTTCTGGTATATTGCCTCGACAGCCTTTTGCAAGCTAAAACACATGTCAGGTATATAAATGGAGCAAGTGAGGTCCTGGGAAATTAAGTGACTTGCTCCAAGGCCACACTGCAAGTAAGTGTCAGAGCCAGGAAATAAATCCATGTCTAGAACACTTCTTACTAGGCCTTATTCAATGCATACTAGTGCCTCCAATCCATGACAGGTATTCTTACCTGTTATATAGCAGATGACCTGTCTGTTCTTCTCAGAGATATCAGCATCCAGGGTCTTCAGAGTGGCCACAAGTTCACCAGGTTCACTGTTTTCAACCACAAATCCTCTGTAGTCTTCAGAAGCAAATTGGGGAGCATTGTCATTCTCATCTGTGATGGAGACTTCGACCAGGGCCTGAGAAGATAGCTGGGTTGTCCGACCATGGTCATAGGCCACCACATAAAAGTGGTAAGCCTGGTGGGTCTCACAGTCTAGCTCCTGGAGAGTTGTGATCCAGCCACTCTCACTGTCAATAGTAAAGAGCTGATGGATATTACTACCAGGGTCTGCTGCTAACCTGTAGCTCACCTGACCATCACTCCCAGTGTCCTGGTCATTAGCAGTTACCTGAATAACTGGGGTCCCCACTGGCATGTTTTCAATGAGAAAGGCCTTATATGGATCAGCTTCAAATATAGGCCTATTGTCATTGACATCCTTTACTTGTATGTTGATAGAGACCAAGGAAACCAAGTTAGTGCCCTCATGAGAGCAATGTGCCATCACAATTATGTGGTACCACTTGGTGGACTCATGGTCCATGCACTTCCTCACCTTTAGAACCCCTGTGTCTCGGTCCAAGGAGAAGACACCATCCTTATTGCTTTCTGGAGTGGTGCCTTGCACCAGACTGTAGATGACTGGATCTTCAGCCACTGCTTTAACAAACCCAATCTCAGACCCCTCTGGAAGGTCTTCAGGTGCAGAGAATGTATAGAGAGGTTCAGAAAATTTGGGCAAGGATAATTCATTAGGAACTACCTGAAGTCGTACTAGCACCTGAGAGTCCCAGTGAGGAGGGCCCCCATCTCGGGCTTTGATTTTAAAGTAAAAGTCTTGGTTTTCCAATCCCACTAGGCTCTCTTTCACCTTGATCACACCAGTTGTTGGGTTGACCTCAATGATTTCCTCAGCCAGGTCCTCCATAGAGTCCACCGAGTAGGTAACGTCTGCATTTCGACCTTCATCTGCATCATAGGCCAACACCTGGATGACTGGAGAGTCTTTACTGACATTGGATTGGATAGAAACAGTGTACTCAGATGCCTTGAACTGTGGGGCATTGTCATTTTCATCTGTAAGGATGATCTTCACTGTGCAGAAGGCCACTCTTCCTCCTCCATCCCGAGCCATGACCTTAATAGCAATGACTCTTTCTGTTGAATTTTCCCTATCCAGTTTCTGCAGTGTGGTAATCTGTCCATTGGGGTTTATGGAGAACTTCTCATCTGCTAGTTTATTGATGATGGTATAATCTATAGTACCATAGGGACCACTGTCTTTGTCTATGGCTAGCAACTCAATCACCTTGGTTCCTATCTTTGCATTCTCTGCTAATTCTGCCTCATAAACTTGTTGCTGGAACTCCGGGCTGTACTTGTTAGCATTTGTAGTGTTGATGTACACAGGCACAGCTGCTTGGAAGACTCCATCAGAAGCACCTACCCTCAAACTGTAAGAAGTGTCCAGGTGCTTTTTGCAAAGATTGAACATGGAAATTATTCCTGATGAGCTATTAATAGAGAAATGCCGGTCTGGATTGCCAGAAAGAATCAGATACTTCAGGCTGGAAGAGTCTCTGATGTCAGGGTCAAGAGCTTGGACTTTGAGCACTAAGTGTCCACAGGTTGCTAGCTCACTGACATTAGCCTCATACTGTGGTTGCCTGAATTCTGGGGGATTGTCATTGATGTCAGACACATTGACAACCACAAGGGTTTCACCAGTGAGTGGAGGGTCTCCTCTGTCCATGGCCCTGACCTTCACATGAAAGTATTGTTTGGCTTCATAATCCAGCTCCTGAACTGTGGACATCTCTCCTGTGCCCCCATTGATCTGGAAGAATTTGGAAACATCTGAGCCATCCTCCACAATCTGATAGGAAACATCACTGTTCTTCCCTGAGTCCTGGTCAGTAGCCAAAAGGTGGATCACAGGGGTTTGAGCAGGCAAGCCTTCTGAGACTGAAGTGGAATAGACCAATTGGGAAAAAGTGGGAGGATTATCATTGATGTCCTCTACCAAAACTTCCACTGTAGCTTCAGAAAATGACCCCAGAGCTGTGTCTGTGGCTCTGACTGTGAACACGTGTTTGGTCTTAGACTCATAGTCCAAAGGTCCTGTCACTGTTAGGACACCTGTCTTGAAGTCAGTGGTGAACAACAGCAAGGGCTCTTCCTCCACAATATTGTAGATGAGCCGGAGTCCCTCTGGGCTCCGGGCCTGTGTATGGAGTATTGGGGTATAGAGTGTAATATTTTCAGGCACTCTGACTTTGTAGTAAGGACTCTGAAACAGTGGATTGGATTTATTTCTCACAGTGACAAAGACCTCTTCCTCAGTCTGCAGGGATGGGGTTCCACCATCCTGAGCAATGACTTTGAGGCGATATTTATTTAAAGCTTGGTAATCAAAGGGTTTCTTTAGTGATATGTCCCCAAGGTAGGGGTCAATTCGGAAATATGTGTAATCTTTGGCAAATGCATATGTGACAACCCCATTTACTCCCATGTCCTGGTCGGTAGCAGATACTTGAAAGAGGACATCCCCTGGCTCCATGCCATCTTGGATGATCGTGTAATAGGGAAGATGCTGAAACTCAGGAGAATTGTCATTGACATCCTCAACAGAAACTATGACCAGAGATTGAGCCACTCGCTGAGGAATTCGATTGTCCCTCACTTCCACAACCACCTCATAAGTGTCCTGCTGTTCCCGGTCAAATGCCACATCTCTTGTCAGCAATACACCAGCTGACTTGATCATTTGAAACATATCTGTGCCATTCAAGAGAAAGTAGGAAAGGGTATCATTCATGTGGTTGCCCTGGACACCAAGAATCACCAATACCTTCTTGTCCTGAAAATTCTCCTTCACTCCTGTCTTGTAGAAAACCTGATCAAATTGTAAGCTTGTGTTAAGGGCTTGGGTAAATCTAATTTTCACCAGTGCAGTGTCTTGATGCAGGCCATCAGAAGCCCTGATGGTGAACTCCCGAGACAGTCCCAGCAAAGCGGGATTTAGCACAGATATGAGTCCAGTGTCAGGCTGGATGGTGACAGCTTCATCGGCATTGCCAGTTTTGATGCTGTAATTGACTTCTGAGTCATCATCGCTAGCCTGCACTGAGAGGAGCTCCATTCCCCGATGAATGGGGCCCATGACTGCTACCTCATATATCTGGTCTGAGAACCTGGGGGGAGAGTCATTCATATCTCTGACATTGATGATAACTTGGGCAGGCCTGAGTGCGAATAAGATAGGGCTTCCTTGATCATGGACATAGACACTGAATTTGAAGGAGGACATGCTCTCATAATCCATTTCTGATATGATGGTTAGGGTTCCCATGCTGGGATCAATTTTAAAAAACTTCAAGGCTTCTGGTTCCAAAATTTCATAGACCAACAAGGAATTAGCTTCTTTATCACTATCAGTGGCATGAATCACAAAGGGGTTGTTGTTTTCATCCATGACCATGCTGTGCAATGGAGCTGCTTCACTAATTAGGCCCACAAAAGTTGACTGTAAGAACACGGGAGCATTGTCATTTTCATCAATTATGTAAACAATCACCATGACATCAGTATATGTGCCCGCCATATTGCTACCTCGGATTTTCAACTGGTAAGATGAGATTTTCTCATGGTCCAAGTTCTTCTGGGTGGAAATAAGGCCAGAATATGAGTTCATGGAGAATACACCATCCTTGTTTCCCTCTCTTAACTCATAGGTAACTTCGGAGGAACTCACAGCTGAGACGAGGAGGATTGGGGAACCAACAGGGATTGATTCAGGTATCTCTACGAAGTACTCGGCTTTTGAAAAGATGGGGGCGCTACTGTCTGAGGGGTGGACATGAATGACCACTGTAGCCAAGTCATGACGCTGTGGTGAGCCCTGATCTTCCGCCTTCACTGTTAGAACATGCCGAGTATGATTTGTCTGATCAAGCCTCTGGGCTACAGTGAGGATGCCCAGTACAGCATTGATGTCAAAGAAACCCTCGCTGTTCCCTGAAACAGAAGACAAGACAAGTGACACTAACCAGATCCTCAAGAAGTACCAGCTAGGGTTTTTAGATCGGTAAAGAAACTATCAAACAAAACTTGCACAGGGCCAAATCTACATTCTGTGCCACCCTAAATTTAGCATGGTATAGTGAGTATAGAGTAGATATACAATGTACAAAATTCCTAACATGGTGCACATAAAAAGTGCTCCATAAATGGCAACTTCAATTATCATGAAGTGTCTGGGACACATTTTAAGCAACAAACCAAAGCTGGAGGTGGTCTTTGAAGCAAAAAAAGAAGACATTTATTTATTCTGTAGGAAGAGCATACACCAGCCTTATTTCAGAGGTGTCTTTCACTGGAAAAACTTCAGGTCTATTACACAGAATGTTTAACTATCCTTTATATAATTATAACTTTTAATGGCTTTGGTTATATATTTGATAGATGCAAAGTGTAAATACAAAGTTGAAAACTCTCAAAACTGACAGGGACTTAAAAACTATCTTGTCTGTACCCTGTACAGTCTATGGTATAAAAGTCCCTTATCAGGCTCGGGGAGTGAGAAGAAAGGAGCAGTACTGCTGTGGACGGGGACTGGACTGCCTACCACATCTTGACACTCCTGGTCAAATGAGCAAATATTCTTTCCACACGCCTTTATTTCCTAAACTTCAGGCAATCTCATAACACCTTTACAATTTTTTCCAATATCCAGCCACTACCTATACTAATAGTATAGGTAAGAACCCCTTTAAATCAGGGGTTCTTAACAAGCAGTCCATGAGCTTGAATTGAAATTCAAGAAAACATTATTCTTGTGGGGGCATGTTGGTGCGGGTGTGATATATTTATGAAATAATACACAGTACAGTGTGGACTTAGTAAGGGGTCCATTGTTTTCACCTGACTGGAAAAGGGGTCTGTGGAGCAAAATAGGTTAAGAACCCCTGCTTTAAATTGATGCCCTTTTTAAATTTAATAAATTTTTTAAAAGGCTAATTTATATCTCTACCTTAAATCTTTTTCTTAAAAAAAAAAACAAGTATTACTTGCCATAAATTGAAGGTTATCATAAAAACCAGAATATTTTTAAAAATCTTATTAAAAACCTGGTTAAACTCTCTTGTTGGCTGAAGGTTCTGCATGTGAGACTTATCTTCTTTCTTTGGTGAAAAGGAAGAGTAGGAAGTATGAGGGAAGATCTAGAGATCCTGATATCCAACTGAGGCTTTGTCCTTGATGTAATCAGGAAACCAGAATGAGAATCCAAAAGAGACTACTTTCTCCATGTGTGATTACTTTCTCCATGTGTGATAATGCTATGACTGAGTAATACCCGAAACATTTTGCTCAATTCTTGCTCCCTTTATCAGATGGGGGCATATTTTACTATTTTAATGGCAAAGCAAATAGTTAAGGTTTTCACAAAACATTCAGTCTGAGTTTTCAACATGATGAAGTAATTCTCCAACTAACTGGTTCGGTTATTCCCAATTTGCCTTTGTGACACAGATGCTAGATTCAGCCAAAGAACATTGTTTCAATGTATAAACAGCAGTTTTAAAGTAGCCAAGTAAAGTACCTAAGTAAAATGATAATTTCTTATGCTACATTTCTGAGAGAAAAAAAAATCAGGGCACAATATTGTATATTCATTCTGATCTCAATATTGCAAAAAGATGCATAGAAAAAGATGAGAGGGAAATATCAAAAATTATTATCTATGGGTGATAAAAACTATGGCTGAAGATTATTTCCTTCTTTTACAGTACCATATTTTCTATATTTTTGAAAATGCACATGTATTACTTTTATAATCAGAAGAATATTCTTAAAATAATCTTATCTGTAGAAGAAAATTTTTCTTTCCATCATCAGGGTTGTCAGCGAGATAAAACAAGATAAAAGGTGTGAGTATACTCCATAAACCACAAAAAGTAAACAATGGATTATAATTTGTATTATTATTTTTCAGGGATGAATAAACTTCTGCCATGCAGCAAGGTATAACAACTTCTGTTTCTTCAAAAAAGAAAATGTGAAAAAGCCCTGATTTCCCAAATGTGTATGAGATACGGACGAATATAAAAATGAACCTTAATCTTTATGAGGGCAGAGGATAAGTCATGTTCAACTTTGTCCCTCCATAGCATCTAGTTCTATGGAGCATTTAATTATTATCAAAGATAATTAGTATTATTAAATATTATTGATTATGCATTATGAACCATTACATATTATTAAAAATTAGTTAGAGAATGAATGTTATCATTTTGTTGCATTAATCATCAATAATTAGCACTAATCAATGTGAGTAATAACTCCTGGCATTTGTATAATACTATATAGTTTACAAAATACATTAACATACATTTTCTCTTCTAATCTTTATAACAACTTTGTGGTACAGATAATATTATTCCCATTTGGAGGATGAGCAAACCATACAATAGGTGCTAAATAATGATGTGGCACTAGCAGAAAGTGAAAGTTACTCTTAAACTATGCCGTATATCTTGTAAAGTATTTGCTGGTCCCTTTTGTACATGCAGAAGGTTATTACATTTTAAAATGTTGCCCAGACTTCATAAGCATCATCTACAGGTGTGATTATATATGTAAATTCTCCAAACTTGAGCTCGTCCCTCTGTTACTAAGTTATTACCGTCTATGGAAGCTCATTAACTTAGGTTGTCCTAGTCCTGTGGAATGCTCTAGAACTACAATTTGCCAAAGCTTCAAGAGCTTGACAGTTGTCTAATTTGCAGAAGCATGACTCTGGTGCTTTCCTTTATTTCCAAAGCTCCTTCACCCATGCTCTCAGCTCAGGGCCAGGCCCCTCACCTTTCTGGAGGGAGTAGCGGACCTCAGCATTGGCTCCCCGGTCGTCATCCAGGGCTCGGACCTGCAGCAGCTCCGTGCCAGGGGCTGTGGTATCAGGAACACTTGCCTCATAGTGAAGCTGTGAGAAGCGGGGTGGGTGAAGATTTCCATCCTCCACGTAGACGGTCACCCACACAAAATTCCTCTTGATGGGCATCTCCTGGTCTCGGACCTATGGGTCCAAAGGGGTAATGGGGTGAGCAGCAAATGATGTGGGAGGAAGCAAGGTGAGATTAAGGCCAAGAGATAGAAGGCCATTGAAAAATATATCCAATTGTAACTCTGTGTTCTTTGAAACCTTGCTTTAATTTATACCCTTTTTTTCTTTTTTAATAAATTTAGCAATTCGTAATTATTAGGCTGCTTGTTATTCTAATGGATAAGTCCACTTTAGGAGAAAGACATAAATGAGAAGAGGAGCAGGCCTCATTTAGGATTTCTAAACAAGGTCTCAGGGAATATTAGGTCTTCAAGATGTTAACATGTTATACAAGAAGAAAGTTCTATGGTCAAGTAAATTTGGGAGCACTGAATGAAATGAAAGTAAACAAATTTCTTTGCTGCAGGACTTCTCAGAGCCTTTAATATACTAATGTGCCCAGGGGAGGATAAACTAACAGATCAGAAGCATGAACCTGGAATTAGGAAGGCCAGATTCTGATTCTGATTCATCACAAACGACTGTATGACTGGGCAGGTCTATCTTCCCCTGTAGGCCTCAGGTATAGGATGAGAGAAATGTGTGTGGTCAGTGCTGGAACTAGAGTGAGGTACATAGGGTATAGAACTGAAGGACACACTTGCTCTCAGGGTCATACAAATGCAGGCACACGACCCTGAGAGGGAGTGCTTTAATGTCCCATGTGCTTGCCTCACCCTAATATGAGATCTGGGATGGTCTCTGGGTCACCTCTGGCTCTGATACAACGAGTCCACCCTTGTGGTCTTGTATTCATGGTGCAGGGAGAGAACTGTTGGAGGATACTTGGGGTAGGTCCAGAGAAAGCTGGTGTTGACTGGAGTGCCCTGATCAGCAGCCACTTCCCTCCCAGGCATCCCTGCTGGGAGGTCCCTCTAGCCAGCTCTGAAAGGTCACAGCTCTGTCTCATGGACGTGGCTCGTGCAGAAAGGAGCCACAGCGTGCCTCCCGCCGTGCATGGCAGCGCATTCTCACTCAGTTTTTCAGCTTACTCACCATAACCGTCAGCGTGTGCTGGGAGGACCCTGAGCCCAGGTCCAGTTTCCCCACTGTAACCAGGATGCCGCTGCTCGGGTCCAGCTGGAAGAGGCTGGCACTTCCTGGGTCTTGGCTGCCATATATGGTGTAGATGAGGCCTTTGCCCTTGTCTGGGTCTGTGGCCTGGACTCGCAGGAGCTCGACCCCGGGCAGTGTGTCCTGGGGAACTCTGACCTCATAATGAGCCTCCAGAAACTGGGGCCGATGGTGGTTGATGTTGGCTATCATGAAGATGTAGACCTAGGAGAGCAGCAGAGAGAAGGTGGACTGTACGCTCCATGGGGCCAGGGGCTCTGTCTGGTGCTCCACTCCATCCCCAGTGCTTCCCATGGTGCCTGGCACACAACAGCCACTCAATAAATATTTGCTGAGTCATCTGTCACTCAATAAATATTTGCTGAATCATAATGTCATTTCAATATCCCAAGGCTGTCAGATACCATGCAGTGTACTGGTTTTTAAAAAAAAAAATTTTTTTTTTTTGTTGAAGAGTCTTCTTCAAATGAAATTCCATGTGAAATTCCAATATATGAAAGAGATAAAACTCTGGCTGAAGTCAGGGTAGAAATAACGAGCCCCATAGAAATAACAGGCCCGTGGCGGGCCTGTGGCTGTGTCTTAAGTTGGAAATCACTTGTTTAGATCACCCCCTTCATTTTACAGAGACAAGAGTTGGAAGACGAATTCTCCCAAGACTGCAAGACTAGAGAATGTAACAAAACCTTGATGCCACACTCAGCCTTATTGGAGATTAACCACATCCATGGGAAGCCTTCTGTAGCCTCATCCCAACCCAGCAGGCTTCCCACCACCTTTCAGCTCGAGGGTCCCCACTGAGGCCTCTAACCTGGGTGGCAATGGTGTGAGACCCATCTGTCACCTCCACCGTCAAGTTGTAGCTCAACCTTCTCCTTGTGTCGAGGGGCCTAGCGATGACGATGCTGCCCATGGTCTTCTCAATGTCAAAGTCCATGTCCTTATCCCCACCTGGAGAGTGGTGGGGAAAGGGCACACACAAGCTCCGTGGTTAGGGCGGCAGTGCACAGCATGGGATTTGGCCATCAGACTTAGAGGAGGTGGCAGGAGAGTTCAGTCTTGGCTTGGGGGTAGGGGGACTGTGGGCATTTCAAGAAGAAGCTGAATCAGATATTCTAAGACACTGTTCAGGGACAGTAGGAAATCGGGGTGACAAGCTACAGTTTATCACCTGGGGGTCCAAAAACTTGCAATTTATCCTGTTAAATTATTGTTAAATTTTCAAGATTCAAATGATGATATGGAAAATGGCAGATCTATAAGGATTGAAGAGTCTCAAAGGAAGACCAGAATTTGTCACAGAACCCATTCTGATGCCAGTGTGAAACACACAGGAGTAACAGACCTCTACTTGCTGACTTCCAGGGCATTTGCACAGTCTAATGTACCTATACAGAGGTGAAAATGGAAATAACCTGTGTTCAACAAGAGGGAATTGATTTAATAAACTATAAAAATCTGAAATATAGAATACCATATAGTATTTTAATGTCATAGAAGTCTATTTAGTGACATGGAAATATGTTTGTGATGTATTATGTTAAAAGAGATTATTAATGATTCTTTTTATATGAAACCTCCAGAATAAGTAAATTCGTAAAGACAGAAAGTAGTTTGGGGGAAGTGGATGTGGCTCAAGCGATTGGGCTCCTGTCTACCACATAGGCGATCCAGGATTTGATTCCTGGGGCCTCCTGGTGAAGGCAAGCTGACCCGCATGATGTGCTGGCCCGTGCAGAGAGCTGCACAGCCACAAAAAGAGACACAGAGAAGAGACAATAAGAGGCACAGCAGACCAGGGAGCTGAGGTGGCACAAGAGATTGAGCAAGTAGTTTGGTGGTTTCCAGGGTCAGTTTAGAGGAAGAAATGGAGAGTAACTGCTTAATGGGTGTGGGGTTTTATTTTGAGGTAATGAAATGTTTTGGAACTAGATAATGATGGTTGCACAATATTGTGAAAGTAGTAAATGCCACTCAACTGTTCACTTTAAAATGTGAATTTTCACCCCAGGGCCCACAGAATGGAGGAATAAAATAGGGATTAGAGTGGACTAACTGATATTCTGCTATAAAACTATTGTGACAAGTAATAGAAGAAATTGTAGAATTGATGGGGAGAAAGTGGCCACCGTAGTTGCTGAGGGCAGGGAGTGGGAAGAAGAGATAAGATGAGGGGAAATTTTTGGGACGTGGAGTTGTCCTAAATGATATTGCAGGGTCAGATCCTGCCATAACCCACTGAATGTACTGGGGGAAAGTGTAAACTACAGAGTAAACTACTATCCACGTGGTGCAGCAGCGCTCCAGAGTGTGTTTGCCGAGTGCAATGAGTGTGCTACAATGATGGGGGAGGTTGTTGGTGTGGGAGGAGTGGGGTGAGGGAATGGGGGATATACAGGAACCTCTTATGCTTTTATAATGTAACCTTTTTTGTGATGTATGTATCTTCAAACAAATACAATTTACAAAAATGATGGGGGTGGGGGTGTGGGGTGTGGGGTATATGGGAACCTCATGTTTTTTTAATGTAACGTTCTATGTGATCTATTAACTTTAATTTTAAAAATATTATTTAAAAATAATTAAGTAAATAAAATGGTGAATTTTAAGAGATGTGAATGTCAGCTCAATAAAAATATTTTTAATGTTTATAAAACCGTATTTAAAAATAACTCTGGGTAAACGGACTTGGCCCAGTGGTTAGGGCGTCCGTCTACCACATGGGAGGTCCGTGGTTCAAACCCCGGGCCTCCTTGACCCATGTGGAGCTGGCCCATGTGCAGTGCTGATGCGCGCAAGGAGTGCCCTGCCACGCAGGGGTGTTCCCTGCGTAGAGGAACCCGGTAAGGAGAGCCACCCAGCGCGAAAGAAACTGCAGCCTGCCTAAGAATGGTGCCACCCACACGGAGAGCTGACAGAACAAGATGACGCAGCAAAAGAGAAACGAAGATTCCTGTGCTGCTGACAACAACTGACAACAACAGAAGCGGACAAAGAAACAAGACGCAGCAAATAGACACAGAAAACAGACAACTGGGGTGGGGAGTGGGGAGAGAAATAAATAAATAAATAAATGTTTAAAATAAATAAATAAATAATAAAAATAACTCTGTATGGGAGCAAGCATAGATTAGTGGTCGAGTGCCTGCCTTCCACTTATGAAGTCCCAGGTCCAATCCCTGGTACCTCCTAAAATAAAACAAAACTGTGTGAGTGTGTATGGCATGTGTGTGTGTGTGTAAAGAAAAACGACTAGAAGGAAACAAATCAAAAATTGTAACCATGATTATCTTCTAATTGATGGGATTTTAGGTGGTTTTTATTTTCTTCCCTGCGCTCATTTGTATTTTCTAAACATTCTATATTTTCAAAACATGCATTAATTTTGTAGAAAAGGAAAAGAAATATTAAACAATTAAAAGAGCAGTGACTCAGACCTGGACCTCCTTGGTTTACCTGGGATAGAGCTTGGGCTAGGTGCATCTCCTATTCCTGAGCCAAGCTGCAAAACCTGTAATGGGACTCCAAGGTTCACAGGTTTGTGGAAACGCTTAGATTAGAGCAGGGGTTCTTAACCTTTTTTGTTCCATGGACCCCTTTGCCCATCAAGTGAAAACCACAGACCCCTTACTAAAGTCCACAAGAATAATGTTTTTTGAATTTCAGTTCAAGCTCCTGGACTGCTTGTTAAGAACGCCTGGATTAGAGGCCCTTAACCTGGAATCCATGACTAGGTTTCAGAGAATCTATAAAACCTCTAAATCCGTGTGAAAATTTGTATGTGTGTGGGTGGGTGCACAATTTTCTGGGCAGAGGGCCTGTGGATTTATCAGATTCCCGAAGGCATCTGTGACTCTCAGATGTTCGGAAAAAGCCTTGATCCAGAGACAGAGAAACCTGAGAGGGGGCCAGCAGGCTTGGCCCGAGCACGGCCTGCGCGGGAATGGGCGTGCTGCCCGGGGCTGCGGTGGCGGTCTGGGTCAGAACATGAAACGTGGCTCCAGGGTGCAGGGCCTCAGCGCGGGGTCAGGCAATCCAGCTCTAAGCGGATTTTCACGCTGAGGCAGAGGAGGATACACCAAGTGCTGTTTTCTCCTCTAGGTCTCCTGGACTCTTCCTCTTTGGTGTCCCAGGCATTTGGGGTAACCAGGGCACTGCTGGGGTAACCAGTGAGATCACGGAGCCTGGATCATGCAGCAGAACCCAGATCCTGGCCTCCTTGGCTGGGGCGGAAGGAGAGCTTGGCAGAAGTGGTGCTCCTCGTACCCCTGCCCCAGGAGCGGTCACCCCTCTGGCCTAAGGAGGGGCTGCCAGAGAGTGCGACCTTGAGAGGGGTCAGAGGGCTGGGCCATGAGGACTGGAGCTGGCCCGTCGGAGGGGAGGGGCTGGCCGTCGCTGGACCCCAGGCCCCCCCTCACCTGAGATGTTGAACCAGAAGAGGCCGGGCCGGCCCTCGACGCCGACGACTCCCACCATGTGGTTCACGGGGTCCGTCTCCATGACTGTGAAGCTGTAGTGGTTCTCGTCAAATGCCAGTGGTATGGATGAGGGCCGGGGCTGCGGGATCCACTCGATGTGCAGCCGCACGCTGGCTGACAGGGGGGGCAGCCCACTGTCTGTTGCCTTGATCTGAAAAGAAGCCAAAACCAAAAGTCAAGGCTCTATCTGGAGGGTTGGGTTCAAGAAACAAGAAGACCCAGGCAGCCCAAAGCCAGGCCATGAGACAGAGCTCCCTGTGACTCTGGCCGAGCTGGCCTCTCATCCACTCATCCATTCATCCGGCACCCTTGGGAGGGCTCGCTAAAAACAGCCACCATGCGGGCTGCTGCACATGCCGTGAGTGAAAAATAAAAGCCATGACTAGGTAAAGGCTTCCTGGGTGCTAGTTCCTATAACCAGTCCCTGCTCTAAGAGCTTCATGTGCAACGTTGTGATCCTCACAGCAGCTCTGTGAGATAGGTACTGCTCCCATCACCTGTTCACAGGAGGAAACTGGCACTCACCATGGTGAATTCATCTACCTGGGATGACTTACCTGGCAGGCAGTGAAGCTGGAGTCAAACCCAGGCTGTCCGACATGAGAGCCCATGCCCTTGCCACTGCTATATTAGCTTCCTACAAGGAAAATGCACTTATCCCCATTTTTAAGGATGATGAAACAAAGGTTCTAAGGGACTACATGGTTTGTCCCAGGTAAAGTGGCAGTGGTAGGATTGGAACCCAGGCTTATCGCGGTTCCAAAGCCCATGCTACTGTTACTAAAATCCTTATCTCTGAAAATAGAGCAGATTCTCCAGGCAGGGACCCTACAGCCCTCAGAGCAAAAGACCCAGAACTCTGATCCTTTGGCTGCAGTCAGGGCCTCCATTTCTCTGGTAGAGGGCCAGGGAAGGGCATGCCACCTCCAGCACACCTGCTGCCTGTCTCCCTCCTTCTTTATGTTCAGAGAAAACCGCTAACCAGTTGTGCCACTCCTCCCTGCAGGCCACCGTCCATCTGCCTGCTCACCGTTAGGATGTTGTACTCTCCAGTCGCAAAGGTGCTGCCAGAGGACACCACGCCGGTGACCGGGTCAATACTGAAGCCCTCCTCGTCGCCCTCCTCGATACTGTAGGTGACTCTGCCATTGAGACCCTCATCCAGGTCTGAAGCCACCAGCCGGTACACGGGCCCCGGGGTCGCTGGGCTCAGCCGCTCTGGAAGGCGGACATTGAAGAGCTTGTGGGAGAACACAGGCGCGTTGTCATTGACATCCAGGACGCGCACCACCACCCTGGAGGTGGACTTGAGGGAGGGCTCCCCGTTGTCCAGCACGGCCACCTGGGGATGGAATCAAGCATGAGCAGCCGGGTTGCCAAACGCAAAGCAGTGTAACTATCACAACCCACCACTTCTTTCAACAGTCTGGAAATATTAATCAGTTGGTTCCTTGGAATATACTTGCTATTTTTATTGCCATAACCTCACCTACTTGGAACTCAACTCTCTGGTAACCTCGCACACAGGGAAGCCAGTAGAACAGCGAAAGAAACCAGGAAGAACTGGAAGAAGACAGAGTCTCTAGAGAAAAGCTGGCACCCTCTCCTCAGGAAGGCCCATGGGCCATTTCTCAAGGACCATTTACTTAGTATACACATATACCACTTTCGTTGTCTCAAGCTGATTTTGCCTGAAGGGCAAATTCTTGGAGGGGGTACCCTAGAGAGGAGTTGTTTTTTTTTTGTAATAAAATTTTATTGAAGTAGATCATTCATACATGAATATATATAAACAATAAGTATATGGTAAAATTTGTGAATTTACAAAACAAACATGCATAACATCATACAAGCTTCCCACACATCTCCCCACCACCAACACGCTGCATTATTGTGAAACATTTGCTACAAACTATGAAAGAGCGTCATCAAAACACCAGGACTAACCACAGCCCATATCTTATACTTTGTGCACATTTCCCCCAACCCACCCGATCGTTAACACACTCCGTATCAGTATTATTTATTTTTTATCGTTCATGAGAGAATGTTCACTCATTCTTCCTGTCAACCACAGTTCATCATCCACCCCTGGATTCCCTGTGAAGGACTTTTTTGCTCGTACTTCTCATAGGCTTTCTTCTCTGGTTTCCTTAAACTACTTTAGGTTATAAAAAAACAAATGAGAAGATGAAGGGGTGGGTGGTAACTTTTAAAGTCAGACATGCTGCCCAACGCAAAACATGAAAGCCAGAGGGTAAGGGAAACAACACTGAAACTATTTTAGAGGCAGGGTTATTTTGTGTGGGGGCAATTCATTCTTCACAGTAGCCCAAAGGTGTCATATGAGATGGGACATTTCCCACCAAAACGGTTTCAAATTTTAAAATTATTTTTGTGCCCCAAAATTATAAATACTTGTTGCTGAGCTAAGGAGAATGCTTTAGTCCCTAGGGACTTTAGGAGGCTACTTAATGACTGCTTACTGAACACTGGTTTCTTTTAAGGGGAAATTAGACAGAGCTTAGGAGCATAGAAAGCAAAATTTATTTCCAAGTCTGCTGAAGAATAGGTGCTGTCCCTCCTGATGTCTTTAAAACTAGAAGAGATGTCTGTCCACCAGTACAGGAGAGGGCATAGTTAGATTCCCTACCCAACATCCATTCCTTGATTTATTCCTCTCTAGGTCACTGACCAAGGTTACTCACTGGAGTGGTCAGCAGGGAGATGTATGTGATTTTAGAGAGATCCTGGGAAGAACACACATCTGGTGTTTCACCTGGGGTAACTCTTTTTGGCCCAAGGAGATGTACTGGAAACCAGACTAGACAAATTCGTAGCATGTGTGTACACTCTCCCTTCCTGCGCTCATTGCAGGCAGTACTAGTCAACCAATGTTTCCTTCCCAGCCTGGGTCTGGTTCCAGATTTCTTCCTTCACAGTACTGAAGAGCCAGTGAAGAACCTGAGGGTTTCCAGCACCAAATGCAGCAAATCTCCTCTAAGATTATCTCCACCTCCCTGAGCCCAGCAACCCCCTCAGCCACAGCACTCAGAGAAATGCATGTGGCCCCAAGCCTTGGCTTGGTTCCTTAAGTGACCTCCAGCCTGGCTGCCTTCAGGAGACCTCCAATCTCCAGGGTTGAATCTGGTAGAACGGGTCCACCACCATTACTCACTTCCAGGATGTGTTCATCCTTGTTCTCTCGGTCCAGCTGCCGGGCCGTGGATAGGAGACCTGGGGGACAGATGTTAGGAGGGAGGCATGAACATGGGACTCCCGAAGCCCCTTTCCTGGGGAAGGATTTGAGAATTATATTCAAATCCTAGAGCAGAATTCTTCTGGTCTTTGGAGAACAAGCACTTCAAGAGGAAATGACGCTCTGGGGAAGGAAATGAGAATGAAGGAGGTGGGAAAGCACAGTGAGGATACTTGTATCAGCAGATGTCCCACCTGAACTCAGCAACCAACACAGCAGGAGCAGCCTCCAGTCAGAACAGATGTGCATAGGCACCAGCCAACAACAACCAGTAGGGTTACTGATGTACAGGGTGAAGGTTCAGCACTGCTGTGAGGTGATTTTGATTCTATGTCACCGAAACTCATGGAAGGTATTTGCATTTGTGTCTTCTGCTCATCATTCATTTCCTCTACTTTTATCATTTCAATCCTTTGTGATTTAGGGTGAGTCTGGCCCACTCTACAACTGGGGAAAAGTTAATAACCCAAACTGGCTGATCAGTAGACTATCCCCTCTGACCTGGTGATTGGGTCAGAGATGGGCATGTGACCCATCTGTCCAGAGAAAATCAATCTTTTGAGAAATATAGAAAAAAAGAACATCTTTTTCTGCTAGGTGTGCTAAGAAAATAAGATGAAAGCCAGCAGCCATCTTGTCACCACCAGGGGAGAAACTCCTGAGAATAGAATCCACTCAGAGAAAATGGCCAAGAAATGGGGAGAGGCAGGGTTTTCATTATATCCTTTGGACACTGGCTCCAGCTGTGTCTGCAGTCATATAGTTCTGGACTTTGCAGTTATGTATAATGTAAGAAAATCAATGTCTTTTATTGCCTCAACCAACCTGAATTGAGTTCTGTATTTTACATCTGAGTTCTATATTTTACATCTGAGAAAATCCTAACAACCTACACATTGGGACAGAGGTGTGTTGGTAGGTGGCTGTGGGCTTGGGGAAGCAACTGGGGGTCTTTGGAATTTGGAGTCCTCCAGGAAGGATGCCACCCTCTGGCTCAGCTCACCCCCACCCCCTCCTGCCAACCCTCTCTTCCAACCTTAAGCTCCTTATAGGAAGCCCACTAATTCCCTCGGTGTCCTGTCAATTCCTCCACCTCTTCTCTGGTGCCTTAACCCTGACATTCTCTGTAAAACGAGGAGTTGAATAGATGAACTTTGAGGTCCGTTGACCATAGGTTCTGAACTTCTAATCTGACCTTTAGAAATTTAGCCTAAGATGATAGATCAAGATTTATAAGATAATCAGTGCCTTCGGTTCTAGAGAAATTGCAAAGAGGTAGCTTTTTACTACTTTGTTGTTGTAGTTGTTGTTCACCTGAATCCTACTACCAGCTCTTCCCATGACTGGCTGGTACAGATGAATCCACAGAAGGGATCCTCTAGGCTCCCCACAGCTCATCTGTAAATTGAGGGGATCTGTAAATCAAGTGTTAATTTTCTGAGGTACCATGACTGTAAATTGAGAACAAGAAAGCACCATTCTCTGTAAACACTGAGGAAGTCAAAGTTGAGGGTATCAGGGTTGTCCCAAAGCATGATCCCGAGCTCTGGCCTGAGAGGTCATGGCTGGGTATGGAAAACAGCTTTTCTGAATTAAAGCAGAGCTATTGGTAGGTGTCAGTGAGCCACCTGAAAACTTTTGGTTCATTTATTGATCTTGTGTAGGTGATTCAATAATAGAGATGACGGAAGTAAGTATGTGGATCATTTTGGAACTGGACAGAGTGAGGAGGATGGGGGTTCTGGGTGGGGCTCAGTGAGGAGTATACAGGTTTAATGTGTGGAGAGGGTCCCAGCAACAGGGATAGGGTCCCAGGAGAGAGGCAGGGATTGGGTGAAGGAGGTGGGGGCACTCCGAGAAGAACGGGATTCAACGCTGGAATGGAGCCTCCAGTAATGGAAATGGGAGCATGCTGAATGGACACATTCTCTGTTATGGGCTTGCTCTTGCTTTGTGTGGTAGATCAAGGTCATGCCACCTTTTTCTACTCTAGCTGAGAGGAGCACGAGAGGGAAAAGAGAAGACTCCTCAAAGTCTCACAGCCTGGGGCCCTTCAAGTCAAAGAGTGGAAATGAGAAATGCACTCATCTGGGAAAAGTTTGGGTAGGTCACCCACCCAATTTGGTCCCAAGTCATGGGACCTGAGGGGGAAGGGGCCAAGAGTTGGGGTGCCCCCAGGAAGAGCACAGGGATGAGGGCACCTCCACACATAAGCCTTCCATTGGACTTGATCTCTCGCTTTCTTCCCTGCTACTTCTCTCATTTCCTCTTCTCCCTTTTTCTCTTCTCTCTCTTGGTATCGCTCTCACCATGCCTCCTTCCCTGTTCCTCTGTGTGTTTCTGAACCCCTGGCCCACCTTCACTCTTTGTTTCTCTCTCCCTTTGTTTTGTTTTTTCTTCTCTCTCTGCCTTTCACCATGGCCTCGTCCAATTGTCTCATGGCCTGTTACTGGAAGCACCAATAGTGATTTGCCTGGGCTCTTGCCCCTGTTATCACTTCATTCTTCTCTAACATTGGTGTCAGGATCCCCAGGGAGTGCCTGTGGGTGGAACAGGGACACATCAGGACCATGCTCATGTGGCCTGGGGGTCGGTGAAGGAGGTATGTACAAGCGCACCTTGGAACAAGGTGGACACTCAGTTGATTTAGCTCTTGTTAGTAATATCCTCCAAACAAGCGTGCCCCTATCACCCCACCTTGAAATCTCCCCTCTCCCCCCCCTCCCTCATCTGATAACTTTCAAGGTGCTCTTGATTCCATCTCTGACAGCTCTCTGATCCCTCTACTCTTTTCAACCTTACCCACTACCATCTACCACTTACCCAAAGACATTTCCAGCTTCCTCTCCCCCTCCTTCTTACCTCAGAATTGTAAGGGCTGACCCTCTGGAGCACTGATATGCCCAGGCATTTCTCTATACTCTTTATATCTCCCTCTATTTTAACTCACTTAATCCATACAACTACCCCAGGAAGTAGATGTCATGATTGTCTTCATGTTACTGGTGAGAAAACTGAGGCCTAGAGCCTCATCCCGGGTGGCTGTGGGGTGAAATACATCCCTAACTATGGCCCCTTGCACAAGTGGCAGGCCCTGCACTCGTGAGGGCTTTGCCAGCACTGCCCTTGCCTGACCCATGCCCTCCAATAAATGACTTCCTGGCTGGCTGAGAAAACAAAACTCACTGATGGAAGTGGGATTGCCTTTAGAAAGCTGATCTGCTTTCTCTCTTCTCAACAAGATCGGGTCTTCTTCCCTGCTGGCTATTGCCCACATCATTCTCCTTGCCCAAGGGTCCCCCAGACTTCTGCCTGTCAAAATCTCCATAGTTCAGCACAGCCAGCACCCCCGCCCCCTGCCCCCCACCATGGGGTGAAGCCATCACACCAAGCGGCTGCTGCTCTCCTTTGAGCAGCCAGGGCACCATCGCTAGGCATCTTGTATGATGCTGAGCTCTTTCACACTGCTTCTCTGGTTATTTGTATCCAGATCTTGGTGGGCCTGGTGGGCCGAATTCCTGCAGGTTTCAGGCTTTGTCTTATTTACCTTCACACATCCCCACACCACACAGGTTAAATGCCTCACTAAGGACAGGCGTTTTTAATTGTGTGCAAATAAACGAATGCCTCCCGGGCTAACAAATTGTGGATGCTGGTAGAGATTTGTCCTTTCATTTCACCATGATTAACTGACGATTTCTAGGTAGTGCCTGTGTGTGGCACGGGACACAGCAGGACCATGCTCACAGGGCGGCATGAGGATGCTTTCAGGAGGTGTGTACAAAGCGCACCCTGGAACAAAGTGGGCACCCTGTTTCTGGAGAGATTATAGTGGGCAAAAAGTCAAGGTCTCAATACTCAGGAAACTTTGGAGTCTAGTGCCGGATATAGATAATTAATGGAATAATCACTCAAGCAAATATAATATTTTGTGTGATGAGTGTGACTAAAGCGAGTAGGTGGTGCTGGGGGATGAGTTTATGGGGATCAGAGAAAACTTTCCTAGGGAAAGAACAACTGAGCTGAAGTCTCCAGTAAAGAAGAGCAAAAGGAGAGGAGAGGCTCCAGGCAGAAGCAGCACTTGCAAAGGCCCTGTGTCTGGAGGGAGCTGGAGATGGACCAAAGAAGGCCATGCAGCTGAGTGTCAGGGTGAGGTAGCCAAGAAGGGTGCAGAGGTCAGTAGGAGCCATGACAGGCATGATGATGTGAGACATGCAGGATCTGGCTTTACCTTAGGGCCCAGGGAAACCATCCAAGGCATCCAAGTAGGGGTATTGGGACAACGTGACGGTGGCTGATGGGAAGGGTGAGCTGGAGCCTCATTGATGATTTATTGTTTTATTTTTAAGACCTCATGCTAATAAAGATTTCTCCTCTCCAACAGCAGGAAGACAGAACATCTCTGCCATCTAGGGCATTTTGCCAGACCTACTGTCAGAGAAATATTGACAGTAAACAGAACAAGGATTTGGAAGAAGTTGAGAAGCTAATGCCTCAGGTGAGAGATCTCTACCAGCTGCTGAAAAGGGAGGGAGAATGTGGGCCCAGGTAGAGAGCCAGCTTAGGTCTGTGGACCATTCTCCAGGGGACAAGCATCCTCTTTTTAGGAGAACTAATCCATGCCCTGAAGACAAAAGAAAAGACTCGAAACAAATATCACTGGCAAATAGGCACTTGTGTCTGCCAACTGCTCCTTCAGGTTGCCTTTTGTCTTGAGCACTGAGGGCCTGCCTGATGACAGTCTCCCTGTTTGCTTCCTCCAACCATGCCACAGTTCAATCCTACAGGGCCAAGTGTCAATTACTGGAGCTGGGGAGCAGGATGTTGGATTTGGAGGAGATGGTAGCCTTCTTGACAATAGGACTGTTGTTCATCAAACGGAAGGAACATGTGGGCTTTGAGAAGAGTCTCTAGCAGTTGGGACTGGCCAGCAGGAGACAGGTAAGTAAAATAAATGAGGGAGGTAGTCCAGGAATAATAATAATGGGGAATGGTGGGGAGTGCAGGGCCCACGGAGCATGTGCCTAGTCTACAGAGGAAGCTGCTCTCAGCTCCAGTTAACTGTGGCCCTGTGGGAATGTGGAGTCAATGTGGCCAGATCTTCCCATTTTTCAAGAACAACCGGAAATCTGGAAGTTTGTGTGTGTGTTTGAAATTTCCTAGTTTTTCAGTGCTGGCAAAGAATTGAAAAAATCATTTAAAACTGTACAAGTCAAACAATATACCTCTGTGGGCTATGTCTGGCTCACTGCTGCCAGCTTGTGAACCCCGGATTCTTCAAAAGCATCCATCATCCTCGCCCCAGACTGCCTGTGCTCAAGGGCAGATGTTAGTGAGATGGTTGACTCGACATCAACGGATCCCTACTGCCATCGCTCTGTGGGCAGGATTGAGATCAGTCTGGAACTAGGGTTAAGGGATTCAAGCTGTGGTCTGTGGCCCAGGGGAGAGTCAGTGTGGGGGTACCATGGGGGTGTCAAGGCATCCCAACTTGACCACTAGCAACCGGCTCTGTTTCCCTGGGCCCCAAAAAGCTGACATGCTCTTCTCATTTTCCCATGGAGATGGGTTTTGTGGAACAGTGGTTCTCAAACTTTAACACCCATCAGAATCATGTGGGGGGCTTGCTAAAACCCAGATGGCTGGGTCCCTGGGTTCTGATTTCATGGGTCTAGGGTGAGGCCTAAAAACAAGCATTCCTAACAAGTTCCCAGATGCTGATGGTGATGTTGGTCTAGGACCGTGCTTCAAGAACTGTTGTAGAGAACCCTTGCCACCTAGGTCAGAGTTCTGAGGTCCTTACCTGTGAGAGGGTGAATAATGAAGAATCCCATGTGGTTCCCACTGGTGATGTTGAAGGTCAGCTTCCCCTTGGAGCTGGAGTCTGGGTCCCAGGCCTCCAACTTCAGCACAGAGGTGTTCAAAGGAGCATCCTCTGGCACAGAGGGGTAGAACACAGGTCTGGACATCCAGGGTGGGTTGTCATTGACATCTATAACCTCAATGTAGACTTCAGTCACGGAAGAGAGAGGTACAGAACCCCTGTCCACTGCTTGTACCGTCAGCCAGTAGCAGGATATAAATTCTCGGTCCAGGGGCACCAACGTCTGAATCACTCCTAGGAACAGTGAATCACCAAAATCAACATTCCTTAGAGTCCAAAGTTGCTTTAGAAATCATCTTATCCAATATGACCCAGGGAGTACTGTGAGGAAAGATATTAACAGGTATTACACCAAAAAAAAAAAAAAGAACTGTTGCTAATGGGAGGTAGGAGGCACTGAGTTAAACAAAGGTGGACTAATATTCTTATATAGATATACAGAATATATATCTATATAAGATATATATAATATAGAACCTCTCAGAGCCTCTCTCTGCTGAAAAGGGGCTGTGACTCCAGCATACCAGGTTTATTTAACCAGAAGTCATCAAAGACCATTTCATTGACGAGTGTTGTATACTACGCCAATCTGGGAAACCCGTTTCTCCCTCAGCATTGCAGAGAGAGAGAGTAAAGGACATCCCTCTTGAGCTGACTTTTATTTCATCCTGGAAGGGAGTTCAATGTAGTGGAGAGAGCACAACATGGGAGACAGACAGACCTGGCTTTGACCCTGACTTTGCCACTTACTGGCTCTGTGACATCAGGGGCCTGACAGTTTCTGGGCTGTACTATTTTATTGCACAAATGGGTGATGGCCCAGCCTCTCAGGGTGTTGCAAAGTTTAAATAAGACACCACATACAGTGCATATCACAAAGCTCCAAACAGACCAAGAGCTCGTTCTGTTGGGTAGTCTACTCTCTCCTGACTGCTTCAACCCAGGCCCCATTGATTTATTTCACATTCTGAAGCAGGATTTCCTTACAGTTGTCCTAAAACTGCCCCTTTCAAGCTTTAAGTCCTTGTAGATATCAGTTTAAGAGTTAGGGATTTGATATGTGCATTTCTATTTCCCTCGCCATCATCTTCATGATTTCATGCATTTAGCTCACTCGTTCCACCGAGGCCTTCATCCCATGGACCCACATCGTCCCTGAAGTTGAGGGTTCAATAGTGAACAGAACAGACTTGGCCCCTGAATCCCGCGGATCACAACACTCAGCAGGCAGGGCCTGTGTGGGCCCTTGCTCACAGCCACAGAATGTAAGTGTTGGCTGAATCACACATATTTTCTCTGAAGCTTAAAGGAAATAAATAAGCTAGTGTCACCTTTTTGGAGGGCAACTTGGAAATACTGGATATGTTTTTTATCCTTTGATCCAGCAACTTCATTTTAAAATAATTTTCCCTATAGATACTCATGCATATGAGTAAAGGTATATGAGCAAGAATGTTACACTTATATGATAGAATATAATAATATGCAGCCATTTAAACAGAATGAAAATGACCTATGTATGGGGAGTATGGGGAGTGGATGTAGCTCAGTTGTTGAGCTCCTGTTTCCTATGTACAAGGTCCTGGATTCAATCCCTGGTACCTCCTAAAAAACAAACAACAAACAAACACAACAACATATGTGTACTGACATATAAGATGCCCTGATGTTTCATTAAGTGAAAAAATTAAGTTTTAGAATTAGTGTCTATTGGATTACGTCTTCATAAAAATAAAATGATCAATAATAATATATCAGGTACAAAGAGGAATAATTGGGTTATACACCAAATTGTTAATAGAGATATCTGGGGAGATGGGCCATGGAAGAAGACTCATGTTTTTAATTTTATGTATATATATATATATTATATATACACACACACATACATATATATAATTCATTTATACATAATTTATAACCTGCATTTATTACTTTTATAAGCAGAAGATATATATATATAATACATGTTATATGTGTACATATATATACACACACATATATAATCTCCAGTAAAGATAAATTAAAAATAAAATAAAAGGGATGGGAAGGAGCATCACTACTTATTGCCTTCCTTTTCAGCCTGCAGCCTGATTCCTTTCAGGACAGTCCCTGGCTTCCAGTAGGCTCTTTCTCTCCTAGGACTTGGCACACCCATCCTACCCCATACCTAATACCTGTGTCACAGTCGATGCTGAAAACTGCAAGGCCAGTGCCAGCCCGCAGGAAGTACTGGAGCTCCCCATCCAAGCCACTGTCACCATCCTGGGCAGCCACTTCCATCACCCAAGTTCCTGCAGGACTGTTTTCCTGCACCTGGCCCTGGTACACAAAGGAGGTAAAGCGGGGAGGGTGGAGATTCTCATTTACATCCAGGACTATCACCTCCACATGGCAGAGGGTCCTGTGAGCCAGGGGCTTCCCACTATCACTGACCCATAGGCTCAGATTATACCCAGCCTGCTTCTCAAAGTCCAGCTCTCTCTCCAGACTGAGTGCCCCAGTCATCAGATCCACCCGGAAGGTCCCATGGGCATCATCCAACAGGACATATTGCACTTCTCCTGCAGGGCCCAGATCAGGATCAGAGGCATCCAGAAACGTCAGGATAGTCCCGGGGGGCAGGTCCTCTGGGACCTTCAGTCTGCTGAATTCTGTGATGCACTGGGGAGAGTTGTCATTGACATCTTCCAATGTGACTACCAGATCGGTGACAGAAAAGAGCTGGTAACCCTTCCTGGGCTGGTCCCTGGCCTCAACCTTGAGTAAATACTGAGGTTCTAATTCCCGGTCCAGGTGTCCTGTGATAACCAGTTCCCCAGTGAGGGGGTGGAGGGAGAACTTCTCTGTGGGGTTTAGCAGGGTGTATTGAACTCTCCCATTCTCCTCTGAGTCAGCATCTTTTGCTTTCAGTTCTGCAATTGTGGTCCCAATTTCTGTGTCCTCTGAGATGGCTACCTGATACCCTCCAGGAGGAAATCTGGGTGCATTGTCATTCCAGTCTTTTACATTCACTGTCAGTAACTTCCAGGAAGCCTTCTGGGGATTGCCCAGATCATACACAGTTATATTGAGGATATAGAAACTGGTGGTTTCATAGTCCAAAGGGGCAGCCACAGTAAGCAGTCCGGTCTCCAGCTCAATGTCATAGCAGCCTTCCTCATTGCCATCTGCAATCACGTAGACCAGTTTGCCATTAAAACTGGTATCGGGGTCAGTGGCTGCTAAGCGGGCCACGGGGGTGTTGACAGGAACATGCTCAAGGATGTCAATAGACTGGGGGAAGTGGTCCTCAAACTGGGGGGTATGATGATTGATCTGATATGTGCTTAGGGAAGTGAACTCCTCCTCAGCACTGAACTCCTGGTTCTCAAGCTCAAGGGAATGGAGGATGGTGTTTGTGAAATGTGTCAATACTCCTGTTTTATCACATGTAATAGGGACCTCAGAGTGAAGATCTTTAACTACAGTAACGTTCACAGTTGTGGGTGAGGCATAGTTCTTCCCATCCCAGGCTGTAATTTTCAGGTAATAGTTGGTGGGTTGACCAGCAGCACGGTTCATAAATGAGCGTTTGAGGGATAGCACACCAGAGGAATGATTTAGGTAAAAATATTCTAGTTCATTGCCAGACACAATCTCGTATTTCAGATTCTGAAGCTCATCCACATCTATGGCTGACATGGTTATTATTGATTTCCCTACTGGTGAGTCTTCACGGATAGCCCCAGTACAGTTGACTTTCTCAAACATAGGCTGGTTGTCATTCAGGTTCTTGAGCCTAAGAGAAATGGACACTTCTTTCTCCTGGCGAAATGGGGATCCCCAATCTGAAGCCCATACGCGGAAGATATAAATTCTTTTCATGAGCTCGTAGTCCATGGGTTTGGAGGTGGAGATGACCCCCAGGTAAGGGTCAATAGAAAAGGGCACAGCTTTGGGATCAGCAATGGAGTAGGTGACATTTCCATTTTCGCCTTGATCTTGGTCCGTGGCAGTAACAGCCAACACACTTGTGCCTGGAGGGATGTTCTCATCAAAGGTGCCATCATAGGAAGGCCTGTTGAAGATGGGGGCATGGTTGTTACAGTCCATGATGTCAATGACCACAGTGGTGGAGGCCAGGCCCAGGGAAGTTCTGATGTGTAGCTGGTAATGGGCTTGATCATGGAAGTCCATGAGCTTTGTGGTGGTGATCAGCCCAGTGTGAGCATTGAGTTTAAACCCCGCATTCTCTGAGGATGGCTTTAGAACATACCGCAGGGTGGGGAAGGCCGGGGTTACCTTCACCAGCACCACACGGGTTCCAGGAGGGGAAAACTCACTAAGCTGCACTCTGT
This sequence comes from Dasypus novemcinctus, assembly GCF_030445035.2. NCBI lineage: Eukaryota > Metazoa > Chordata > Mammalia > Cingulata > Dasypodidae > Dasypus > Dasypus novemcinctus. The sequence goes on from NW_026688167.1 coordinate 83,141, forward strand.
AAACAGCCTTCTCAAATTTGAGGGAAGTCAGCTTGAAAGGGGGTAGGTGAAAGCCCCTGATCTGGGAATAGGAAGAAGGTCTGCTCCCACTCCTGGCCTGGAGGCTGAGGTTGAATCCATGAAGGTGCTCCATCCAGTTTATGTCTTTGACAGACACCAAACTGAACTCATTTCTCCAGGCATAAGACTTGATGGCTTTGAAGTGCTTTCCAGGGTCACCACCAACGATTTCTACTGAGTCTACTTTAGCTCCTGAGCTGTTGGCATCCACTACTATGGTGGCATAGGCGGTGTCCTTGTGGCTGTGTGGTGGGGTCACCATCACTGAAGCAATGCCTGGGGGCTGCCTGGGGGCAGACTCCACATGGATGACAAGTGCAGCCAAGTTGCCAAACCCGTTGCCCTCAGAGATTTTCCGCATGCGGTCTACAGCCAGCACCTGGAGCTCATACTTCCCTCTCCGGGTGACATTGAGCTTCCCAGCCACTGTCACCACACCACTGGTGGGATGGATGGCAAATATCTCAGACCTCATGTTAAAGACATAATAGAACTCAGCGTTCTGACCCAGATCTGCATCTGTGGCGGAAACCTTGCAGATAGGACTCCTGAGGGGCAGGTCCTCAGAGATGGTGACTCTATAAGAAGGTGGGGAAAAGAGGGGCTTCAGGTCATTCCGGTCCAGGATATGAACCACCACACGGGTCAAAGCTTCAAACTCCAAGGTCTTCTCTGTGGCCTGGATGATGAGGATGTAGCTATCTCGTACCTCCCTGTTGAGAAGGGCCGTGTTGCTGCTCTTTGTCCTTATTCTCAGAAAGCAGAAGTTGCCCACCACATACTCCTCTGTTTTAAATACATTGGCCATGTCCCCAGAGATAATCCGGTACTTTACTGCCCACTGAGGCTCTGCAAGGTAGATGCCCATTTTCACAGAGCTGTCCACATAGGTCCTGGGAGCAGAGTTTTCAAAGATTGTGGCATTGTAAAGGGGATGTGTGAAGTGCCAAGCTGAAGAGGTACTGATCTCCCCTAGGGGCTTCTCACAGGTCACACAGTGGAGCAAGGAAAGGACAAAACCCAACAAGGCAATGGTCATGGTGGAAAAGCTCCTGAAGCCCTGGGTAAAAGGAGAAAGAGAGGGTGGATGTTAGGAAAGAAATGGTACCTGCTGCTGTGGTTCTTAACCAGGTGAATGTACCACAGGCAACATTTGGCACACCTCGGGGTTGAGGGGCTACTAGCTTCTAGTGGTGAAAGGCCCAGGATGCTGCTTAATGTCCTGCAACACACAGGACAGTCCCCACTCCCTCCCAACAAAGAGTTATCTAGCCCCAAATATTGATAGTGCCAAAGTTGAGAAAATGGGTGGCTTGAAGTATAACCAACTAGTTTGAAATGCCCTCTCAAGGTCACCAGGCAGTTCTCACCACTTTACTCTTTTTCCCAAAAACCTATGATTTCCCAGTAATGACCCAAACAGTTCCAACCTTTAGCCAGGAACCAAAGCTCAGGGAATCTGATCTAAAGAACTCTTGGAGCTGTATTTCGTACACACCCCTCCATCAAAGCTGAGCTCCAGCCAAAATGAGCAGTGTTTGCACATGAAAGGCCTGCAGAAAAGCAGAGTGGCCACAGTCACAGGTCTGGCATCAGGTTCCTTTGCTCTTTCCCTGGCTCCACCACTTACTGGTTGGGTGACTTTCTGGGCAAGTTATTTAACTTCTGTGGCCTCAGTTTCCTTTTCTGTGTAATAGGGATAAGGATATTGTCTACCTTGTGGGATTGTCATGAAAATTAAATGAAATAACAAAGGTCAGTGACTTAGCATGGTGCCTGGCACATAGTAAGTTTTAACTTACTTAATAATAGAAAACCAATTCATAAAGGGAGGGAACTGCCTGGGGCCTTATAGAGAGCTGGAGGAGAAGCAAGGTCTACAACTGGAGTTCCTTGAGTCATAGGCCAGTGCAACTTCCCCTACCCCAAGCTAATCTATACCTGTCTCACTACAGGCTCTTGTGAAGAGGGACTGATTCTGAAGAGTCTTGAAATTCTGAACATAGAAATCTCCTAAACCCCTAAAATATCAGAGTTGAAATGGACCTTAAAGATGATGGAGTTCTGCTGCCCTCTCCCTGCATGGATGGGAAATAGAGCCCCAAAGAGGGAAGGGTCTTGCCCCAAGACACACAGTGAATGGCCAGATAAGAATTAGTCTCTGGGAATTGTTGAACTAACTGGGAATGAATGAATGCTTAGCCCTTCTAAGACCTGCTGCTGCCCCCATCCTCCTTGCTGTTTCTCATAGAGCCCATCTCTGAACTCCCATCTGGGTCAAAATAGGAGACTCAGTGGACGAAGGCCTGGGCAAGGGTTGGGGGAAGGGTGGAGTTTGGTTGCCGAACCAGGCATTCTACAAACCAATAGTGAGGCTGGGTCACCTGGCTGGTGCCTGGCCTGCCCGTGGGAGCCTTGATCCCAAGGAGCTTCGTGACTGCCAGCCAGATGTGCCAGAGCATTCCTGGATGAAACAAGCAAGACTTGTTTTTCCAGTTGCCAGGCACTTCAAAGGCAAGGAAGAGTTAAATTTCAGGCCGGCGGGGAGAGGAGAGGCTTGGAGCCATGCCTTCTCAGTCCTGGGTGAACAGTCACAGGTTCCTTAAGACCTTACTGGTGGCATCCCCAGATGGGAGGCAGAATGGAGGCAGGAAAGGAAAAGTCCCCCTAACATAGGGCCTGAAATGACAGAAAAGAGTTTGACTGGGCCCCCTCCTCCTAGCCGCCCTTGCTTGAGATCCTGTTGGCACCCCAAGCCCAGGCACCTCAAAAAAGAGGTGGGGCGGAGAGCTGACACAACAAGACGATGCAACAAAAAGAAGCACAGATTCCTGGTGCTGCTGATATGGATAGAAGTGGTCACACAAGAACACACAATGAATGGACACAGAGAGCAGACAACTGGGGAGCGGGGGAAGGGGAGAGAAATAAATAAAAAATAAATCTTAAAAAAAAAAAAGAGGTGGGGGCAGGATGACAGCAGATTCTACACTTGGGCCCTAAAGCCAGAGACAGAAAAAAGATGTTGGACCCTCCCCATCCTTCCTGCCTCTCTCCAATCCCTTGCTCACCACCTGCAGCTTGGGGCCCGTGGCCCACGGCAGAGCCAGCCTGGTATGGGAACCACATCACCCACCCCCTGGCTCAGGCCCCACAAGCAAGGGGGCACCCCTGAGTCATTTGCCTCTCCCGCCCCCGTCCCCCCAGCCCCTCGCAGGATGGCACTGCTTCTGAAGCGGAAGCCCCAGGGAGAATGAGTCCTTACCCTTGTCCCGGATCTGCTCACGCCTCGGCTCAGCGAGCCCAGGGTGCACGCAGGCTCCCGCGCCTCCTGCCCTGCTCTGTGCAGAGCTTCCTGCTCACGAGGGCAGCTGGTGGCGGGCAGGCCCCAACAAGACCCACCGCTCAGTGGCTGCACAGGCGCCTTGAGAGCGGGCGCCGTCAAGATGAGCTGCAGGGAAGGGGACAGGGCAGGGCCACCCTGGGAGGGGGATAAGGTGCCGAGAGAATGCACCCTGGGCGGGGGGTGGTGCCCACAACTGTGCCCAAGCTGCGGGACCGGAGACCCGTGGAGCGGCTTGCCAAGGGAAGTGGCTGTGTTGGGTCGTCTATTTCCTGGCGCCAGGTCTGGGAGACTGAGCAGGTTCACACGGTGCCGAGGCATGCAGGGTTCCCTGGGCCACCGTCCCAGCTGCAACACCCAGGACCACTATTTTGAAACTGCGGGTGAAAGCATCAATCAATTCATATCACTTCTCTGCTTAAATCTTTCCAGTGGTTTCCCACTGCACTTAGATTAAAATCTAAACTCCTGACCATGGGGCCTTCTGGGCCCTGCCTGCTTCTCCAGAGACACCCTCCCACCACGCTCTGCTATTCGCCAAGCCGCAGTGCGCAGGCCCCTTTCTCCTCGGCAAACACATCAAGCTGGGACCTGCCTTGGGGCCTTTGCACTTCCAATCGCCTTTCCTTTAAGAGTCTCACATGACTGGTTCTCCATATCACCCAAATATCACCTCCTAAGCCCCAGTTTGAAGTCGCCTACCTCCCGACCCCCTTCTTTATCCTTCACCCCATTTTCTCCCTGGCACCTATCACCACCCAAGGTTCTTATTTATTTGTTTAATGATTGTCTCCCCCTCTAGACACTGGGCTCATGAAGCTGGGAACTTGGGATAGCTTGTTCACAAATGAATCCCCAGGGCCTAGAACAGTGCCTGATACATAACCGTGCTCAATAAGTACTAGTTAGAAATGGAACAATCTGGACTTAGGTAGAGCAATGACAGGACAACAGCCAAAAGATCCTTTGGAGATCCCCCCCCCCCCCCCCCCCGCTTCTCAAAGTTGGAAAATGAAGTCCCAAAGAGAGAAAGGGACTCACCCAAAGTCACGGGGTGAGAACTGGAGCCAGGTTCTTTCCTCTGACAATGCTGCCAGAAAGAGAAAGCCGTGGTTACTCATGAATCTGACTGGCTTCGAGTCCCAGCTCCGCCACTCTCTGACTGTCTAGCTTTTGGAAGTTACTTAACATCTCTGAACCTCGGTTTCCTCATTTGTAACCTGGGGCTTTTAATAGGACTGCTTCTTTGGGGTTTTATGAGGACTAAATAAGATCACACACATTAATGTTAGCATAGAACCTGGCACATCAAAGCGCTCAATCAATGTTAGTTAGTAGTGGGAAGCGGATGTGGCTCAAGTGATAGGGCTTCCGCCTACCATATGGGAGGACCTGGGTTCGATCCCTGGGGCCTCCTGGTGAAAAAGAAGAAGAGAAAGCGAGCCTGTGTGGTGAGCTGGTGCCCACGTGGTGAACCAGTGCTCACACTGCAAGTTGAGTACCCACACAGCAAGAGTGCCCGCTCAGTGAGCCAGTGCCTGCACAAGTGACACACACAGCAAGATGATGACGCAACAAAAGAGAGACGAAGGGGAGAGTCGAGGTGAAGCGCAGCAGAGACCAGGAACTGAGGTGCTGCTGCTGACAGTGAACCTCTCTCCACATCAGAGGTCCCCAGGATTGAATCCCAGTGAATCCTAGAGGAGGAAAAAAATGAGCAGACCAAAAAAAGAAATAGATACAGAAGATCACACAGTGAATGGATATGGACAGCAAAAATAGTAAGGAGGGAGGATGGGGGAGGGTAGGGGGAGGGAGGTAGGGGGAGGGGGGAATAAATAAATCTTAAAAAAAAATTAGTAGTAGTTTTCCATGCCAAGGCAGAATCAAAGCCTAGAGTTGGGGTAAGCTGAGCCCTGTAATATCCTGAGAAAAGGCAGCCTGTGCCCGCTGAGCAGGAAGCCCCTGGCCTCTGGTCGAGCCTATGCTTGCTGGCCCAGCCACAGGCTGTTCTGGGAAGCTGCGAGCAGGCGCTTGTCAGGGGTGGGGCCTCACACACTTCTGCTCTCCAGGCGCAGAGAAATCTGCATGTGGTGAACGTGCACATTTGCAGGGGACCACGTACACTTAGGAGGCAGTTTTTGGATAATTGTGTGGGTACGTTAGTTGCATGCCGCCTGCTTGACAGAATGAATATGATGTAAGAAAATTCGTATCTGTGGGGCTTGAGTGTGAGCACATACAGGTGTGGGCATTCACCAACCAGCCCTTTTAGGATATACATATGAACCAAACTCTGCCTCCGTGCAATTACCAACCCCATTTCACAGGTGGAGAGGTCAGCAGAGGGTAACTAACACAGACTCTGACTGTGTCACTTCAGCAAGTAGCTTACCTTCTCTGAGCCTCAGTTTCCCTACTTCATAAGACCCTTTTGAGAATTAATTTAATGCCAGTACATGGCACAGAGTTTGTTATAAACATTACCCCAAACTATTACTTTTTATCAGCCGGCTCATGCTATTTATTGTTCAGTGTGTGGGTCAAAAAAACCATCAGATGTATGACCAAGTCACCAATCCAATCTGTTCTTGTGCAGACTGATTTGTCTGCAACTAAGTGCCAAAAGGCTTTTAACGAGATCTTGGTTCTTTCACTATGTGTTTGAACTCAGTGCTCCAGTGTCTCTGAACTTTGATTCTGACCTTCAAAAATTTGGAGGTTGTAACTTCCGGGCTTTTCTCCAAGTCACTGATCAGAGTTTGAACACAATGGAGACTGTGTTCAGTGGAGGTTCTGTAATCTTCCCACATCTTCTTAGTCGATGGTCACAAGTGCAATCCTGGACTGAGTCATCCCAGAATGGAGAGAGCTCCCTGTCACTGGAGGAATTCAAGCAGAATCTGGGTGGCCACCTGTGAAGGATGGGCTATGCTAGGGGGCTTCTGGCGCGGGGCAGGTGGGATGGGAGAAGGACTCTAAAGTCCCTTTCAACTCATACAGGTTCTGATTCTTTTCCCTGTGCACTCTAGTGCATTTGACCCTAAATGAGCCTCCCCAAAACAGTGAAATGATGTCCTTCGGCTGTGGTCAGGGCTGCACAACAGATGCTTGTTCATCAGTCAGTATAGTAAGCTTTTCCCTGGCTGGGCTCTCAGGAGACCTGAATCTGAAGTCACTAGCCACCTGTGTGAGTCACCTGAGCCCTGTAAAGCCTCTTGCTCATCTGTAAGTGATTTACGTATGTTGGAGGGAGGGGCTGGGATAGGTCAGTGATTTCAAACCTCTCTATTATTTTCAGGTTCAGAATCTCTCTTTCCTAAGGATATTGTACCTGGCAGCACAATCTGTAAACTGAGAACAGCCGAGTTGCCTTTTGGAAGCACAGGCTTGAATAGCAGGACGACATGACCTCTCTCATCTGCTAGCCCATGGCTCTGCTGTTCTAAGATTCTGTGTCCTCCCATGTGTGGTTGCATGTGCCGTGATGCCAGCGCTCGTGAGCTGTGCCTGCAGAGGTCCCTGGCAGTGACTCAGGCACCCTGGTTCTAGGAGTATGACTCTAATTCTATCCCTTCTGTGTGGAAACAGATGTACCTAAAGGAATTTAAAGCCAAATCAAACTTCCACTGAAGAAGCTCCTGACCAGATTTGTTTGAAACACTGAAGTTCGTTTCTAACAATGAAACTCCTCCCCATCACTCCAGAAGTACCAGGCACGGATCAGTGATGCCACCTCCCTCACGACCCAACACCTGCCCTTTTCTCGCCACTTCACGGTCATTAATTAGTATAGCCCAAATGATATTCCCAGGGAACACATCTGCCCCTTCTCTCCCATTTCTCAGATAAGGGAAACTGAGACTTGTATGGCATGCCCAAGACCACCCAGGCAGACAGATGCTGCACTGGTAGGAAACAGCCAGGCTTCCTCCACTGGCGTGCTCAGGATTTCCTAGATTGTGGGTGAACCAATGTGATAAGATATTTTTTAAAGTTCAGAGAGCCTTGCATGAAAGAACGAGCCATTGGATTCATTCCCCAGTTTGGAGAACGTCTATCCTCTCCTCCCCTGCAATGTTAATGTGAAATTCCAATGCATTTGGGTGCCCTCCGTATTTGTTTTCTGCCCTTCCTCCCCCACTGCCTCTGCCCCAGGCATTCAGTGCAAAAGGTCATTCTTTTGACTCTCAAGAAAGAATTCTAAGCATATCCTTTTTGCAACACCTTAAAGGATGGGGAAATTAGAAGGGATTATGTCTCTGAACCAGAATGAAAATAATAAGTGAAAGAATGGTGACATTCCAGGCACCTGCTGAAACCATGTTACCCCTTAGGTAGTAGGGAGACATTGCAGGTTTTAGAGAAGAAGCAGCACCAGAACAGAGGTGTAGTCTGAGAAGAGCAATTTGACATCAAATAAAAAGGGGGATTTTCCCATTTAAGATTCCCACTCCAGTGTAGAATGAACTTAAACACCAGCTCTATTAGTTTAAGCCACCTGAAATTCAATTTTGGAAGTGGTAAATAAGTTCAATTAGGGAAACGGACTTTGGCCCAGTGGTTAGGGCGTCCGTCTACCATATGGGAGGTCCGCGGTTCAAACCCCGGGCCTCCTTGACAGTGTGGAGCTGGCCATGCGCAGTGCTGATGCGCGCAAGGAGTGCCTTGCCACGCAAGGGTGTCCCCCGCGTGGGGGAGCCCCACGCGCAAGGAGTGCGCCCGTGAGGAAAGCCGCCCAGCGTGAAAAGAAAGTGCAGCCTGCCCAGGAATGGCGCCGCCCACACTTCCCGTGCCGCTGACGACAACAGAAGCGGATAAAGAAACAAGACGCAGCAAATAGACACCAAGAACAGACAACCAGGGGAGGGGGGAAAATTAAATAAATAAATAAATCTTTAAAAAAAAAAAAAAAAAAAAAAGTTCAATTAACTTCTAAGAAGGTTGGATGAGCATCCAAGTTATTTGCTAATTTGTAGGTGGCCACTGCTGGATTCTTATGAAATAAAACAAAGGTCAAAGAACTGGATATGGGCAGGAGATGGGCCAGGGACTTGAGCCACTGATGGGATGTGTGACCTGGGGAAAGCCACAGAACCTCTCCTGGGCTTCAATTCACCTGTCTGTAAAACAGGAATAATAATAGTCACTCCTCTCACACCCAAACCCAAGAGCTGCAGTTTAAGGTAACAGCGGTTCAAACAGAGGTGCAGACAGCACGCGAACCTCGCCGCCTTTGGGGGACTGTGCCGTGCCCCTCAGAGTGAATGTGGATGTTCTACAGCCCCAGGGGCGCCACGCGGTGCAGGGGGTGCTGACCGGGCTTCTTGCCCCCAGACCGCGACATGGGAGCCCGGCGCGGTGCGCGCACCCACTCCATCCAGGTCGTAAAGGTGGAGGGGATCGCGGCCAGCGAGTGCCGCCGGCCGGCCAGCGAGCAGTTCCACGACTCCAAGATCAAGTTCCCGCTGCCCCACCCCGTCCTGCGGCGCCAGCACTAGCCGCGCTTTCACCACCAAGCGGCCCAACACCTTCTAGGGCTGCCTGGGACCCCGGAAAAAAAATAATAATAGTCACTCCTACCTACTTCCCAGAGCTGTGGAAAAGATGGGTAAAATGATAAGTGAAAACATAAGGAAGGAAGACACAGAGTGACACTTTATTAGGACCACTAATGGCTTGATAGATGGTGGCCGGAACCGCCAGCCGAACAGAGAGCTGTCTCAGAAAAGCTGCCTGTAAAATCCAGTCCTGTCCACGCCTGGAATTAGAGGGAGGAGAAGTGACTAAAGAGGAAGTCCTCGCCTAGGGCATGGGTAAAAGGGAGCTGGCACTTGGGGTCACCTTTTGCAGAAAGTTTTTTTTTTTTTTAAGAGGTACTGGGCATTGAACCCAGGACCCTGTATTTGGGAAGCAGGGGCTTAACCACTGAGCTACATCTGGTTTTTCCTCTTTGTTTTTTAGGCGGTAGCAGGGATCAAACCTGGGACCTTGTATTTGGGAAGCAGACACTCAACCATTTGAGCTATATCCGCTGCTTTGCAAACAGCTTTTGCAGGCATTATTTCCGTTGGTTTTTAGGTAGAGCATGGCAGACATGGAAAGGCTCAGAAAGTGGGCGCTAGAGTCAGATAGATCTCATTTGAAGTTCCTGCTCTACCACTTACCAGCTCTGTGACATTGGGCAGTTACTTAACCTCTCTTGTCCCAGTAACAGGAAGATAGTGGTAATACTTACCTCCTGGAGTTGAGAGGGTTGAAAAATGAGCTAATGCACGGCAAAACACCTAGCACTGGAGTGCACTCAGTACAGCGTCACTACTGTCTACCCTTGTCCTTATTGGCCCTTATTATCTCTCTCATTTTATACATGAGAAAATTTGAAGGCTCTGCCCAGGTTCGCCCCTCTATTAGATAATGGATTCCTGCACCTGCGCAGAATAGAAATGCACACTCCAAGAAGAGAGACCAGAGACGACTGGAGTGGGCTGAGCCAATTCTCTGGAGCAGAACTCTCCAATGCAACTTTCTGCCATTTCTGGAAATGTTCTGTATCTGTGCTGTCCTGTATGGTAACCACTAGCCATATGTGGCTATTAAGCACTTAGAATGTGGCTAGGACCACTGAAGAGCTGAGTTTTAAATTTTATTTAATTTTAATGGAGTTAAATTTAAATACCTCATGTGACTAGTTCTTTGTTTGTTTGTTGTGTCCATTCGCTGTGTGGTCTCCTGCATCCGTCTGCATTCTTGGCGACACCAGGAATCTGTGTCTCTTTTAGTTGCGTCATCTTGCTGCATCAGCCCTCCATGTATGCGGTGCCACTCCTGGGCGGGCTGAGCTTTTTTCACACGGGGGTGGCTCTCCTTGTGAGACGCACTCCTTGTGCATGGGGTTTCCCTATGCGGGGTACATGGCTGCGTGGCACAGTACTCCTTGCGTGCGGCAGCACTGCATGTGGGCCAGCTCACCACACAGGCCTGGAGGCCCTAGGCTCGAACCATGGACCTCCTCTATGGTAGGCAGATGCTCCATCAGTTGAGCCACATCTGCATCCCATGTGACTAGCACTTAAATAGCTGTATGTTACCAGTAGCTACCATATTGGCCAGCACAGCTCTAGAGCACCTGGTTTGGGAACCAAGGATGTGTGGGATTTGGAAGAGGATACAAGGTTAATTTATCTCTTAAGCACAGTTGGCAGACCCAGGACTCACAGTACTTCCAGGGGCCCAGGAAAATGTTTTAATTTCTTTGAATATCAGAAGAAAAAAACCCCAAACTTCAGGTTGAAGAAAATGGTTTGATATACAACATTAATATATTCGTCTTCATGTTAATGCAGTCATAAAATATAATTTCTAATATTTTTTATAGAAGGGACCTACAACAGTCTTAATGCTGTGAAGGAAATAAAGTTTCCAGGGGCCTGGGTCTAGGGGAGGGAAAATGAAAGAAAAGGATCAAAGTGAGGATTAATGGGAAAATGTTTGGTTTTGGGGCCTCCTTGGCTAAAGTCATTCATTCATTCACGCAATACATATTTGTGTTCTAGAATGGGCCAACCACTCTAGAACAGAGAACAGGTTAGATGAGGTTCCTCCTGTTATGTCTTCTAGTGGAGGAGAGAGAGACTATAAACAAGAACTATTTCAGGTGATGAAAAGTAATATGGAGCTCAGACGCCGCTGCATCCTTGTGGACGAGAGAACGGCAGCGGTCTAGAGCCCGCATCACAGCTCTGGGCCACTGAGGGGCCAGGCGAGCCGGAGCGTGGGGACTTGGCGGAGATGGAAGGAGCACAGGGGTGAGGACATGGTATACTGGAAAGGCACTCAAACAAGAGAAATCTGAGGAAAGCTTGAAACCATCGAGTTAAAGAGGCCACCCAAGGGACCAAAACGATAAAGGAAAGAAAGTCCACCAGCATTTCTCTCTAAACCTGCGTTAGAAATAATAGCAGGTCTTAATCAGGAGATACGTGTTATGAAGACATTACTGAGAATTTCAATCCCATTTTAACTATCAAAGAGGACACTTAATGATGGTTTGTTGCTGAAAGTATGTGAAAAAATTCATCTTTAGGGAGAAATTCCCATTCTTGAAATGGTGATGGATAGTCCTTCTTCACTCAACACACATGAATAGTATGTTGCTATGAGGACAGATTCATCAGAAATGGCTGCAGTGGAGGCTGTGGTCACTACCTTTGCATCCTCAGCCAGAACAGGGCACTGGAATGCTGTCCCAGACATCCAGAGTTCAGTGGCTCCAGGTGGAATCTCAGACACACCCCGTAAACTGCAGGCCCTAAGCATGCAGGAAGATGTAAAAGAGCAAGTGGAAGGAACAACACAAGACCAACCTGAAAGCCCCAAAAAGGAAGAAAATAAAGGCGCATAACCTATCAAGTGCTGAATTTGTGCAAGTCTAAAGGTTTTGTGGTTCTGTTTTCCTGTGACATTTGATCTGGTAGTAACTGTGGTAACATTGCAGCAACATGTGTGTGTTAGATGATTTAGTAGTGATGTTACTCACTTGATTTACAATCATTATGTCCATTATAGCTGTTAAAAGGCAGGTTACTTCCAAATTGTACTGAAGAAAAAGGTAAAGAATGTGTGATCACTTCAACACATGCCATGTCCAGAAACCCAGCAAAATCCAATGTTCTCTTTAGGATTAAATGTTATCCAGAGGTATTTTTAATTCCATTTTTATGGCAATAGGTAGACCATTTCTTTTGAAGTTTAAATCAAGCACCATTAAGTTAGAAATTTATTGCTATTTGTAGGAAATTCGGTATTTTGATGAGAAGAAAGAACAGTCAAAAATCACATGGATAGAGTATGTGTTTTTAATAAAAAATGAACCCAGATTTTTCTCCCAAACCTTAAGATTTGGAAAGGTTCTTGTTTTGATACATGAACATCTCTGGGCTGTTTTTGTCTCATAATTTTGCTTCCAGTCTGTGCATACTGTGATTTTTCTTGTAGACCCTTAAAATGAAACATTTGTGACAAATTGTTTATATAGAACATGCTTATTAAATGAATTTTACTATCTCCCTTACTTTGTTTTTTTTGTGCATGCATATGCACACACGTGTGTGTATGTTTTGCTTTGTGAATTATACGAAGCACTTTCCTGCTTGCTTACATGTTCTTTTTTTATTGTTGGGGCTTTCGTGTAGGTATGATTTATTATTAAATAATTCCCTCAGGAATGCAGACCTAAATTTTTATGTTTTTCCTAAAGTAGCTAACCATAGCAGTAGGCACTTAAATAGTTAATGAATGATACAGGTAAAAATAGCAAAATGCTTGCTTTCAATATATATTTAAGTATGTATTTCAAAAGAACAAAAGCTAAACCAAAGTTTTAGTAAATATTGATTTATAGACATTTAGGAAAAAAATAGAACTGAATTTTTTTTTAAATGACTAATGAGTTGATTTCCATTTTCAGCTATATTTGCTTGCAGTAATATTTTATTTGATGGTTGACTTAGACCATGTCTGTACCCAGTAATCTAATAAACTCCTTCACTATTAAACTTATAACTGACACAACTCTCTCTTACTTTATATTCTAAAGTATGCCAGGTGGAAAATGTCACCCCATTGTAAAAAGAAGGAAATTAATAGTCTTGTGATATGTATCATATCCTGCTTATTAATTTCATTGATGAAGCTTACCATTTCATCTTTATATACCAAAGGAATAAATGTGAAAGAACCCTGATTGTTTGAAGCTTTCAAATATAAACTTTTCTTTTTAAAATAACCAAAAGTAGTATTTTATGTGCACCAGTAATTTAATATATAATACAATGCATCAAAATCAATAAACTTATATTTCTGAAAGTAAAAAAAAAAAAAGAAAAGTAATATGAAGAAAAATCATGCAGGGCAAGGGATTGGAGTGACAGGGAATGCTAGTTTTCTAAAAGGTGGTCAGGGAAGTCCTTTATGACCAGGTGACTTTGGAGCAGACCTACATGAACTGAGGGAGAGAACCACAACACTATCTGAGGAAGAATGTTCTGGGCATTCTCAGTGCAAAGGCCCTGAGGCAGGAGCATGCAGCCATGTGGATGGACTAGAGGGTGCAGTGGAGAGAGGGGTTCTGGTGGGGTCAGATAGGTGGCCAAAGGCCAGCTCTCATAGGGATTTTCAGGCCAAAAGAAAGCTTTGCAATGAAGTAGAATGCCACTGGAGGATTTACACTCAGGTTACACAAGAAGCAGAAAGAGAGAAGGAAGTAGTATTGGACATAAAACTTTAGAACCCATCAAGGGAAGTGGATGTGGCTCAATTGATAGAGTGTCCGCCTACCATATGGAAGGTCCAGGGTTCAATACCAGGGCCTCCTGGCCTGTGTGGTGAGCTGACCCACATGCAGTCCTGCCACGCATGAGGAGTGCCATGCCACGCAGGAGTGCCCCCGTGTAGGGTGGCCCCACGTGCAAGGAGTGTGCCCTGCAAGGAGAGCTACCCTGGGTGAAAAAAGTGTAGCCTTCCCAGGAGTGGCGCTGCACACACAGAGAGCTGACACAGCAAGATGATGCTACAAAAAGAGACACAGATTCACGGTGCCGTGGAGAATGCAAGTGGACACAGAAGAACACAACACACAGCGAATGGACACAAAGAACAGACAATGGAGGGGCGGGTAGGGGAGAGAAATAAATAAAATAAATCTTTTAAAAAAAGAAAAGAACCCATCAAGACTGTCTTCGTGGCCAACTGGTGGGCACAGGCTGACACCAGGTGCAGTTAGGTTTGTTGGGCCCACAATAGAGTGCTTTATTGTTCGATGATTTTTCAACTTAACTAGCTGTTAACATATAAACCCTGAGAAATTTCACCTGAAGTTCCAAATTCCAACTGCTCTTTAGGAAATTGAAAGACACTTGGGCCTGTGTTCCTGCATGGCACCAGATAGCTGGAGTTGAGTGATGACTGCCCCATTTAAACATGACCTGTGATCTCCAAAGACCCCCTCCTCCCCAAGATCTTCCAATACTGAGGCTGAGTTGGGCTACCATTTATCACCTAAGTTAATTTTTTTAATAGAAGAGAAATACTTCCCAAGACCACATCTCTACCCAATCTGTGAAGATAATGAAAGTTCACGATGACCATGTTTCCTACACTGTGCCTGCTTTGGCCCCGGGTGGTGCCTGCCTGGCTGCTGTAGGCGTTCCGCTTCCTAGACCCCTGATGCTCACTGAGGCCCAGACAGAGGAAGGCACGTGCTCCAGGTCCCCCATCTGAGGGCTGTTCCCTGAGCCTACATTTGGAACTGGAAAATCCCTATACCAGCGGGACCTCCAAGAGCGTGTGGGGAGAGGAGAGGGGGAGGATTCCTATGGGGTCATCCAGTGCAGCCCCACTTCTTCTGGGGATCTCTGGTGGGCAGGATTGTTGAGATCGAAGCCAGTTCCAGGGGAACAGATGTGGCTCAAGCAGTGGAGTGCTGCTTCCCATATCAGAGGTCCAGGTTTGGTCCCTGGTGCCTCCTGAAAACAAATAAACACCAAGCAAACAAACGAAAAAAACAAATCTAGTGAGCCGATGTGGTTCAATGATTGAGGGCCAGCTTCCCACATAGGAGGTCCCAGGTTCATTCCCCAGTACTATAAAAATAAAATTTAAAAAAATTCCAGCTCAGCTCAGAGGAGCCTTGGCCTGAATTTATGAATTAGATTTGGAAATGGAGCAGGGGTCCTAAGTGTGGACTCGCAGAGAGAAAAGAGCCCTGGGACCGACATAGGCTCAAGCCTGACCTCAGCCCTGTGAGAAATCCCTCCTTCCCTCCTCACTGCCTCTGGGCAGCCTCAGGCCAGAAAGTGACCAGGAGGCCCCAGTGTGGGAGGAGGTGTGGAGAGAGGGGAGATGGACTGTCCTGAGGGCCTGCCCTTTGGGAGGGAGGGAAGGCTGTGCCCTGAAGTGAGGAGACAGGCTCCCCAGAGGGGTCTATAGAACCTCTTTCAGTAAGAGAAGAGAGCAAATTGCAGAGGTCTCATCAATTAGGGGATGTTCTTTGGTTCTTGCAACTGTTTGAATCCAATGAAATCTTTTACAAAAGGGCACATAGACACCTAGACTTCAAGTTCCAGCTTTGGATAAATTAAGCCCTGAGCCTCTGTTCTTACTTATCTTTGAAAGAGGGATACCAACGAAACGTACCTCGGACAATTGTTCTAAAGATGAGCCTGAACAATTCATAGTAAACATGTAGCACTATGCATGCCACCTAGCAAAGGCTAAATAAATGCTAGCTGTTGTTATTTTTAAGCTATCATTATCATGTGAAATGCATCTGTGATGGGCAGACTATTGCGTCAACTCAGCCAGTTAATTCTGCCCAATTGTTTGGTCAAGCAAGCACTGGGCTAACTGTAATACAAGGGAATTTATGGACTTTAGTCACCATTGACTTTACTGCAGTGGTAAATCATAGATAGCTGATTACAATTACATCAGTCAGGGAGATTGCCATCAGCAGTGAGTGATGCTTAACCCAATCAGTTGAATCCCTTAAAAGGGGAAGTGATTCCAGCATTGAGAATTTCCCAACTCATCTTTGCATAGCCAGCATCTCCAGAACTCGTCAAGAACCTTCACTGGACTTTCATTGGAGAGCCTGGTTGCAGCCTGCCTGCGGAACCTGGACTTGTGCATCCCCACGGCTGCGTGAGAGACTGATAAAATCGCATACTACTGACAGATAGTCTCTTGCTGATTCTGTTTCCCTAGAGAACCCTGACTAATACAGCATCCAAACAGAGCTGATATAGTAGATGTGAGCAGAGGGGTCCAGAGAGCCCTCCCCCATTCATTGCCTCCCTTTACCTTCTGAGATATCTTTGGGAAATTCCCAGGCCTCCTCAGGATACAGTTTGAAAACCACTATGAGTCTAATCTACGTGTTGTAGAGATGGAAATCTATGCTTAGAGAAGGGCAGGGATTAAACTAAGTCAAACGGCATGTTGGTGGCAGAACTCGAACCCCAGGCTCTTTGCACCAGCCAAAGTGCACCCCCTTCCAATCCTGCTCCTCTCCCAACCTGGAGCCCCTCAGGAATCCACAGAGCCACGGTCCTCACAAAGAAATCATGGCTATTATTAGTTGAAGTTATTATTACAATATATATTATAAAATATAAGAGTTGTAGCTATTATTATTATTACTATAGTAGATGCTCAAAATATATTTGTTGAATGAGGGAATTATTCTCTGTATAACCCTCACTCATGCCCAGGAACCCCTTGTTAGAACACCCCTCTACACATAACACACACACACACACACACACACATCAGCGGAGCTTTGTGACATTCCTTTTCTCCTTGCAGCAATTTGTAACAAGGCTCAAGGAACAACTGGAACAACAGTAAAATGATAAAAATGATTTCTATCTTTCTTGCCCTTTTCCCCATAGTGGGTTCAGAGAAGGAACAGATGTGATCTCATCTGGTGCTTAAATGGGGGTGGGGGTGGGGGAAGGAGTGGGTATGAGATGGTTCCGGGAGGAAGGGCAGTGAAAGCAAAGGGTAGAAAATGTCCTAGACAGTTGGACCCCACAACAATAGGGTCTCCTGATCTTTTGTATTCTGCCACTGACATTTTGGGGTGACCTCTCTGGACCCCATTTTATGTAGTGTGTAAAAAGCAGCTACTCCACACAATCCCCCTCTATCCAGGACACAATAAACTCTGCCTCCCCAGGTATGAGGAGGGGCTGGCACAGGCCCTGCAGTCCCCAGCCAGATGAACCCTGGCCCTCTGAATTGACCCTGAGAAGCTGCCGGGTGAATGGACGTTTCTCCTTGTCGGCTGCTGTGCAGCCGCTCCTGACCAGGGTCTGTCTCTGGCTCAGGCAGCCTGACGTGCAGCAGCACAGGAGGCTCTCGCAGGCCGCAGGATGTGGCCGCTGTGCACTGAGCTCTGCGGTGGGGTGGCCTGCGATGGGGTCCGGCCTCAGCCCCTTGCTGGCTCGGTGAACTTGGATCAATCACTGAAGCTGACCTAGCCCCAGGCGCCCCATACGTAAGCTAGGGAAGATGATGGTAAGGCTGCTATGAGGATCAGTGAAGGCATAGCACAGGGGGCATAGCCGCTGGCAAAGGTGACGACGCAGGGACGGAAGCCTGCTCCTCCTTTGGTGCCACGGGGCCTCGGTAATAGAGCAGAGGGTTACACTGGGGCCCGGGGGAGACCCCTGAGCACATCCCTTCATTCCGCGGGTCTCCATTTCCCCATCTGGAATCAGGACCATTCCCTGTTTTTCTGGCTCTCTGAGCTCCCCTCCACTGAAATATTGTCGAATGGTTCCCTGAAGATGACAAGGTTTGGGGAATATGAAATGCTTGCAAAGACACAAGCAAGACAGATGCTCCCAGCTGACATTTATTTGAACATTGACTATGTGCCAGGCCTGTGATAAGCACTCAGTATGCCTTAAGCTAGCTTACAGCAGCCCTGTGATTCTCCTCATTTTCCAAATGAGAAAAGTAAGACTCAGAGAGCTCACCTAACTTCCAATATCGCACAGCTAGGAGGTGGCCAAGCCAGGATTAAAACTCAGATCACCTGTGTGTGTCTAGCAGTTCCCTGGCCCACCTCCCCATGCCCACAGTTTGGGAAGAGCGATTGGAAAGGGGAAGGGTTACATGCCACCCCCCCCCCCCCCACCTCAGGGACCTTATAACCAAAGGATCCTCTCACGTCGACAAACCCAGATTCTCAACGAAGACTCCATCTGCAGTCCTCCCTGTCCCTCCCACTCCCTCCTGCCCAGTGCAGCCCAGCCCAGCCATCTGTCCGCCCCAACCCCTCTCAGCAGAACTACGTAGGGCAAAGCCAGGCAGGCGGGCAGGTCGTGACAGGTGGGGAGCGGCCCTGTACCACGGGGACAAGACAGGCAGTTCTGCTGTCTGAGGTCTCCCCGCCCCCTCCCCATCTTCCCATCCTCCTGCTGAGCTGCCTGAACCTGACTACTGGGGCCAGAGGCCTGAGAGGGATTAGGGATGATTTGGAACATTCTGAGCCAAGGTGCATTTTAATGAGGGGCAAACGAGCCTCTCCTAGCGGCTCAGCCCCAAAGCTCCACTTCACCTCTGACCAAATAGGCTCACCTTATCCTTGGCAACCCTGCACTGAGCCTAGGCATCCACAGACACACAACTCAACAGAGGTGCTGGGCCCTGGCTGGCTGTGTTCTTACCTGCCAAACTGATGGCTGAATTGATCCCGTGGTTCCAACAATTGGGACTCCCCTGAGGGACATGGGGGTTAAAAAATGAAAACCAAAGCCATATTCCCAACCCCACCCCAGATCTACTGAATCAAAATCCTCAGGAGTGGGGCTCAGGAATCAATGTTTAACAAGTCCCCTGGGTGATTTTGGTGTGACTGCTATTTGGGATCCGTTGAACCATCACTTGGGTTTCTTTAGGATCTGGCATTCTACCATGCCTCATTTCAAACCTGGTATTCCATATATGCCCTGTCCTAGGCTCCAGTGGAACGTGCATGGGGGCAGTTAGGAAAAGACCCCAGTCTTTAAGAAGGTTTTAGGCTTGTATAGTGGTTCTCAAACTAGTGTGTGAAGAATCCTAGCCTCATCCTCAAGAAGTCTGGTTCAGTAGAGCTGTGGGGGAGCCGGAGGGCACATTTTCACTGGAGGAGGTAGGCAAAGCAGACTCAGGTTAACACCAAACCCAAGTTCAAGGACAGACAGGCCAGCAAAGAAGGCAACTGGATGTTTCCCGAGCTTGACTTCACTGAAAGGCTCTGATCTGACCATTGGCATCTCAAACCCCAGAGGCAACCACTCATCTTCCCAAGGACAGGTTTGTCCATCTCCCAGATAGAGACCCAGCCCCACAAACCATGTTCTACTTGCAATAAATAGAACTGAACCCCAATATAAAAGGGCTCCATCCACTATACATAACTTGTGACCCAGCAATTCCACTCCTAGGTATGTACACAACAACTGTTCGCCCAAAAGCCACACAACAACGTTAGCACAGCCCTACTTATAATAGCCCCACATTAGAAACAACTCAAATGTCCATTACTTGCCCAATGGATACATGAATTGTGGTACGGTCCTATAATGGAATACTGCGTGGCAATGAAAGAGAACAATTATTGCTACAGACAACAAACAGTACAGATAAATCTCACTCACATGGTGGGACATGAAAGAAGCCATATAGGGAAGCGAACTTGGCCCAGTGGTTAGGGGGTCCGTCTACCACATGGGAGGTCCGTGGTTCAAACCCCGGGCCTCCTTGACCCGTGTGGAGCTGGCCCATGTGCAGTGCTGATGCGCACAAGGAGTGCAGTGCCACATAGGGATGTCCCCCGCGTAGGGGAGTCCAACGCGCAAGGAGTGCACCTGTGAGGAAAGCCGCCCAGCGTGAAAAAAAAGAGCAGCCTGCCCAGGAATGGCGCCGCCCACACTTCCCGTGCCGCTGACGACAACAGAAGCGGACAAAGAAACAAGACGCAGCAAACAGACACAGAGAACCGACAACCGGGGGGGGGGGGTGGTGGTGGAATTAAATAATTAAATAAAAAATAAATCTAAAAAAAAAGAAAGAAGCCATATATAAGAGTCTATACTGTGTCATTCCATCTAGATCAAGTTCAAAAACAGGCAAAACAGTCTATGGATTAGATTAAAATAAAGTTACCTTGGGGGTTCAGTGGTGGGAAGAAAACACAGGAGTTTCTAGAATGGTGGTAACGTTCTTTTTGTTTTTTTAACCTGGGTGCTGGTTAGCCTGTGAACAGTTCATGGAGCTGTACACTTAGGATTTGTACACTTTTCTGTATGTGTATTATATTTCATTTACAAGTTCTTTTTTAAGGCACCAGAAGAGAACTCAAAAGAAGACTTAAAGGGAGAGAAATTTAAATAATGAAAGCATTCTGTCTATTGCAAGTCGCAGGCGGGCAATGGGATCTTGGACTCCTCTTGCCCCAAGAACCAGGAAGGAGACAGTCCTCAGAAAGCAAGCAGCATGGGAGCCGTGCCAGGGCATACCAGGGCTGTGGAAACCGCCGCCTCAGCAGTTCCCTTCCCGCCCACCCCCGGCCCCACCCTCCTGGGACTGCAAAGACAATGGCCCGTCCTCCTCAACCAGGTCGGGAGCAGCTGAGTTCCCGTTTATTGGGGTTTACTTTACTTGGTTTTTTTCTGACCTCAAAGCAGTTTTCTGGTCCATATTCTTATTCAACCCCCTTAAAGACCATCTTGTAGAGGCCTGGAGAGCAATCAAAAGCCCGTCCAAATGTATAACACGGGGAATCTAGTGGTGGATGATGGACAATGGTTAACAGGAAATGTGAGAACATTTTCTCCTGATCGATAACAAATACATAATACTGATATAGGGTATTAATAATTGGAGGGGTTGGGGAAAAAATATACCAAGTGTATGGTATGGGCTAAGTGTTACTATAAGTGTAAGTATTTTGATGATGATCTTTCATAGTTTGTAACAAATGCTTCACAACAATGCAAGGTGGTGGTGGTGGAGAGATGCACGGGAGCCCTGTATGATGACATGCATGTTTGTTTTGTAAATGGGCAAATTTTACTATACATTCATTGCTTATGTACATTTATATATGAATGATATACTTCAATAAAAGTTTATTTTAAAAAGAAAAACAGCCCTTCCAAGCTCATACTGCTAGCAAGTGGCCAGATCAGGACTCAAACATAAGGCTTCAGACTGGAAATCTTAACACTCCCGTGATTACAGCACAGTGCTCCACTTAGCAGTTCTCCGTGGATCTCTTTGAAGCCTTCAACATTGTTTTGGTTAAGATAAAGAGGAGAATCCTTCAACAACACAAGGCAGTGGGTATTAACATATCATCCCCATATTCACAAAGAAAAACTGAGGGCCAGAGAGTTCAAGTGCCTAGTCCAAGTTCAATGGCAATTATGGCACATGTGTTGGAAAAAATGGTCTGTCTGACTTGAGTATGAGCTCTGAACTGCTAGTCCAGACCAGTGGTTCCCAAACCCAGGAGAACCTCACCTGAAGTCCTCTTGGAGCTTGTAAAAATACAGATTCCATGGACCCCTCCCCCAACCAGATTCTAATTCTGTAGACTGCGTTGCTAAGGAATCTGTATTTGTAACAACAGCCCTAGGCATTTAGGAAGCTCAGCTCTAAACTAGAATGCCACTGAAACATGACAGTCAAAACAAAACTATTCAAAGATAAAGTTTAATTTCGTAACTTCCAAATTAACTTGCTGTATCTCCCTAATAATTAGAGTTCTCTGAATGATGGTTCACAACCCTACAAGGAGTGGCTTCTCCATCCTCAGAGGTATTGGTGAATAATCTGACTGGCTGCAGAACAGTTACCCTTGGGATAGCGGGTAGTGACCTGCAGGTGACATCAGAGTGGGGTTCTGGGGGGAGCTGATAATGTCTGCTACCTGCTCTGGTTGCTGGTTACAAAGTATATGTTCATTTTGCAAAAATTCATGCAACGGTAACTTATTACTTGTGCTTTTTTTTTTTGAATGCTTACCAAAGGAAAAAGTCTGACCCCTTGTAGGAGATACTGTATGAAAAATCTTTATACTGAGTAGGTTATACTAGGGGCCCAATGGGATTTTCCTAATTGTACATGTACAAGAGTTTGCGATTCTAGGATTTGAATTTTCCAGGATGCTATGATTCTTTGAGTCAGTTTCCATGACCTCAAAAGCACCCCCCCCCCCCCGCAAATCTGTAATATTAATAATAGCTAACTTTTAGTGAGTTCTTAATATGTGGCAATTACTATACTAAGTGCTTTATGCGTATCAACTTAAAGTGTCTGTGCAAGGTAGACAGTATTATAAACCCCTCAGAGAGGTGAAGTGATTTATCCAAGGTTACAGAGGCAGGAAGTAGAAAAGGCAGGACCTGGTTGCCGAGCTCACACGCCCAATCACTATGACAAACTCCTGCACCATCAAGTTCCTACCACTCCACCAAGTTCCTAGCACTCCCCAAGGCCGTCAAAGTGCTTAAAATGATGCATTTTGTGGCTTTTTAGATTTGCATTGATTGGAAGGACCCAGAGCACAGGAGATGCTGCAGGAACAGGCAGCAGCTCTGGCCTGGGACACATGAGTCCACACAGGCCAGTGCACACACATGCTGATGTCACCCCATGGCTGGCATGCACGGTCCTGCTCAGCTGTGCCTACACAACTGCTGTGGGTGCTGGAGCTGAACAGGAGGAGAAGAATTCTCCTCTGTGGGCTCCCTGTCCCAAGCCAGGAGATGGATAGCTGCCCTTTTCCTGCCACCTCAGGTGGCCTCAGAGGGTTTGTTCCAGTCTTGGGGGTGGAAAAAGAAGGGGGCTGGAGAGGGATTTCTCTCTTCTGCAGGTTCCAAACTGGAAAGTGTACAAGCTATTACTCCTTTCAGAAGGAGATGGATTTTAGAAGATCATTTGTTAATCAATGGGTAATGGTCAAATAGCAGGCATCCTGTGTGGTCAAAGTGCAGACAAGGAGATGCTAAATCTAATCTGATCTTCCTTAAATTCATCCTCCAGCCCTGGGCCACTTAAACCTAGCCAGGGCACTCTTCGGCTTAAACTCCTTCAACAACCCTCTAACACATACAACATAAAAGCCATGCTCCTTGGCATGGAATACAGGTCTTCAGTGATTTGGCGCCATCCAGCCTCTCAGACCAAATGTCCAGTTGTTCTCTGCCCAGCACTCATTCTGCCATTTTGTTTCGTTTTTCACCACTATGCCTTTGCGTATGCTCTTTTCTCTCCCTGAGATGCCTTCCCTCTTTTCTTTTCTTGTTTAACTCTTATTTAGCCTTCAAAACTGATGCTTGGGAAGCGGACTTGGCCCAGTGGTTAGGGCATCTGTCTACCACATGGGAGGTCCACGGTTCCAACCCCGGGCCTTCTTGACCCGTGTGGAGCTGGCCCATGCGCAGTGCTGATGTGCGCAAGGAGTGCCGTGCCACACAGGGGTGTCCCCCGCGTAGGGGAGCCCCATGTGTAAGGAATGCACCCATAAGGAGAGCCGCCCATTGCAAAAGAAAGTGCAGCCTGCCCAGGAATGGTGCCACACACACAGAGGCTGACACAACAAGATGACGCAACAAAAAGAAACACAGATTCCTGTGCTGCTGACAACAACAGAAGTGGATAAAGAAGAAGACGCAGCAAATAGACACAGAGAACAGACAACTGGGGCGGTGGGGGGGGGGGGGGGAGGGTGGGAAGGGGAGAGAAATAAAATAAATAAACAAATCTTTAAAGAAAAACAAAAACTGATGCTTGTTGCTTCCTCCTCCAAGAAGCCTTCATCAAACCCATAACTGGGTAACTATGCATCATCCAGGCCTCATGGCACCCTAGTTTGCCTCTATTCTACCTATGTCAAGTTATAGTGCCATCTCTTTGTGAACCTAACTCCCCCAACATGAGCCTTTGGAGGCCTGACACACAGTAGATGCTCATTAGGTGTCTATTGAGAGGTCAGAAGCTGTGTGACTTCAAGAAAGGGGATTAACTTTTCTGGGTCTTTATTCTTCTCCACACAGAAAACAATAATAGCAACAACAACAACAAAAAGAAGGGGTAGTGGATAATCATGGTTCACCTGCAGGACAGTTGTGCAGCATTAAAGAGAAGGAATGTGCAAAGCTGTCCAACCTGGCCCCTGGCACATAGAGGGGCTCAGGAAATGAGAGTTCTTTCACTGCTTAAAGTCCACACTCACAAAGAACTCGCCAACGAGGGTATACCCACCCATGGCACCATCACAAATTAGCCGTGGGACTCTAGGCAAATCATTCAAACTTTATGGTTCCATCTGTAAAATGAGACCAGACACTTTCTATCATGCAGTTACAGGCATATGCTGACTCACTGGCCATAGCACTGGGCGGTATGTAGATGCGTGAGTGGGTTGGTGGGTGTTGGGGGAGCGGGTCTGATAGATAGTTTTATGCCCCCCAGATGACAGTTTACAGTCTAGGGATCAATCCTGTTGCTTATCTCAAATTGTCTCCAGGGAATATGGGGGTGATTCACCAGCCTCCAAGACCACCTATGTGGGAAATAGGACCCTAAGTAGGGTGGGAGGAGAGAGGCAGAGGAAGATCAAAAGATGTGTGTAGGGAAGCGGCTGTGGCTCAAGCTGTAGAGAGCCTGCTTCCCACATGGAGGTCCTGGGTTTGTTTCCCAGTGCCTCCTAAAAACAAAACCACAACAAAAAATAAACAACAAGCAAACAAACAAAAAAACCAACTCTGGGGAACCGATGTGGCTCAGTGGTTGAGCACCAGCTTTCCACATATAAGGTCCCAGGCCAATCCCTGGCCCTGGTACCTCAAAAAAGAAAAGAAAAGATGTGGGTAGTGGTCTGCCTTCCCCACTTAGTGTGTGACCTCATTCTAGTTACCTGCCTTCTCTGGTGGGGCCTCATTGTCACTATCTGTCTTGTTCAGATGGAGGCTCTCAGGATTCTCCATGCTCTGGACTTTGTATATGACTGGATTAGGGCTAACATTTAGCCTCTCTAAGCTGCAGTTCTCATCAATGAATTAGAAATGAAGATTTACTCGTTCATTCAAATGACTGAGCTTCCGTTACGTGACAGACACTGTACCGAACACAGGAAGCAGAGCTGTAAGCACGTCAGACCCCGGGCTTATGTTTTAGTAGGAGGGACAAGGTCAACAAACATTACTCAAATAATTAATAACTATTCTTATGATTAGAGTTAGGAAGAGAAACTTCAAGTTGCTGTGAGATGATATCCACTGCAGGAGCCAATTAACTGATGACTGTGAGCATAATAAGGCCCTGTGAATTACTTGCATTACCTCATTTAATTC
Source organism: Dasypus novemcinctus (assembly GCF_030445035.2). Classification (NCBI taxonomy): domain Eukaryota; kingdom Metazoa; phylum Chordata; class Mammalia; order Cingulata; family Dasypodidae; genus Dasypus; species Dasypus novemcinctus. The sequence continues at coordinate 108,455 of NW_026688167.1, forward strand.
TCACATCAGTTCTGAGGAAAGAATTCTTATTAGCCCTGTTTTTCAAGTGAGAAGACTGAGGCTTAGAGAAATTGAGGACCAAGTCACACAACTAATAAAGGAGCATATCCAGGATTTGGAGCCACACTTTTCTTTGTAAATCTGTTCACACTCCTCCATGTAAATATAAACATCCTTATCATTAGTCATAGAAATACTGGTCTCGAGTTTCTGAGCTAACCCAGCCTGTGCAAGGGTCCCAGGAACCAGAGGTTTCCAAAGGCTACGCCCACCCCAGACTGAAAGGCACCCAAAAGGTAGGACCCATTAAGAGGTCACAGGCAAGTCCCCTGACCTTACCAACCCCATGGGTCCCCCAGGCACACACTCGTTTTCTCTAAAACTTAGCATCCGCCCCACGGCCTCTCCCACCTGCCCTGCCTGGCCAGCAGCAGTGCTGCCGCTTCCTGACACGGGGAGGGAGAATTCACAGCCAAGGTGAGTCCAGTTGCACCCGGGGCACAGTATGCAGGCAGACCCTCCCTGCAGAAAGCTGGGCACCCCTGGTGCGCGGGGGCTGGGGAGCACCAGTGTCCTTCCAGGTCTGGTTCTCAAGTCCTTAAACATCGCTAAGAGTCACAGAGCCACAGAAGGGAGTTCCAGAAGAAACCTTGGCTCACTCTTGGTCTACCCCCCACACTCCCCATTTTACAGATGAGGAAACTGAGGCATAGGGAACAAGTGGCAGAGGAGGCACCCGGCTGACCCCAGGCCCCCTGTTCTACTCCATCAGTCCAGCCAACATCATGGACTCACATCTCTCTGCAAAAAGTGCAACGCGCTCCACGGAGGCCCCGGGGAACACCCAAGCTTGTCTCTTTCTGACATTACGTCCCTCAACTGAAAAGTGGAGACAATGACTCCTACTCTGCCTACCCAGCACGGCTGTTGGGCTGAATCGATTAAGAAAAGATCTTAATACTAACCCAGCCACTTTCCTTTTATAGGGAAGTGAACCGTCCTGGCTCACACAGCCTGGGAGCCACAGAGGCATGACTAATGCAGTTCTCTTTTCACCCTGCCACATGGCCTGGCTTTCAAAACTCAAAATGTTCAGAGACCATGCATACTTAGCACCGTCCTAGAACACAGGAAGCGTTCGACACACATTAGCCCTAACACTCGGAGCTGTGTCATACGCGAAGGGCACTTTGACAGGCCCCAGCCTTCCTAACTGTAAAACGAGGCTCTGACCCCCTGAGTCAGTTTCTCTACCTCCCTCCTCTCCTACCAGCCATCACTTTGGAGTGTGGCCAGGGACAGACAGCCTTTCTGAGCCCTTGGCACACCACGGCCGGCCTTGCTGCTCCCACACTGGGGCAAAGAGCACCCCATCTCCCATGCCCAGGGCCGGGAGTTGCTGAACTCTGGCTCGGGGGCTCTACTCAGTGTTCTACTCTGGCTCCCCTGCTTCCAAAGACAGGCATCAGATTCCTGCTTCCCCCCACTCTGCCCAGCCTGGGCCCACCTCGGGTGCCTCTCAGACTCGCAGCCTTTCACAGCCTTGAGAGGAGAGACGCACCCCATTTTACAGTCAAGGAGCTGAGGTTCTACTCCAAGTGCCTCTAAGAGCCGTGGCAGATCCCGGGCTGGCCCAGGTTATCTGACTCTCACTGTGGCCCTCCGTCCTCCTCACTGGGTGCCTTTGTCTGGCCCCCTGGACACATGCAAGAAGCCTCTCGGTTCTCTGGCCCCAGCACTTCCCCCGGCAACAGCAGAGGAAGTCGCCATTCCCGTCCCAACCCTATAGGCTCATCCCCAGAAAGTCCAGGCAGGGGATTTAATTCCTCCAATTACAAGAGGTCCTATTTTCCACATGTGCTTATATGACCTTGCTCCTCCAAGGAGGTCAAAGTCCTAGCCCTGTCCATTCCTGGGTCTCAATTCCCACCCCTCAGGCTCTGGCTGGCTGCAGCCACGGCTCCTTTCAGTACACATAGGTGATCCAAAGCCAGGTGCCTCTGCACTGCCCCCTCCATGCCTGCCCCAGGCATCTCCTGATTCTTCCCCAACCTGCCTGGAGCCCCGGGTGTCCGCCCGACAAGTCAGGAGAATGGACTAGCTTTGCAGCCCCTCCCCCATCTTCCTATCACGGGCAGTCCTTACCTGCGCCCTTCAGGTAGGGGAAGGTGCCCCGGGGTGAGCTGCTGGGCTTGAGCCCCTTTCACGAGGGCCAGGCTGACCTGCTCAGGTGGGAGGTGCAGAGTCGCGTGAGCAGGAAGGCGCGCAGTCCAAAGAGGCTGCCGAGAAAGTTAGAGTAGGTGTGTCCCAGCCCAGGAGGAGGAGGGAAAAAGAGGTGGGGAGAACTGAGGCGGATCATCCCCTCCTGCCAGCTTTCTGTCTCACGGAGAGGGAGGGAGGAAGCCAATTGGTTTGTGGCCCAGAACTCACGGTAGGGAATCAAGTCATGGAAAATGACGGCTGGAAGGGAGCTGAGAAATCAGGCTCATCTCCACCTCCCGTCTCGGTTTTACAGAGGGATAAACTGAGGCCCTAGACAGGTGGTACGTGCCCGAGTTGCACAGAGACCACAAGGGAACAGGAAGAGATCCCAGTCACACAGTTCTCAGGCCAGTGCTCCATCCCCCTCCACCCTCCAGAGCAGAGACTCACAGCCTGAGCCTTCCCCCGCCCCCCCAAAAAGTAAGATCATATAAAATACATGCCTACGCCTTTGGAGCCATAGAGAACCGGAGCGAGATGCTGGTGCTGCCATTTCCTAGTTCGGTAACCTTGAGTGAGTTACTTAGGCTGAGGCTGAATTTCCTGTTTGAAAAGGTGGAGACAGAAATAGCCCCTACCTCATGGAGTTGGGGTGAGGTTTAAATGAGATAAGGGATGATGAAAGACGCTGAGCAGAGAAAGCCCCCATGAAAGGTAATTCTCGGTGTTATCAGCTATGACTCCCTGGATAAGTGACTTAACCTCTCCAAGTTTTGGCTTCCCTATCTGTAAAATGGGGGGAAACCAGAATACTTACTCCATAAGGTTGAGCAGATTCATGAGATGGACAATGTACGTAAAGGGCAAAGCAGAGTACCTGGCAACCCACCGGAATGCAAGACACCTGAGATATGATACATTTTATGAGGCGCCTCTCTGCTCTGGGGGCAGAGGAGAGGTGGGGCTCAGTGGGGTAAGGGGGAGGGAAAATTCAAGAGAAAAGTCTTGAGAGTCGGTGCCCCTTGGAGATGGCTGCATCGCAGCCTGGTGTGGCTGCAGAACAGAAGGCACTTGTGTGACTATCCTGAGTGAAGAACGTGGGGCAAGCCCACGACCATCCCTGGCCCTCAGTTTGTCTTGAAATAAAGAAGGGGGTGGATTAGACCAGTTGTTCTTGACCTGTGGTCTCTGGAGCACAGCATTAGTATCACCTGGAACTTTGCTGGAAATGTCAGTTCTCAGGTCCCAATCCAGTCCTACTGAATCCCAACCCAGGAATCTGTTTGAACAAGCCCCCAGGGGACTCTGATGTCTGATCAAATGTGAAGCCCACTAAGCTAGACTAACCCAAGAGCCCTTCCCAATGTCACGGTCTGTCAATTGCCCTGATCCCCCAGAAGATCAAAGCCCTGCTGCCTCCAATCCTAAATCCATGTCCCATTCCCAGTGCCAGGTTCAGGCTGTCTTGGGCTGGCTGAAATCAGCAACAGAGGGCAAAATGGTCTTCTAGGTGGTGGTTCTCAGGGGTTCTCAATTCTGGCTTCACATTGGGATCACCTAATGCTCTGTCCATCTCTTCCCCTACCCCCAAAGATTGGTGGGGAAAGGGGTCAGCCAGGTAGAGAAGCAGTGTTTTAAGGGAAGAGAAGAGTTAGAGAGGAATTAGCCTTCCTCTCCCCCACTGCCACCTGTTTTAATCCTACAATGCATTCATTTTCTCATTTCGAGGGTGTGCACACGGGCGAAGCCCTACACTGCCCTTCTTCCTGGCACTGCACTAGGCACTGGGAACATGGAGGTAAATGGAATCTTTCCTGCCCCCAGAGCCAGAAATGACTCTGCATCAATCCTATCTGATCCGCTCCTTTCCTCCCAGGGCTCAAGGCTCCTCTCGGCATCCAAACGATCAAGTCTTCATTTGCAGACCTCTAATTACAGGGAGCTCATTACCTCTCCTAGAAGTCAGTTCAGACTCTTAGCAATCCTACCTGGTGTTCAGCTTAACAGCACCCCTAGAACTTGTTAATAAACAAGAATTATTTGTACCATTGGTTATTATACTATCATTAAATTATATATTATTATACTATGAATATAAGCTATGTGACTCAAGGCAAATGATTTAATTTTGCCATCTCCATTTCCTCGTTTGTTAAATGGGGTCATAACACAGGGGCAACTCGGAACAGTTCTACTTCCCCTGTCATGTGACAAAAGCTGAGGCTTGGCTGCCCTGGGTTCCTTGGCTAGGGTCTGGCCGTCTAGAAGTTTGGGCTGGATCCTATGCATAAGTGGTCATAGTGCTTAAAGAGGAGTGCGAGGGCCTTGGCTATCATCCAGCTCTCAGGGAGGTGTTCCTTCATGGAGCTGCTGCAGCCACTGTAGGCCGTGCCCTCAGGGGTCTGACAACAGCATCAGGGATGACCCCGGGCACCAAGCAGGCTGCAGAGGGTGGTTCTCAAGATGTCCAGTAGGAATCCTTCCCACAGTCTGTCTCGGGCCTGATTGAGGGGACTAGGGATTTGCAGCATGAGGGGAGCTGCTGTGGTCTGCTCTGGAGGGCATGCTAACCTGAGCAATTATCCATTTGGCTGATTGCTGCCCAAGTCTCCAGCCTGGGCCGAGTAATCATTAACTGGACGGAGGGTGGCTGGGGGCATCCCGAGCCCTTTGACTAGTCATGTGCAGAGGGGCGGTCGGCTGTCTCCCCTCAAGGCCCCCCATGTAGGGCAAGGCTGGGCTCCAGCCTGTCCAGTGCAGGGACTGTCTGCAGCGTGGGGGTGGGGGGATGTGGGAATCAGGATGTAAGGCAGAACCCCATAACGCTATGCCGATCCCCTCCCTCTCCTGACCTGGGCGCCCTGGTCCTTCTCCCTGTCTGCCTCAGGACCTTTTCGGTCTGTCTTCTGGGTCTCCAGCCTCCCATGCACCAGGGAAATTGGACTCATTCCTGAGCCCCTGCTCACAGCTTCCTGGACACCTCAAATCCCCTCTCTGCCTGCTGAGGGAGCTCAGATGCCACCTCCCCTCTGTGAGCTCCCCGGGCCATGCACCTGCCCCGGGCTAGAAGTGATGATAACAGTAATAGCTCATCATGTCCGGCCCTGCGCTCAGCAAGCTGCAGGGATTATCTCGTTTCTCTGACCACCACCTCGGTGGATTATTCCCCATTTTTCAGATAAAGAAACTGAAGCTCAGAAAGGCTTCAATTCCTTGCCCAAGGTCACCAGTCCTGATTGAGCTGGGTTTCAAGCCCCGATCTGGCGGAAGCCAATAACCACCGGATGGGACGGCCCTGGGTCTCTCCCTCCTCCCCACAGCCCCGTGTGTGACCCTGCTTTGTGTTTAATATGTGTGTAACCTCTCTCCACTTCAATCCCTGTCCCACTCTACTTTAAGCTCCTCAGAGATGGATCTGTGTCAAATTCAGTGGTCTCGGCCCTGGCTGCGCATTGGATCAGCTGGGGGGGGCTTTTACAAATCCCAATGCTCAGATCCCACTTCAGACCAATGACCTAAGAGCCTCTGGGCATGGATCTGGGCATCAGAGTTTTCTAGCACAGTGCCAGGCACATCCTAGGCATTCAGGACAATTACATAGGATTCTCAATCTTCTGCCTGAGCTCAGTTTCTCTGTTTCAATAATGCAGGTGTTGAGCTCTGCTCTGGCATCCGAAGGTTGTTGTATTCTTTACCGGTACGCTGCAGGCATCTACCTAGAAAATAGTCACTGTCCTTTTCTCCTCTGCACCTGGGGAGAGCTATATTATCCCCGTATGGACTGGGCAGCCTCTTTTTCTCTCCATCATAGGCTTTTCTTTCTAAAGCAATACAGCCACATTCACTCTGTGACCAGGCACTGATGTCAACTGTGAACTGGAGGGCCAATTTCAATGTGACCATGAGTCTGGAAGCGGAGATACTATTACTTTATTTTTGTTTTTATAGACTGAACCCCCTGGAGTCCTTCTTCAGGGGAAGGCTAGAGGCCTGGGTTTCTTCAGTGAAAATCACAGGCACAGACATCAGATGCGGCACACCACAGATACGTATGCCACGTCGGGTGACCGACTGTCCCGGTTTGCCTGAGACTGAGGGATTTCCCAGGCTGCGGGACTTCCAGTGCTAAAACTGGGACAGTCCAGGGAAACCAGGGTGGTTGGTCACCCTAGCTGAGGAAAATGCTATGTTAATGCACCACATTTGTTGCATATACAGAGTAGGTGCTGAGTGAGTTTGCGACACCTTAGAAGACCAGACTCAAAATGTAAAGAAACAAACAGAAAAACAGAACAAAACCAAGAAGGCCAGGCTCAAGGAAAGAGTCACCTCATTTGGGGACAGTTGGTTGATGGGCTGGTTACACTGAGACAATCTATTCAGTGAACATGAAATGCAAGCTGTCATATTCACTGCCGGGGTCCCTGTCATCATACTGCGTTCTCCCTGGGGAGACAGGTATAGAGCGGAGACCCTCAAACCTGGTCTGTGGACCTGTGGGCAGGAAAGGGTCAGAGGCTGGGCTGTCAAAGGGATGGGATGCCTTTAAGGAAGATGAAGTCATCGGGGCATGAGGCCACCTGGAACCTTGAGGGCTGCAGCCGGGAGGGAGAAGCAGAAGGAGGAAGGCAGGTGGGCCGTGGGGGCCGGGCCTGGGATGTCAGCTCTGCGGCTAACAGACGGGACCCAGCAGGAGTGGGAACAGCCAGCCCTGGCGTTGCCTGGGGTGCCCGGGAATGTAATCAAACACTCAGCAGACCTGCTGGCCACGGGCATCTGGGCACCACCGGGCCCTCCAGCTCATCCCGAACCCCAACCGGCAGTTCTGACGGGTTCCTGCCAGGAGAAGCGACTGGCTTTTTTGGACAGGCCTGTCGGCATGAGCTCATCTGCCGTCAATCAAGATGGCGGCTGCTGGTGGGCTGGAGCTGGGGCTGGTGCAATGGCCTGGTTAGGCCGCCCTGCAGGGAGACTGGGAGGTGGTGAGCCACTGTGGACGTATAGAACCTTGGAGGCTATCCCAACCTTACCTGGCCCCAGACTGGGCCCAGGGAACCAGTAACCCTCCCATGCCCCCTTATCCATAATCACAAACTACATTTCAGTATCAGTTCCCATTTCTCCCCATCATACAGTAACAACACAATAACAAGAATAAAATAATAACTGTGTTAATAATAAAAACTATTTATTGATGATGTATGAAGTACCAGGCAGAGTGCTAAGCATCATCTCATTTAATCCTATTCTCATTCTCATTTTGCAGAGGAAGAAACCAGATCAGGAGGCTTAAGTGCTGGGTCAGGATCTGAATTAAGTTCATCTAGTTCTAAGACTGTGCTCTAACCACTACCCTTATTCTATGCTCCAGTGGATTCACGGGACTGCTTCATGGGCATGACACCTGTGCTTAGAAGGAACCCTCACTTGGCTTGATGCTCTGTTCCCTCTGTCTTGTAAATCTTAATAACTTTTGAATAAGGGACTCCATATGTTCATTTTGCACTGGACCTGACAAATTATGTAGCCAATTCTGCTCATCTGACAGCCTGCTGCTGCCCAGCTACAGCCTGGATTTGCTGGGTGCCCGCCTGGATTGTCTGTCTCCCCTACCTATCTGAGCCATCTCAAAATTGCCTGCTCGGGAACTTTTCCCAGTGTCCCCACCCAACTCCCCATGAACAGCTTGGGGGTTTGTGGGCACTTGTCAGGGAAGTGGAGCACAGGGAGAAATTGAATTTGAAGTCAGACAGACCTGCATTCAAATCCAGGTCTGCATCTTGAGCATGTTACTTCACCTCTCGGTGGAGCAGTTTCCTCACCTGCCAAATGGAAAGGATAATAGTTCTTATCTTGGAGGGTTGTGAGGATTAAATAAAGTAATGACCCAGTAAAACACGAAGCACCATATCCAAGGCAAAAAGTCTTAATACTCTGCATCAGTTTGGTGTCTAATTCACCTATGAATTTCCCAAAGTTCTCTGCAAAGTGCTAATGAAATGTGAGAAGTGCAAAGCAATGAATAAGTGCAAAATTGCTTGGGGAGTGCTAAGTGCCACACGTGTGAGGAGTAGGATATGATTTCTCAGATGAAGAAATTAAACCTAGCAAGGCCACAAGCCCTGCCTTGGGAGCGTCGATCCTGCTGGGTCACTTCAAAGCCAGCAGCAGGGCATCAGCCCTCAGAGGCAGGAGTCTCTTCTCTGCTGTCTGAATTCCAGAGGCAGCTCTGGCAGCCCAGCCAGCCCTATTTCCCTCAGACCTTCTGCCCAGGCTAGGAAAAGGCCAGCCCGGAAGGAGGAAACCCAGGAAACCACAACCTGGCAGGGCCAGCAGGGATAGAGGCCAGGTCTGCTGCAAAGTAGGGTTTGCTGGGCCACTCTGGGTTCCTCAGCAGCCTAGCGTCTCCCCACAGGCCCGGCCTCAGGCCCCGTCTAGGCCCAAGGTTCTGGGAGTGTTGCTGGGGGGAGAAAGGCTCATTGGCTCAGTGGTTTTCTAACTTAGAGTTTATAGGAATCATTGGGTAGGGGTGGAGGAGGGGGGACCAGGTTTGTTAAAAATGCACATTCCAGACCCCACTCCCCAGAGAGTCTGATTCAGAAAGTCGAAGGAACAGCCCAGGATTCTGTATTTTTAAATGAGTCTCCAAGTGGTTTCAGGAGCAAAACTAAGTGTGGGAGCCACTGATTCAGTTCACTTTCAAGATGAGAAGGCTGAGGTCAAGAGAGGGAAGGGAATTTTACCAGCGGTCACCCAGCAACTAGGCTGTCAAAATGGGAACTGTATGGTTCTGCTCAGATCCCTGCCCCTCGCTGGAGAGAGGTGGGATCCCCAGGAGGAAAACTACCTGGGTGGGGGAATGCCAGGAAGGGGAGAGGGTCTGAGTCCAGGACAACCTGAAAAATTTAAGAGATCAGCAATGTTTGCCTCCAACCTCCCTCACCATTCTTACCCGACCGCCATCCCTGCAGTACCCTCCCCTCTTCCCTCAGGGATGCTGCTGGACCTACCGTGGCAGCTCACTTACATAGATGATACTCGATACGTTCTACTTACAAAACAATAAAACATTACATTTAAGGTTAAAGCCCTCTTTGCTACCACCAGTGCCTTCTCCAAAGGCAATCTATTTAATCATTTTGGTGGATAAACTTCCAAGCCTTGTTTTACACATTTACATTTATACACACATATATCAGTAGGAGATTTATAGAATTGGAGTTTTTGGTAGTGGTGGTGGGGAGTTAAATAGTATGAGTCATTCTGCAACTTTGCATTCAATAATGTGTCTTGGGGGTCTTTTCATATCAATCCAAGTGGATCCACCCCAGGTTTCAAGCTCCCAGGTCATTTTGGAGCTCACTGGAGGTTGAGAACCACCAGGCTAGATAAACTCTGACATCTTACAAGTTTTGATTTTAGGGATAGGGCCTGCTGGTCTATTTCCCATGAGTTAGAGAAAGTCCAGCCTAATTGGAGGGAACTTGGCCCCTGAAGTTGGACTCTACTGCTCAGACAACCTGAATCGAGGGTGTGATCCCACAGGATTGGGCTGGGACCTCCCACCCCGCTTCCCTGATCACCCTCACACTCTCTCCCTCCCTTTCCAGCTTCTGACCATCCTGACGTCATCCGTGAAGATGACTGTCTTAGGCCCTCCCCGCCAGCCACCCGAAGGTGGCTCCCGTGGCTCCAGAAGGGACCTGACCGGTTTGGCTTGGTGAGGCAGCCTGTGGTTTCCCAGCGCCTCCCCTCGGGGGATCCTCAGGCACACACCGTCTGGTCCTCTGGGGAACTCAGAAGTGACGTCGTTTTTACTGTCAGCAACACTCTGCCACAGCTGTCTCTGGGCTTCCCTCTCCCCATCTGTAAACTGAGGAGGAGGGATTCACTGATCTCTACACCAGCAAGAGCATTTAGCAAGCAAACCTGTGCAGAATCTGTTGAATGAATACAAGTCGTAAGGTCCCTTCCCACTCCCCAGGACTGTGATTCAAGCCAATCCGTGTGAACCAAATTCTTACTGAATATGCAACTTTAGAGTGGGAGCTGTGGGGGAATGAAACACTGGAAAAGACAGGGCCCTTACCCTGGAGTTGTGAGCATTATCGAGCTGTGGGTCCAGACATCCAGTCAATAAATATTTCCCTAGAGTCTAACATGGGGCAGGAAGGGGGCCCAGTTGGAGGATATAGCACAGAGCATGGCAATCAAGCAAGGTCAAGGATACACTCAAAAAGCAATCGGGGAGGAATGTGGGTGAGGAGAGAGACAAGAGAGATTATGGACACACGGACTAAGGGTCTGCGAAAAGATCAGGGGAGAAAGCATTCAGTGGGGGCTGGGGTAATCAGGGTAGATGATGTGTGTTAAGAATGGAAGCAGGAGACAGAAGAAGAGAATGTAGGTGGCACATGGCAGGCTTTGAATGAATGTTTGCCAGATTAAATAGACAGACTGTTATAGAGAACAAATTGTAATAATGGATAAATAGAAATAGACGAGCTTATTATATAGATGACAGAAATAAACAAGTGAAAGTAAACTAGTGATGTATGGGCCAATGAGCACATGGATGGATGGAAGAATGGATGGTTGAATAGATGGATGAATGGATGGACGGAAGAGATGGATGACAGCTGAATGGATGGACAGGCAGGGAGATGGACTGATTATTTGGCTCAGGATCATCAGAAGAACCCTGGATTTAGGGTCACATGTCCAAGTTTGAATTTGGGCCCTTTTGCTAACTGAGTCTTACCAGCCGTGTGACAGATGTTGTGCTGAAAAAGAGGGTTAATCAGGCTAACCTGCCACCTGCCCAGGAAATTATGAGAATCCCCTGAAATAATAGCTGGGAAGGACTCCTGTCTAAAGCTGCATGCAGTTGTCAGAGGATAGGAGTTGAAAGCAAATCTAGGGAGCAGTTGTGGCTCAAGTGGTTGAGCTCCCACCTCCCACATGGGAGATCCTGGATTCAGTTTCTGATACCTCCTGAAAAGACAAAAATGAACAACAAGCAAAACAAAACAAAACGAAAAACAACTCAGGGAGGCCAATGTGGCTCAGTAGTTAAGCACCACGTTCCCACATATGAGATCGTGGGTTCAATCCCCAGCCACTGGACCTCAAAAAAAAAAAAAAGCAAATCTAGGGGAGTGGATGTAGCTCAAGTGGTTGAGCACCTGCTTCCCATGTCCTATCCCATCAAGTAATGTTGAGAAAAGAGAGGGCCTAACTTCCTAGAAGTACTTGAGGTCAGTAAATGGTTTACTCTCTTCTCTCCATCCAAAACACCCAATCCTCCCTGATACATTTCTCTGCAGTGATGCTTAACTCTGGCTACCCCTTAAGAGTCACTTTGATAAACCAGGGTCTGAGTCTGGGTCAGAATCAGAATCACTCAGATGCCTCCTGACACAGGTGGATTCTGGGGTTCCACCAGTTTGAGGGTTACTGGCTTGGTGCCTTTCACACAGTGATTGCTCAATACATAATCTGTTGATTTTGCAACTGTGGTTGTTTGCTCAGGTTCAGGGGTCGGTGTCTGGCAGGGATGAGACTTGAACTCAGCTCTTCCATTGCCTCTTCCAGTGCCCCTGCCAGTGCCTCCTGCAAGGAAACGTCCCCGATGACCTCTGCATGGCCTGCACCCTGAGGTTTCTGACTCCTCAGCAGATCCCAGCCCCAACAAGCTCACAATGACTGAGGATTTTGAGCTAAGCCCTCCAGCTTTCACCAGGCTGCTGCTAGGATCTTCTCAGAACCCAGGGATAAGCGAGGCCTATCTGAGATAAGTGGTTCTTGTTGCTCCTCCCGACTGGCTGCTGTCCAGATGGAGGCCACTCCAATGCCTCCCCCCAAGTCCCGGGCATGGAGCTACGGGGGCTGTGCATGCAAAGCAGAGCTGCTAATTACCCCCATCCCCAAACGCAGTTGTTCTCCACCCTGGCTGCTCACTGGAATCACCTGTGGAGCTTTACAAAGTAGTGCTATCTGAGCCCACCCCTGAGATTCGGTTTCATGGGAACGAGGTGCAAGCCTGGGCGTAGGGATTGTTAAAACTCCCAGGTGATGCCAATGTGCAGCCAGGGTTAGGACGCAATGCTTAAAGGCATCCCTTTCCCAGGGACTTGCTGGGATTTCCAGCTAGAGTGCCAGGGATAGTTTCAGGTTCCCAAATGGAGAAAAAGAGGCTAGAAACATCGAGCAATATGCTCCAGAGCACATACTGTGTGAGGTTCTTTGAGAGCCACAGAAACTGACCCATTAACTTAAGCAAAGGGGGATTTTAATACAGGGCTTTGTATGACACAGAGAATCAGAGCACAGGGTCAGGCTCCCAAAAGACAGGAACGAGGAACGAGGGCGCAATCTGCTCAGGGCATCGCCAACAGAACGACACCACTCCTTGCTTTGGGTTGGCCCTCTCAAGATTCAGATTCCTGGGAGAGGGGCTTAGGTCCCATGCAGGGCTGATACGAGAGTGAGGCTGGCCCCTGTGCTTGCACAACCTTGACATGCTGTACTTCAGTGTTTGGGCATGTTACTTACCTCACCCTAGAGCTGGCCCCGGTCCCATGCCTGCACCTTGGTGGAGGGTGGAAGGAACCTGGTGTGACAGCCCACAGAGACTTTTTTGTTTTGGGTTTTGCTTGTTTAGTATTGTCTCCTGTACTGAATGTGAGCTCCAGGAGAGGAGGTGCTGTGCGGATCTCGTTCTCCACACTAACCCATGGTCCCCCAGGGGATGTCGATTTGCATTGAATTGAAGAGGAGAATGGTGGGGAGCAAATTCTGGAGCAGATGTGGAAAGTAAGAGGGTTTATCTTTAAGTACACACCTGACAGTAAAAGAGACTGTAAGATGCCGGTTGGTACCAAAAGCAACAAAGTCTCCTTCACCTGCCATAATTGCTCCACTTAATTCATTAAAGGATTATCCCTGAGACTGGGGCGAGGGGGGAGGCCAACCTGGGAGTTCTGGCAGCCATACAACCTCCTCTAAGGCAGCAGGGAGAACTGGGGACCCCATATGTGGAAACAACATAGTTGGGCATCAGGGAGCTGGGGTGCTAGTCCCAGCTCTGACCCTGAGTGACTGTGTGACCTTGGGCAGGTATCTTCCCCTCTCTGGATCTCCCTTCTCTTACCTGTGAAAGGAATGAGAATAAGCCAAGGACAGTGATCTCAAATGTTGCTTCAAAGAGCCCTAGGGTCCCAAAGAGGGGGATCTTAGGGACTGCCTTGTGGGAAGGGGCAGCAGAAGGTAAACAGGACAGGTAAAACTGGGTCTCTGATTTTCTGGACCAGAACGGCCCTACTTGAGTCTGCTTCACATTCTGGGTTTCCAAAAGAGGGTGATATATATAGCAATCATAAAAATAAGCACAGAACCCACCCACATTGTTGGGTGGATTATACGTGATAATGTACGCAAAGAGCACAGCTCCATAGTCCTACATTGTATTTGTACCTCCATTGTACAGATAAGGAAACTGAGGCTCTCAGCACTTAAATAATTTGTCCAAGGTCAGAGCTGGGCTGTCCAAGGTCAGGCCCCAGAATCTGCACTGTTAACCGTGCTGTGATTAAGAGCACAAATGTTTTGTATTAAACTGAAAGTGGATTGAGTGCTGACTCTGCCACTAAGAAGTCCAGCGGCCTGGGTCACTGACTGAGCTAACGTATGTAAGATGCTCAGCACAGTACTTGAATTATGGTAAAGGCTCGATAGTTGTTAGTTATCACTAGGATTATGATGACTAGTGTTTTCATCTCATGTGACAACTGACTCCTCTCCTAAATTATGTTTGCAAAGGACTGCAGTAGGTGATCCATAAGCTCTTTCAGCCCTGAAATCTCCTTCTTGAGGGATGATACCCTAGGTGGGCTCCCTCCTCCCTGAAGAGAGCATCTCGGCTGCCCCAGAGTATTAGGAAATGAGAAAAAGGCCAAGCCAGTGAGATTGTCATAAAGCTCCATTTATTCCATTTGAAGGGCTGTCCTTGAATCATTCATGATTCTAACAGTAAAAAAGGTGGGCAGTCTCAAGCACTCACTGCGTTCCAGGCGCCTTACATCTATGTTCCTGCTTAATCCTCACTGTGAGGTAAGCACTGTTTTTCATGAGGAAACTGAAGCTTAGCAAGGTCGACGAATTCTCCCAAGTCCCACAGCTGAAAGGAGGCCAAGGTGGGACTGGCACTTAGGACCCCAGGGACAGAGAGCCACACTCCTGACCAATGCTGCCCTGGACCACACTTTCTGTGTTTAGGGGTTTATTGCTATGTAATTTACATATATTGTTTCCCCCATTTAAAGTGCACAGTCGGTGGTTTTTAGTTTATTTACAGACTCATCTAACCATTACCATAACCTAATTTTAGAAACCTCATACCCAATAACAATCACTCCCCAATTCCCATCCCTCACCCTTAGCCTGAGGCAACCACAAATCTACTTTCTGCCTCCATAAATTTGCCTATTTCGGACATTTTGTGTAAATGGAATCATGCTATAGATGTTCTTTAATGACTGGCTACTTTTGCTGGGCGTGATATTTTTGAAGTTCATCCATGTTGTAGTTTTACCTCAAGAATGTAATTCATCATTATTTTTTATTGCCAAAAATATTTCATTGTATGGATATACTACGGGCTTTTTCCACCTTTGGGCTATTACAGGTATAGAATTCTGCTATGAATACAGACATATGAGTTTTCATTGTTGGACATAAATCTTTGTTTCCTTTGCATAATTTTGTGGACGTGAAAATGCCGGGTGATATGGTAACTCCATTTTTTTTAACATTTTGAGGAACTTGCCAAACTGTTTTCCAAAGGGGTTGCATAGTTGTGTGGTTTTTTTTTTTTTTTTGTCTTTATTTATTTTTTTAATATTACATTTAAAAAAAATGAGGTCCCCATATACCCCCCACCCCCCTTACCCCACTCTTCCCCCCATAACAACAATCTCCTCCATCATCATGAGACATTCATTGCATTTAGTGAATACATCTCTGAGCACCGCTGCACCGCATGGTCAGTGGTCCACATCATAGCCCACACTCTCCCACAGTCCACCCAGTGGGCCATGGGAGGACATACAATGTCCAGTAACTGTCCCCACAGCACCACCCAGGACAACTCCAAGTCCCGAAAACACCCCCACATCTCATCTCTTCCTCCCACTCCCTACCCCCAGCAGCCATCATGGCCACTCTCCACACCAATGCCACATTTTCTTCGATTACTAATCACAATAGTTCATGAATAGAATATCAGTAAGTCCACTCTAATCCATACTCTATTCCTCCATCCTGTGGACCTTGGAACGGTTGTGACCACTCCACATCTATATCAAAAGGGGGCTTAGATTTCACACGGATGCTGGATGCAATTCTGCTTTCAGTTGTAGGCACTCTTGGCTCCCTGGTGTGGTGGTTGACCCTCTTCACCTCCATGTTAGCTGAGTGGGGTAAGTCCAATAAACCAGAGTGTAGAAGCTGAAATCTATTGAGGCTCAGGGCCTGGCTATCACATGGTCAGTCCAGAGATTCAGGTCCCCTGGGTATACATTAAACCCCAGCACCAACGACAGTTCCGGTAAAAGTAACAGGAGAGGCTTGTGAACAAAGATCACATCTGAGTCCAGTTCCATCACACAGAAACACAAACTCCAAAGCAGGGCGAACTGACATGGCACTGAACTCCATCTGCCATGACCATAGAACCTGTGGGTCTCTGTGGGGCTGCATTTTACATTCCCATTATCAAGGTATGTGTTTCGAGTTCTCTACATCCCAGTCAACACTTGTTATTTTCTGTTTGTTTTGATTATTATTATTTTTACAGTTATCCTAATGGGTGTGAGGTGGTATCTCACTGTAGTTTTGATTTGCATTTCCCTAATGATTGATGATGTTGAGCACCTTTTCATGTACTTATTAATAGATTTATCTTTTTATAATTGAGTTAGTAAGAATTCTTTATGTATTCTGGATATAAGTCCCTTATCAGATAGATGATTTGCAAATATTTGCTCTCATTTCTGTAGGTTGTTTCACTTGCTTGATGATGTATTTTGAAGCTCAAAATGTTTTAATTTTGATAAATTTTTAAATTTTATCAATTTTTTCTTTTTATCACTTTTATTTTTTATGTTATCTTTAATAAATAATTGCCTAACCCAAGGTCACAAAGATTTACTCCTGTTTTCACCTAAGAGTTCATCATTTTTGGTCTAGGAAGCATTTTGAGTTCATTTTTGTGTATAGTGTGAGGTAGGGATCCAAGCTCATTCTTTCACTTGTGGATATTTCATTGACCCAGCACCTTTTGTTAAAGAGACTATTCTTTTCCCCATTGATTGTGTTAGCACCCTTGTTAAAAACCAATTAACCATAAATTGGTGTTGTATGGGAATTCTGTACATGTGCATGATTGCTTTAAGTTCACAATTTCTCTAAATATATATATAAATTAATTTTAAAATTTTTGTAGTAAGTTTTGAAATTAAGAACTGTGAACCCTCCAACTTTATTCTTCTTTTTCAAAATTGTTTTGGTTATTCTGGGTCTCTTGCGTTTCAATATGAATTTTAGAATTGGCTTGTCAAATTCTGCAAAAAATAGCTCCTCCATTTAAAAGTGTTCTTTCTTTTATGAAATAAGATGATAGGAAATGGTAACTGAGCTTTAAAAAGAATAACCTACTTTTGGTCATTTACCAATTTATGAACTCCAAAAGTTAGTGACAAATTCTGCCAGCTCAGCCCTGGAGGAGGGGTCAGATTTGGGGATGGGGTAGAGAGTGTGCAGAGTAGATGAGGGGGCACTGGAAGGCAGAGGTGGTGTCAAGCAGGGTGGTGGCCGAAAGGACTGCAGGGTGGGCCGAGGAAGGCCCTGTGTGCAGAGGGACCCAGGAGTTTCCTGGGAAAGAAGTTCCCCTCAGGCACGAAGCCAGAGCTCGGCCCAAGGCAGGTACTGCTTGTCAGGTGGGGAAAAGGGTAATTGGGCAACAGCTGAGAGTCCTTCACTTAGATGTAGCTAATATTGACTGAATACCTTCTCTGTGCTAAGCACTTGATATGCATATCTTATTTAACATTCACTGCAAACTTGTGAATTCCTCCTTGTAATTGTTTGTTTAATTGTACAGTACAGCACTGCCCAAAAGAAATACCACATAAGCCATATGTGTGATTTTTTGTTTTCTAGAAGCCACATTTTAAAAAGTAAAAAGAAACAGCTGAAATTAATTTTAATAATATATTTTATTTGACTCAATATATCCAAAATGTTAGCATTTCAACACGAAATCAATATTTAAAAGTATATTAGGGGGAAGCGGATGTGGTTCAACTGATAAAGGGTCCGTCAACCATATGGAGGGTCCAGGGTTCTATCCCCAGGACCTCCTGACCCGTGCGGTGAGCTGGCTCATGCACAGTGCTGCCATGCTCAAGGAGTGCTGTGCCACATAGGGGTGCCCCATGCACAGTGAATGCTCTTTATAAGGAAAGCCACCCCATGTGAAGAAAGCGCAGCCTGCCCAGGAGAGGCACCACACACGGAGAGCTGATGCAGCAAGATGACGCAACAAAAAAGAGATGCAGTTTTCCAGTGCACCAGATAATACAAGCAGATGCAGAAGAACACACAGTGGATGGAATAGAAAGCAGATAACAGGGAGGAAGGGATAGAAATAAATAAAAAATAAATCTTTGGGAAAAAAAAGAGACAACTATTGACTCATTTTTTAAAAAAGTGTATTAGGGAAGCAGATGTGGCTCAAGCAATTGAGCTCCCACCTGCCACATGGGAGGTCCCGGCTTTGGTTCCCAATACCTCCTAAAGAAGACAGCAAGCTGGCGCAATGGGCAGATGCAGCAAGCTGATACAACAAAATCGCACAACAACAACAACAAAAAAAAAATAGGAGGAAAAACATAATGAGAGACAACAAAGCAGGGAACAGAGGTGGCTCAAGCGATCTGGTGCTGCCTTCCTACAATGGAGGTCCCAGGTTCAGTTCCCAGTGCCTCCTAAAGAAACAAAGACGATGAACAGACACAGCAAGTACAAACAATGAGGGGGTGGGGGAAATAAATAAATCTTTTTTAAAAAGTGTATTAGGGGAGTGAATGTTGCTTAAGTTGTTGAGTGCCTGCTTCCCACACGGGAGCTCCTGGGTTCAGTTCCCAGTGCCTCCTAAAACAAACAAGCAGGCAACAAACAGACAATGAGCAGACAACAAGCAAAAACAAACAAGCAAACAACGAGCAAAACAGATGTGGGAGCCAACCCAGGGGAGCCGATGTGGCTTAGTCCTTGAGCGCCAGCCTCCTGCATATGAGATCCTGGCTTCAATCTTCAATCTCCGGTCCCTGTACCTCCAAAAAAAAAAAAAAACACACACAAAAAAGAAAAAACTGTCAGCCAATAATTTCCCACTACTTAAGCCAAGGCATTATATGATATTAGGAAATTAAAACCACTGCCAAATCCCTTGCATTGCATGGGCACATCCTAGATATTTGATAACATTTATTGAATAAATGCACAGATAGATGAATTTATGAGAAAATTAAACTAATGAACAAAAGTTATTTCATCCAAGCTTGATAGATAAAGAAGCTGAGATTCAGAAAGCTAAAATAACTAGGCCAAATGCCTAACTCTAGTAAATGGCAAGGAGGGAATTCAAAGCCAGGTCTGACTCATTCCAAAATCTATCGGCTGCAAGAAACATATGTGGGTATAGGAAAGGAAGACGGAAGCCTGGGCCACTGGGCCAAGTATCATCAGGGTGCCCACAGTGCCCTGCCAGCCTCCCGCAGCCGCCTTTGCCCACCTATCCTCCCTGACCTGCTGTGCCAGCTACCCCAGGCCAAGCTCGGGGGATGCTGCAGGAGCCCAGAAGAGGGAAGGCTGTCGTGGGCGCAGTAACAGCCGGCCACCCCAAGCCCAGGACAGAGCCCAGGGCACAGGAAATGGGCACCGGCTGCATAGACAAGCCCTCACTTGTCTTGAGACCTGCAAGACTAATTTGGTATCTGGTCTCAAGTCCTGGGGCTGGCCCAAAACTGGAGAGGGAGGCCAGGGGGAACCTCTAGCCTCAGTCACAGGACTTCAGAGCTGGGAAGAGTAGGAGGGGTCACCTCATCCAAAACATTCACTTTGTACCTAGGGAAACTGAGGCCCACTGATAGCAAGGGCCCACACAAGGTTGCACAGTGGATCCTTTAACAGGAAAGGCCACACCTTAGTTTTTCTATTGCCGATGACATGACGTGCCGACTTCCTTTCTCTGACAGGACACCAGGTCCCGGTTCTCTTCCAGCCCCTGCCAATCGTCCTGGTACACACAAAATGCAGGGCCCAAGTTCTTTGGGGATGAAGCCGCAATGCTAAGAAGTTCTGCTGGTTTCATTTTGAGCTTTCCTGACCCTTTCTCTCTGCCTGAAATGTCTTTTCTCCCTTGTTCTTTTTTACTGCACCCCTCACAGTTTCAGGCCGGCTAAATAACACTTACCTGTCGAGGTTGGACTCAGATGTCACTGTTTCAATGAAGCTTCTTCCTATCCCATCGAACTTGGGCATCTCCTCTTGCCCCTGTTCTGTGAGCCTCTGTATGCTGGCTATTGGACAACGAAGACAACGAGGTAGCTTCAGGAGGACAGGGGATATCCTTGATGATTGATGCCCAAGGCTGAGGGGAAGTTGTGGGAGTTAAGAATGGAAAGACTGGAAGCAGATGTGGCTTAAGCAATTGAGCTCTGCCTACCATGTGGGAGACCCCTGGTTCAGTTCCTGGTGCCTCCTAAAGAAGACAGTGAGCTGGCAAAATGGGCAGGCATGGCAAGCAGACACAAAAAGAGACACATGAAGAAAAAACATAATGAGAGATGCAACAAAGCAGGAAGCAGAGGTTCCCGGTGCCCCCTAAAGAAGCAAGCAAGACAGTGAGCTGATGGAATGGGCAGGAGCAGCAAGCTGATGCAACATGATGGGGCAACAAGAGGCACAAGAAGAAAAACATAATGAGAGGCGCAACAAAGCAGGGAACGGAGGTGGCTCAGCAAGTGCAAACTACAAGGGGGTGGGGAGAAATAAAGTAAATTAAAAAAAAAAAGAATGGAAATAAAGGTTGGTCAGAGGGGAAAAGGGGGCAGACTGGAGAGAGCTGTGAAGGGAGGGAGTAGAGCACCCGTTGTATCTGCCTGGAGTGGGAGTCAGATCTGGCCCTGGCTTTGCCTATAACACGGACATTTCTGTCTGAGCCTCGCTCCACCCCATTTCCACAAGGATGTGGAAGACAACATTGTTTAAGATGTGATTCCAAGCTCCCAGAGCTTCAGCTCGATGAGGGCACAAAGCAAGAGGACAAATGGAGGACTGCAAAGCCCCATGGTCCCAGCAACCTGCCTTCTCTTCCCACAAGGGGCCTGGGTACTTACACGTCCCAACCCACATGATCAAGCACCCAAACCCCTCCCTGGCAAACACCAGCACCTCAGCGGCTGCTCAGGTCACCCTAGGGGTGCACAACTCGCCCATGGAGGAAGGACCCCCGCAGAGGCCTCCTGCTCAGACCATGAAGCACGCTGGCACCTTTGAGCAGGAAACTGAGGTCTTGGGTACCCAGGAATGGGGGTTCAGGCAAGCCAGCTCCATGGCTCCACAGACTCTTCGCCGTGTGGGGAGAATGCAGCAGGAAGAGAGGCAGGGCACAGCTCAGGAGCCCCTCGGGTGGGGGTCCTGACTGCAGACATTCCTTGGGTTTCTGTGGGCCCCCCTCTCGGCCCCCCCAGCCAGCCTTCCAGCTGGCCTGGTTGGGGGTACTCCTTGTGCCCCTGCCTAGACACAAACCCCCCACCATACCTCCTTCTGGGCCTTCACTTGATAGTTACACCCTACCCCTACCCAAATCACCCCAGCCTCACCTCGGGTCATGCCCTGACTTGTGCAAACCACAGACCTCTGTTTCCGTGCTGAGAAGAATGAGTCAGGGGCAGAATTCAAGGGAAGAGGAAGCGCTGGAGCCTGAGAGGGCGTGAATCAGACAGGAGTGTTTGGTCCTGGGTTCCAGCCTGGACTCAGCAAATACCTGTAAGGCAGGGAGCAGGGGGAGGCACCCAGGCCCGGGTCAGCTAGCCTTTGGAAAAGTCCACCTTTCCAGGAGAGCGCAGAGGTGCCCTCTTCAGCGTTGCAGAGGCTGCAGTTGGTTATGGGGGAGAATGTCAGGATGTTAGAAGGCACTGCATGTGTGCACACGTGTGCCTGTGTCTGGCGAAGTGCACGTGTCTGGCTCTGACGGCGGCAGGTGTCTACACACGTGCCTGTGTGTTTATGCAAATGTATGCGGAGAGTCTGTCTCCATGTGTGAATATGCAGGTCTCTCCGCCAGTGCCTGTGTGGAGCCGCGGTGTCCATCTGTCTGTCTTTGCCTGTGTAACTCAGCGAGTGTGGAAGGGTGGAAGGGGCCCTTGAACTTGGCCCATGCCAAATGGTTCCAGAGTCTAGAGTCTTTACCACTACACTTGACTGTTAGCCCTGTCAGGGCAGGGACCGTGTCCAATTTTCTGACTTTTGTGGGAACAGAGTGGACACTCCATGCACATTTGTTGAATTAATATTCCAGAGAAGCCTCTACCCTAGCCGAGGTCAAAATGCTTCCTCCCCCTTGACCCAACTCCCTGGGAGGCTCCAGAAGATCCGAAGAGGAGGCCCAGGGTGGAGAGGCCCCTCAGCCAGCTTGGCCCCATTCCTAGCTCCAGGAAACCAGCTGCGACTGCCCTCTACCCCTCAGAGACTTTCGCTCAGCAGCCACCTCCGTCCTGGTCAAGAAACAAAACTTTGAGCCCTGCCACGACCTTTCTGTGTGACCTTGGGTGCATTGCTTTCCCTCTCTGCACCTTGGTTTCCCTACCTGTTAAAAGAGAAGATTGGGGGTGGGGGGAAATGAAGAAAATAAAAATAAATTTTTAAAAAAGAACAGGTTGTACTTACAGACATTGAAGGACACACCCAATTTCAGCATGGTGTGGTTTTTACCTTTGGACCATTTTTTTAGGGGCCCCTGCCCATCTAGACTTCTGGGCAATTTAATTACCTCTCTCAGGTTTTTCTCCCCATCCTTGTGCAAAATTCTGCTGACCCCACCTCACGCAGCAGAGATTTCATGCAGGCCTCGCTCTCTGGGTAGTGATGCAGTCGCTCTCCGCAGATGAGTGCCCATTGGAAACCCCCAGCAGTCTATTAAGATCACCTTTCGTAGAAACACCCAGTTTGACATTTATAAGCTTGGGAAGGGAACAGCTCTGGGAAAAGGTGATGAGAAAGGCAGTCCTCTAACATCTTGGCCTTCTGGGGCCTTCAGGGGAGAAAGTATTCTGTGAGCTGATTCTTTAGAGTTGGGTAGGGGAGGCACAGAGGAGAGGTACTATTGGTTAACAGGGTAACATTTTTCTTTTGTTTTAATCATTTCAGGTGAGAACCTTCCCTAGATGTGCTACATGCTTCCCTGCCTTCTCAAACGAGTGGCCAAGCATGATTGCATCTCTTCTTGATGACTTAGGAATTAAGTTTTATGACATTGATGTCCTCAAAGGCTATTGGACTGTTTGCCCCTACCCTGAAAGACCCAAGCTTTTTTTTTTTTAATGTTTTATCTTCTTTCATTGACAGTCTCAGCTGTCACTTGTTCTTCGAGACCCTTCTCTCTATATTCTTTATGACCCTGAATCTGTAGATAACTGCATGTCTATTCCGTGTATAAAACAAGTCTATCATCTCTCGACAAGGTGTTCCCCTATGAGTAAAATACATAGTAGAATCCACTGTGGCTACTCAGAAACTTTTTTGTTTCTAGCATGTATTAGCTGTGCATCTTTGAACAAAATATCTGATCTTTCTGTGGCTCAGTTTTCAAATCTATAAAGTGGGAGTAATTATAGTATCTGCCTCATAAGATTATTGGATAAACTCAAAGATAACTCAACTAAGGGACTTAACACACTGCTGGCAACAGTAGGTACTCAATAAATATTGTTTGTTTTATTCCCAACTATTCTTATTTGAGTTTTGAATCAGCGACATTGTTGGATGGCTGCCTGAGTTCTGCATGAGTGCAATGACATTCCCAAAGAATGCTTTTAGTGGCAAATAACAAAAAATCCAACTAAAGGTGGTTTAAATAAAATAGGTGTTTTTATTATATTATAGGAAGCACATATATAGACAGCTGTTGGCATTTGTTCAGTGGCTTAGTGATGTCAGAACTAGTATCTCTGCAAATCTCTTGGCCTCTGCCTTGTGGTAGCTGCTGTAGCTCCAGACTTCACATCCACTTTCTAGGTAGGATAAAAGGAGACATGGGAAGTGGACTTGGCCCAGTGGTTAGGGCATCCATCTATCATGGGAGGTCCGCGGTTCAAACCCTGGGCCTTCTTGACCTGTGTGGAGCTGGCCCATGCGCAGTGCTGATTCCCATGCCGCTGACAACAACAGAAGCAGACAAAGAAGAAGATGCAGCAGATAGACACAGAGAACAGACAACTGGGGCAGGGGGAAGGGGAGAGAAATAAATAAATAAATAAATCTTTTTTTAATAAAAGGAGGCATGATGATATTGGCTATGACTATCACTTTTGTCAGGAAAGCCATAACTTTCTCAGAAGATTTCCTTTCCCAGTATACTTCTCCTTTTGTTTCACTGTGTAGAACTGGGTCACAGGGCCACTACCAGCTGCAAAGGATCCTGAAAACAAGAAACATGGATGTCATGATTGGCTTAGATAAAACATTGCATCTCTCCTAAGAGTAGCCACACTCTCTCCCTGCCTCTCCCTCATCCAGCGTTCTGTTAGTGAGAATAAAGGGGGAAATGGATACTGATAGTCAGCAGCTAATGTTGACTATCCCAGTAACTTCCGTTCTTTTTGGTCTTAATTAGGTCATTTTGATTGCAAATGACAGAAACAAAAATCAGATGGCTTATGCAAAAATAGAGAACTGAAAGAGAAAGGAAAGAAGGAAGTGAAAGTACACCATAAAAGAAACTACTTGACTTATATTGCTGAGAAGTCCAGGGATAGTTTGGTTGTAGGTGAGTATGGGAACAAATGTACAAACAAGGTTGGCAGGATACTGACCCTTTCTACCTTTTGGCTGTTTTCCTTTACATTTGCTTAATTTTCCAGCAGGTTCTCCTCCTTTGGTGGCCCCAGGGACCTCCATGTTCACATTGTCCCAGGAAGAAGAGGGCCCCTAGTTCTCCCTGTCGCCACAGAAAGTCCCGCGATGAGCCTTGATTGGCTGTGATGGGGCCACATGCCCATCCCTGCCCTGACTGCAGTGGCCATAGCTATCTAGTGCTGTCACTGGCAAGGCTTGGTCTCACGCCCAATGCTGGAGCATAGGTTGGGGTCAGCTGCTGGCTGAAAGTTATAACCAGGGTGGGCCAGATGCTTCAAGAAAATTGGGTGCCATTACCAGAGGAAAGCGGAATGGATGCATAGAGTTTTGTAGTTTTCAAAGTACTTTCTTCAACTTTCAGACCCGTGAATTGGGAAAAAAAGGGATTTTTGTCCATTTTTCAGTGGACAAAACTGTCTCAGAGAGATGAAATGACTTTCCCCGAAGTCATTCCGCTCACAGGCGGTGAGGCTGAATCCCTGTGCCTCTGGGCTCCTGGTATTTCCCTATATCCCACCCTGGGCTGACTGACAACTGGGTGACAGGAGGGATGGTCCAGAGTCATGGAGCCTTGGAACAAACTAGCCAGAGGGGACGGCCAAGAGCCTCTGGGGCCGCCTGGTGCCCCACCGTCCTGTTTAAACAGCCTTACCTCCATTGTCGTATCAGGCCTTCAAACTCCCCTGTGTCAGGGCAGACCCAGAAATGGGCCCGTTGTACTGAAAGAGAAGAGGACTTGAAGAGAAAAAGAAGCAACTAGCTGAGGAAGATGATGGAGGTGATGAAGCACCCAAGGACTAGTGATAATAAGCACTGTCGTTTCTCCACGACTTACTTTGTGCCCGGCCCTGCTGCTCTCATTCATCTCTCGACAGTGCTGTGGGAAGGCACTTACAGCATTACCATTTTACAGACAGGTGGCCCGGGGTCAGAAAAGTTAAACAACTTTGGTAGGGTCACACAGCTCCTAAGTAAAGGATCTGTGGCTTGATAGAGTCTGTTGAAATAACTGGGCCCTAAACTGGAGGGCCTCCTTCTTCCACACTCGCCCCGTGCTTGGTGAAAACCAACCTGCCTACTACGTACTCTGAGGGAGCAATTAAGGGTGCCTAGAGCAGCCTGGTAAAAGCAGGGGTGAGCTAGCCCCAAGAAGCATTGGCAAGAAGTCCCTTGCCGCCCCAACACCTGAATCACACCTCTTCTGCTCCCCCAACATTATCTATGCATGACAGCCCAAAAGACTCTACAAACCCCAGAGATCAGCCCAGTAGAAAGGCCCTGGCCTGAGAATCTGGGAACATGCATTTGAGTCGCTTCCTAACTCCCTAGGTGGCCGAAGAGGGATCTGCTTACAGGGCTTCAGTTTCCCCATCTGCAAAAGGAGATGGTTGGGCTCAGCGATCTCTAAAGACACTTCTAGCTTCAGCAAGGCCCTCGTTCTCAAGTTCCAAGATTTCTCCACTCCTTGTGGTAGCTTCAGATTTCTTACCCGAGGGAAAAGCTAGGGCAAGTTGCTACAGTTCAACTCTCTCCAAACAGCAGAGAGGCATGGCTGCCAGCCCAGTGCTGAGGCTTACCTAACCCCAGCAAGCTGAGCAAATCCCTGAGAACAAAAGGCGGAGAGGATCAGAAGAGGGAGGGGATTGAGTGACTTGATTCCTTCCTTGCAGCTGACATTAACCCCTTCCATGCTCACCCAAGAAGCAGGAGTGCAGGCATGGGTGGCAAACACACCCTGGGCATGCACAGGCTTCTAGAAGCTGCTCTGTCTCCAAAGCCAACTTTCCATTAGCGAGGACTCCCAAGAAGCAGCCACAGCTGGAGCTGCTCCTCGTCCTTCACGGACCCTGATTCGGGGGTGCAGCCAGAAAGGAGCTAGAAAGAGCCTGTACCCATCATTTTGCACATCAGGAAGCTGAGGCCCAGGAATGGGAAGGAACTTGTCCCAGATCACTCAGCTTTAAATTCACAAAAAGGACTCTGGACCAGCCCCGTGCCAGACACATAGATGAATAACTAATATTAAGTGGCGGGAACCCAGGCCTCTTTGTCTAGTGCTCCTTCCTTTATACCAGATTGCCTTTGGGATTCCTAAATCAGAATTTCCATCCCAAAATTAAAAGCAGATTGCCGAGGCCTGTCCATAAATTCCTCACTTGAACCTGTAGTGACTAATTCTCCCAGGAGTGTGGGATCAAACCCACCATGGCTATTAAAAATTTAAGACAAAGCCCCAGTGCCTTGAGGCTGTGCTTTCTTATTAGCCCAAGAACAAGGCGAAGCCTGCAAACCAGTCAGGCTGGGCCAAGAATGCAAGGGTTGGAGTCGCTTACCTGAGAAGCTCTCTGGGACAGCACCCTTCCCTGCAGGGAGGATCCTGACAGAATCTTCTTAATAAGGAATGTCTTTTCGCTGCACCAGCCCTAAACATAGATAAATTAGGGAGCACTCCAGGTGAGAAAATTCCAGATTAATTCAGATTCCCCTAAGTACCCCTCCCCTGAGCATTTCCCCTGTATAAGTGACATTCTACCCTTAGGGTGAAAGGTACTCTGATCTCCCAAAGCCTCTGCCATTGTGTGTGTGTGTGTGTGTGTGTGTGTGTGTGTGTGTGTGTGTGTGTGTGACTCACCGGGGAAGCAGGAAGGGTCCAAACTACTGGTGAATTTTAAGCAACAGATGTATGTTTGAGCTGGGAAAGCAGCCAGGTGACATCAAAATTGGGAGCCCAGGCTCCTGAAGCCAGCGAGGGGCCAGAGTTCCAGCAAGTAGGTGCTGGGTGACCTGGGATGGTAGTGGGTGATGTGGCAAAGCAGCTTCACCTACTGAGATCGGTTGATGGTGTGACAGGTGGGACTATTTGCCAGCAATTGACTTGTGGGCTCAGGAATGCGTTCTGGCCCAGCCTCCCTGTCTCCCCAGAGGAAGACACAAGCTCCAGGGACTGTGCAGTGATGATGAGTGCCACTGTGTGTCTGGCATTGTGCTAGACACCCCCGGGATAAAGTGACAAATGAAACCCAGGTGGTTCCTACCCTCGAGGAACTTACCGTCCAGTGAAATCTAAAGATCACCCTATGATCATTTCAAATGGGCCGAAACCCAAACATCGAACCCTTTGGCAACTAGCACCCCACAGGATGACTGACCATAGCCCACATGCCTCTTCCCTCACAAGCACATCCAGTCCACCCAGAGTGCTGTCGGCTCTGCCCCCCAAAACATTTGTCCTGGATTCCACCCCTTCTCCCTAGCCCCACTGCTCCCACCTAGTCCTCTAGATAACTCCTTTTCTCCCCTAGATAACTGTTCTTCTGCCTCTTCTCTTGTATCCCTATAGTCTGTCTTCCAAGGAGCAGCCAAAAAGATTGCTCGAAGAGGTAAGCCACGCGCCTCCTAAAGCCCCCCACGACTTCTCATTGCCCTCTGCATGAAGTACATACACAGGACCACGGCCCCTGCATGAGCTCCTCGTCATCCGTCTCCTGCTCACCAGACACGCTGCCCCTCCACACTGACCCCCAGGCACTGCTCCTGGAATAGGACGCTCCTTTCTCAGGGCTCCGCACCTGCTGCTCCTTCTTGGAATATTCGTCCCCAGCTTCCTATCCTTCAGGTCCTACCTCCCCGTGAAGGCCCTCCTCGACTACCCATCCGAAGTTCCTACCCCCATTACTCATTCTCATCATAGTCCCTTATTTTCACCTTCACAGCCCTCATCGGTAACTGAAATTATCTTATTTGCTTGTATATTTATCTATCAATCTCTAGCACATATGTCCCTTGAGGGCAGGATTTCTATCACATTTCTCTCACCACTCTCTGAGAACCCAGTGCCCAGTAGGGTCTCCAAAAATCTTTGTGGCCCCATCAAATGACCAGCACAACACTCAGATGTAAAATGTCTGTGTTGGAGAGAATGTAGAGCTGGAATCCCCCTACTCATTTATCTTCTGGGGAAATGCAGACCCTGAGAGGGACCAGCACTTGCCCAAAGTGGTATGATCAGGTCATTCATTCATATAAGCTGACACATGGCAGATAAGAAGAGATAGCCATATGAGACTATGGTGGGAACAGCTAGTGCAAAGGGCCTGAGGTAGGACCTTTACAGAAAAACAGGTAGGAGGCTAATACGACTAAAGCAAATGGAGGTGGAGAGAGGCTGGAAGTGAGGTGGCCAGTAGGCACAACCCAGGTCATGTATGTATGTACATATGTATGTAGTTTGGGTTTTATTCCCCCTGAAGCAGATTGTGAATTACTCTGTCATCCTGTGTAGTATTCTTGGAGGGTATGGGATCTGAAAGACCAGTCAAACACCTGCCAGAAGTCCAGAGTGAAGATCCTGGCCAGGGTTGAGCAAGCCCCATAGATTATGTTTGCCAGGACATCAAAGGTGCTGGGAGCAGTGGCAGTCACCTGTCTGAGCCCATTTACAGAGCAAGGATTGCACTCAGCTCAGTTAATGCAAAAGCCTTATTCCTGGGCGACTGTGGCTGCCGTTGTGGCTAACCAGTGCCAAATTGCTGCAGTTACTCACACAGGCTTTGAACCAATTAAGTGAGCAAAGAGGGTGGTTAACGAGGAGTAAACAATCCAAATGCCCATAATTACACTGAGGGTTTGTACTAATGTGTCTCAGCCAGGAGGTGGGGGTTGGGGCAGGAAGAAAACTGGGGTCTCCCATTCTCTGTTCTATGTGGTCTGTACCTATTTGTGTGTGTGTGTGTGTGTGTGTGTGTGTGTAGGAGACAGTGTACATGCAGATTCTAAGGATTTCAGATTAGAAAAAAGCACAACAAAACAAAGTCCCTGTTTTCATGGGAAGGACACCTTAAAGTCAGGGAGACAATCGACAAGTAAACAAATAAATACATGCTGCATAAGGGTGCTGAGTGCTGTGAAGAACAGTGGCACAGGGCAAAGGGACTAGAGAGCTCCTGGGGTCCAGTGTGTCCAGAAAAGGTCTCTCTGGAAAAGTGGCATTTGAGCAGAGACCTGCAGGAGTTAGGGAGCCAACCACACCGATGCATGGAGGAAGGCCATCTGCAGGGGGAAAGACGGGTGCGAAGGCCCTGAGATGGGCACCTGCACGGGTCAGCCCGGGTGGCTGGAGCAGATTGAGTGATATACCGGGACGATTAGGGAGGGGCGCAGGAGCTTGGGGATGGGGACAGGTTCTGGGTACAGAGAACAGCATGTTCAAAGATCTCAGAAGAAAGACAAGTGCTTTCTGTTTTTCAAAGTATTTGACCTTATGTGATCCTCAGAACAACACCGTAAGGATAAGAAGGATAGATTTCTTTTTCCATTTAATAGCTGCTAGGATTTCTAGCAGTTCAGCCAAGATCCCAGAGGAATATCCTGGTTCAGGAGCAGAAATCTGTGTTCTGTACCACCCTTTTAGGTCAGATCAGAAACTTATTCCTTTTGACATTGAGCCACCATGAGCTTCCAAAACAAGATGAGCTCTCAGGCAAGACTCTGAGCAGGTTCTAAAATTCAAAGCAGAGCCCATTCAAGCTGAGCTGCTAGGCATGAAGTAGAGTGCTGTACGGTGAATCAGGGTAGAGGATTGACACATACCGCTATGGCTATGGCAATTTAATCAAAGTGGCTGGAAAACGTGGCTCTTGGTTTTTGAAGAAACCTTTATAGAGTTAGAATCTTGCTTGTGTCAGGTCATAACAATATTTCTGGAATGGAAATTCTCCTCAAATATATGTCCTCAGAATTCCTTCAAGAAATGGCTAAACAAAATGTGGTATATCCATAGAGTGGGGTAATATTTAGCCATAAAAAGGCAGGAAGTCCTGATACATGCTGCAACATGGATCAACCTTGAAGACATCATGGTGAGTGAAGCCAGTCACAAAAGGCAACATATTATATGACGGCGTTCATACGAAATGTCCAGAACGGGGAAACATAGACAGAAAGCAGATTGGTGGTTGCCAGGAGATAGGAAGAATGTGGCTAGGAGAGTGATGGCTGAAGGGTATGAGCTTCTTTTTGAGAGGATGAAAATTTTCTAAAATTGACCATGTTGAAGGCTGTACTCATCTGTGAACACACTAGTATCCATTGATTTGTACACTTTAAATGGGTGAAGGATGCAGTTTGTGAATTATATCTCAGTAAGGCTGTTTAAAAAAATTCCAAGAAATTTACCTCAGAATTTCAGTTAAAGAGAACAACCTCCTAGGAAGCAGATGTGGCTCAAGTCATTGAGCTCCTGCCTATCACGTGGGAGGTCCTGGGCTCGGCTCCCGGTACCTCTTTTTTTTTTTTTTTTTTTAAGATTTATTTATTTATTTAGTTTCCCCCCCTCCCCTGGTTGTCTGTTCTTGGTGTCTATTTGCTGTGTCTTGTTTCTTTGTGCGCTTCTGTTGTCATCAGCGGCACGGGAAGTGTGGGCGGCGCCATTCCTGGGCAGGCTGCTCTTTCTTTTCACGCTGGGCGGCTTTCCTCACGGGCACACTCCTTGTGCGTGGGGCTCCCCCACGCGGGGGACACCCCTGCGTGGCATGGCACTCCTTGCGCGCATCAGCACTGCGCATGGGCCAGCTCCACACGGGTCAAGGAGGCCCTGGGTTTGAACCGTGGACCTCCCATGTGATAGATGGACACCCTATCCACTGGGCCAAGTCCGCTTCCCTCCCATAGAGTATTGTCATCCGTGTCTTTATGATTGGGGAGCATTTCCATTAGTGTGGTGCAGCAGGTCTCAATCTTTTTGGTCTCAGGACTTCTTTATGCTCTTACTTTCAATATTAAATCTGAGAAAAATATTTCTAATATTCATTTATTAATTTATTTAAAAACAGAAAATCATCACATGTTCACATAAAATGTTTTTATGAAAATTAGCTATATTTTAAAAATTAAAAAACAGTGAAAAGAGTGGAATTATTTTGAATTTGTTACAAATCTATTTAAGAGACACCTGCTTGTTTTGCTATCACAGGTCATGCAGCCTCTGGAAAACTCCACTGTGCATTCATGAGAGAATGAGATTGAAAAGAGCATAATGTATTCTGAAAATTGTTTTGACCTTATGCACCACCTGCAGGGATCTCTGGGACCAGAGGTCCCCAGAGTACACAGAGAGAGTCACTGGTGTAGTAGTTGAAGCCAAGTGGTTGGGAACCACTGGGCAAGCCATCCAACCTCTCTGTGCCTCTCTTTTCTTGCATCAGATATGGATATCATAACTGTTCTCATAGGGCTCTTGTAACAGTAAAATGACTTAACATGGACAAAGTGCTTGGAACATAGTAACAGCTCAATAAACACCGATGGTAATTATACATCAATGAACAGCAGAGTCCCTGGGTTACTCTACCACATTCCCCAGATCAGAGCAGATTGAGCACTCGATCGATCTTTCACAAATTATATGAGGGCAAAAATGAACAATGCTCTCATAGGAGAGGACTTGCCATCCTTTTCTGACAAAAGAAAGTCTGTTTTCCTGCCCCTATTAAAGAAGGTAAACAGGTCAGAGAGACCAGGGGTCTCGTCAATGTCACGTGACAAGTCCCGCCTGGAGCTCTGTGACCGCCGAGCACCACCTCGCCACCCCATGTCTAAGGCCTCCTGAGCACGCTTGGAATGGAAATCCCTGCAGGACTTCTGTCCTGATGTGAAATATACCCCATCTGCAGGCTCATGGGTCAAACCCTGCCCACAGAGGAGCTCAGCTGAGGATATCTGTCTTGCGCCCTCCCTCCGAAGGGCCGTCCAGAAAGCACATTAGGTTATCTGACTACTCGCTGCCTCCCGGCCCCGTCAGGGACCCGCTCCATCTCTTGCGCCATGCTTGCGCCGTGCCTATATGTGATAGAGGCTTTGAACGTATTTGAATATCTGCTAAGTGAAAGAAAGAAAGAATAAACCCATGTTTTTCAGTGGCAGATAATGGATAATTAGGTTCGGGAGTGATAGGAGAGAGAAGAAAAAGGTTAAATGTTAAAACAGAAAATAAAACCACGGGGGTCTGAAGAGTTGAGGCTGAGTCCTGGTTAGGGTCAGCCCTTGAAATAACAGTAATACTCCCCAAAGCGGCTCACAGTGATGGAGCGCTTGCCAGTGCCTGGCACCCTGCTAAGACTTTGCGTGCACCAAACCTCACGACAGTCTTAATCAGAAGAGTGATGGCGTTTCTACTTTACAGGTGTGGAAATCAAGCGCTGGGCTCCTTCACCTGGGGTTCCACAGCCAGCAAGTGGCACGGCGGCTTAGAAGACTCAGGGGAGTGGAACGCACGCTGGGGAGGATGGAAGGAGACCAGGATGAGCAGGTGACAGGTCATGGCACCAGCAGCAGGGGAGGCCTAAGGGCAGCCACCAGAAGTTCACTGTCTCAGGACTGAGGACAGGTGAACCAAAGAGAAGTGATGCTGCCTTCTTAATTCTGGGGCCCAACACTGACCAGTCACAGAGCCTGAGCACATCTTGTGTTACAAAAGAGAATGCCGCGGTTCGGAGAGGGCAAAGGCCTCGCCCAAGATCACACAGCAAGTTAGAGCCTATCCCAATCCCTGTTCCCACTCTGCTGAGTCTCCCTTTCCTGACTCACAGATGCACACTTCTGGGGGGGCCTGGCTCCCCAGAGTCCCAGCTCCCTGCAGAGAGGGTGTGGGAAGGAGCCAAGCTGTGGCCTTCTCTCTGGCAGGAAGGAGAGCGCCTTGGGGCATGACCAGGCCTGCTGTGGCCCCAGCCCTGGGATTCCCCACTGCCCCCCACACCAGAACAAGGCATGGCTAATGCAAGCAAACTACATGGGCTCTGATGACGGAAGCTGCCCTTTGACTGCTCTTGGGGGCTGGGTTGGAACGGGCCTTTCCTGTTGTCAGTCCTCTTGTGCAAGCCTCTTTGCCAGGGAACGAGCTGGCACACAGTGGAGCTCATGGAAACCACAAAAATGCAGATTTCTAATGGCCAGGCAGTTCAACAGAGTTTCCCAGCTACCCAGGACTTGGGGCTAAGAGATGATTTGGGGAACTGCTTTATAGATTCAATGCAATACCAAAAGTCCAACAGCCTAATTTACAGAAATAGAAAAGGCAATTAACAAATTCACTTGGAAGGGGATGTGCACTGAAGTAGTCAAAAGCATTCTAAAAAAGAAGAGCTAGGTGGGAGGAATTTCACTGCCTGACCTTGAAACACATTACAGAACTACAGTGGTCAAAACAGCACGGTACTGGCATAAAGACAGACACATTGATCAATGGAATAGAATTGAGAGGCCAAAAGTAAACCCTCAACTCTATGGTCAATTGGCTTTTGACAAACCTACCAAGTTCATGTTAACAGAACAAAATAGTCTCTTCAACACATGGTGCTGGGGGAACTGGATACCTCTAACCAAAGAATGAAAGAGGACCCCTCTTCAACAGTGAGCCCCTGATGCTAATGACTATGCTTGTGAGCTGATAAACCTAAAATAAGAACAAGTCCTAGAGCAACATTGTGCCTGGGAATTTCCTCCTGTCAGCCTTCATGTTACTCAAATGTGGCCAGTCTCGAAGCCAAACTCAGCATGTAAATGCAATGCCTTCCCTCCAGCGTGGGACATGACACCCGGGGACGAGCCTCCCTGGCAACGAGGGACCACTATCAAATACCAACTGATGATGCAACTGGAAAAGGACCTTATACGGAAGGTTCAATGCGGATCAGCAGAATATCCATGTCTACATAAAATAACATGACTTTAAAATGCTGTTTGACCTAAAGTAAGGGGGAAATGGAAAGGAGAAATGAGTTTATATGGCTACGAGTTTCTAAAAAAGAGTCTGGAGGCTGGCAGAAGGATTGCCCTCATGCACAACTGAGCAGAGTCAGAGAGACAGATAAAGCAGATACAACCCCCAGATATTGGTTCCTTTGAAGGCTAAAGAGACCCATGAGAGTTATGGCCATGGCCGATGGGGTTAACTACCAGGGCAGATGGCCCCTCTTTGGAAATGGTGTTTATGTGTGATGAATCTGGACTCAGATGGGATCTCCCTTCATAAGACTTTCATGCTAATGTGCTGGAGGTGCAGTTAACGTTGGGATTTAAGATATATTTAGGGGATTTGAATCTCTGGACTGACAATGTGATAGCCAGGTCCTGAGCCTCAACAGACTCCAGCACCTACTATCTGATTTATTGGACTTACCACACTCAGCTAAGATGGAGTTGAAGAAGGACAATCACCACACCATGGAGCCTAGAGTGATTACAACTGAAAATGGGAGGATTGCATCCAGCATCCATGTGGAATTTGAGCCTCCTCTTGACATAGAGGTACAATGGACACAACCAATCCAATGTCCACATAGAAGAGGTGGTATTGGATTGAGAAAAGTGGACATGGTGGACGATGGGTATGGGGAAAGGCAGGAAGAGATGAGAGGTGGAGGTGTCTTTGGGACATGGAGCTGCCCTGGATGGTGCTTCAGAGGCAATCACCGGACATTGTAAATCCTCACAGGGCCCACTGGATGGAATGGAGGAGAGTATGGGCCATGATGTGGACCATTGACTATGAGGTGCAGAGGTGCCCAAAGATGTACTTACCAAATCCAATGGATGTGTCATGATGATGGGAATGAGTGTTGTTGGGGGGGGAGAGGGGGGGGTGGGGGAGCGGGGTTGAATGGGACCTCACATATATATTTTTGATGTAATATTATTACAAAGTCAATAAAAAAAAAAAAAGAAAAGTCAAAAAAAAAAAAAAAAAAAAAAGAAAGAGGACCCCTCTCCCACACCCTGTACAAGAATCAACTCAAAATGGATCGAATACCTAAACATAAAAGCCAGGACCAGAAAACTACAAAGAAAATGTAGAGGAACATCTTAAAGATCTTTTAAGTGATGGTTTCTTGGTTCTTATACCCAAGGCACAAGCAACAAAAGAAAAATAGATCAGGGAAACAGATGTGGCTCAAGCAATTGGGCTCCTGTCTACCATATGGGAGGCCCAGGGTTTGATTCCTGGGGCCTCCTGGTGAAGGCAAGCTGTCCCATGTGGCAAGCTGGGTGCAGTGGAGTGCTGACCCGTGCAAGAGTGCTGGCCCACATGGCAAGCTGGCCCGAGCAGAGAGCTGGTGCAGCAAGATGATGCAACAAAAAGAGACACAGAGAGAGACAATAAGAGATACAGCAGACCAGGGACCTAAGGTGGCACAAGAGACTGAGCACCTTTCTCCCACTGCAGAAGGTCCCAGAATTGGTTCCCAGTGCCACTAAAGAAAAGACAAGCAGACACGGAAGAACACACAGTGTTTGGACACGGAGAGCAGACAAGGGCATGGGGAGAAATAAATAAATCTTAAAAAAAAAAAAAAGAAAGAAAGAAAATATAGATCAATGAGACCTCCTCAAAATTTGTACCTAAAGGATTTTATCAAAAGGGTGAAAAGGCAGCTGAATCGATAGGAGAAAATATTTGGAAATCATATATCTGATAAGGGTTTAATATCTATGATATGTAAAGAGATGCTGCAACTCAACAATAAAAAAAACAAATGACCTGATTAAAAAATGGACAAAAAACTTGATTAGAAATTTGTCCAAAGAAGAAATACAAAAACCACATGAAAAAAAGTTCAACATCACTAGCGATTAGGAAAAATGCAAATCGAAGCTACAATGAGATATCATTTCGCACCTATTAGAATGGTCACTATTAAAAAGACAGAAAACTATAAATGTTGGAGAGGATGTGGAGTGATAGGAACATTTGTTCACTGTTGATGGGAATGTAGAATGGTACAGCCACTGTGGAGGACTGTTTGGTAGTTCCTAAAGGAGCTGTATATAGACTAGCCTCGTGACCTGCAATGCTACTACTAGATATAGACCCAGAAGAACTCTGAGCAGTGACATGAACGGACATCTGCACACCTGTGTTCATAGCAGCACTATTCACACTTGCCAAAAGATGGAAACAACCCAGGTGTCCATCAACTGATGAATGGATAAACAAATTATGGTGTATACCCACATGGAATATTATGCAGCTGTAAGAAGAAATTAAGTAGTGAAGCATATGACAATGTGAATGGAAATGGAGGATATTATGTTGAGTAGCAAGCCAGACACAAAAGGACAAATACTGTATGATTGTTTTATTATGAATTAAATATGTTGTGTAATCTCACAGGATTAACTAAAATACAGGTCACCAAAAAATAGAACAAGGTTAGAGAATGGAAAGCTGAGGGTTACCTTGTGCAGAACTGGTAAAAAAAAAAAAAAAAAAGGTTGTGTTTTAATCTTTGGAAATTAAAGAAAAGGTGAAAGCAAAACATAATGTTTACTAGCAGTGCTATTATATGGGTATGTCAGTGGTTGAAAGGGAAAGCCTAAGGTCATGTTTATTACTAGAAGGAAAGCTAAAAAATGTAACATGGAACTATATTAGCATAGTAAAACCTCATGTGAAGTAGGAATATGGGTAATATTGCATATGTAAGACTTTTTCTTTGAAACTGAACAAATGCTATATATGTTAATTTAAAAGATGTTAATATCAGGCAAAAAAAAAAAACCATTATGCTAAGTGAAAGAAACCAGACACAAAGTACAATGTATTGTATGATTCCATTTATATAATAAATATAAATATAAATCGATTCATAAAGATGAAATTAGATGAGTGGTTATGTAGGACTGGGAAAGGATAGAGGGATTGAGAAGTGACTGCTAAAGGGTGTGGAGTTTTTCTTTTAGGAATAATGAAATTGTTCTAAAATTTCATTGTACTAAAAGCCATTGATTAAACACTTTGGATAGATTGTATGGTATATGTGAATATATCTCAATAAAACTGCTTTTATTAAAAACAAAAAGAAATCTGGAGAAGTTCCGGCACACCCTAAACACTGGAGAATGGATCAGGCTGTGAGCCGTGCGTTTGTGTCACTCCTGCTTCTGATACTCTTTTCTCTCTGTAATGAGGGACAGATAGAGTAATGAGCCCTAAAATGTATTAAGCTCTTGCTCTGTTTTTATCACAGTGCTGACAATTGCACACATTAATCCCCACAACAAACCTATAGGGAGGGAATGACAGATTCCCACATTGTAGGGGCTTAGAACTGTGGTTATCAAAGTGAAGTCCTTAGACCAGCAGCATCAGCACCACCCACTTGTTAGAAATGCCAGCTCCCAGGCCCGAGACTTAGAATAAGAAATGAGCTCAAGGCAAGCCTGCCTCTAGGGCTCACACTCTTCCCCACGGTGCACTGCCGGGGTCCTGCAGACCCAAGCTCTTCCCTAGAGGGTTTGGGAAAGTGATCATGGCATGAGAGAGGCTGAAAGGAATTTCAGAAGGAAGCAGCTTGGGGAGCGGGTGTAGCTCAGTGGTTGAGCACCTGCTTTCACATGTACAAGGTCCTGGGTTCAAATCACCAGTATCTCCTTTTAAAAAAACAAACAGAAAGGAAGGATGTTTACTACTACACTCTTTGTAATTGTGAAAAATCAGAAACAGCCTAAATGTCCACCTGTCTGGGACTGGTTAAATAAATCATGGGGCACCCAGGTGTTGGAATGCTCTGCAACCGTAGAATAAAATGGGAAAGCTTTTTATGTATGATGTGGAATGATCTACACATCATAGTATTACGTAGTAAAAAGCAAAGTGCAGACTAATATGTATAGAAAGGCTAATGTTTGTGTAGAAAAAGGAAAAGAATATGTAAACAAATTTGCTTACACATGAAGAAAATCTCCTAAAGAGAGTTAAGAACTGGCAACATGGTGATTTTCTGGAGTTGGCTGGTAGAGTGGGGATGTGTGAGGGAGACTCTTCAAATGCCCTTTTGGACCTTTTGTGTGAAGTACCTACTCAAATGATAAATATAATGCAATTTAAAATTTTTTTAAAGATTTCTTTCTTTCTTTCTCTCCCCTTCCCCCCCTCCCCACCCCAGTTGTCTGTTTTCTTTGTCTATTTGCTGGGTCTTCTTCTTTGTCCGCTTCTGTTGTTGTCAGCGGCACGGGAATCTGTGTTTCTTTTTTGTTGCGTCATCTTGTTGTGTAGCTCTCCGTGTGTGTGGCACCATTCCTGGGCAGGCTGCACTTTCTTTTGCGCTGGGCGGCTCTCCTTATGGGTGCACTCCTTGCGCGTGGGGCTCCCCTACGCAGGGGACACCCCTGCGTGGCAGGGCACTCCTTGCGCACATCAGCACTGCGCGTGGGCCAGCTCCACACGGGTCAAGGAGGCCTGGGGTTTGAACCGTGGACCTCCCATATGGTAGACGGACGCCCTAACCACTGGGTCAAGTCTGCTGCCATGCAATTTAAATTTAAAAGAAGAAAAAGAAAAAGGGCATTGTAAATGATTTTTCTGTAACCTTATAACTCCTCTAATAAAAGAAGGAGGAGGAAGAAGAGAAGGGGGTGGGGAGAGGGCAAATGAGGGACTGTGGAGTGGGAGAGGAGATAGGAACCAGAAAAATTTGAAAGTTTATAAAATGCCAAGAGGCATGGGACTAAATTTTTTAAATGCCATGTTTCCTTTAATCTCCTCAACAACCCTAAGAGGTAGTTACTCTTATCATCCCCATTTTGTTGGTATGAAAACAGAGTTGCAGGAAGATCACGTATCTTTTCCTGAGTCACAGAGCTAATTAATGGCAGAGCTGGGACTTGAGCCCAGGTCTGTGTGAGTCCAGAGCCCAGCCTCTAAATCACTGTGTTATTTTACATGGACGAATTCATTGAATCCTCCCAACAACCCTTTGGAAGATGTTATTATTTTCCCCTTTATAAATAAGGAATTAGATTCAGTTACTTGCCCAAGGTCACATAGCCAAAGCATGATAGACCAGGAAGAGAATCCCTAGAAAGGATATTCAAATGTACAGTCCTGCAAATCTAAGTTCCCTGCAGAAGGGAATCCTCCTCAATAAATACAGGTAAAAAGCTGTAATAGCCAAGTTCGTAAAGGCAGGCACGATGTCCATCGTGTTGATGGTTTCCCTAACCCCTGGCCCAGTGCCTGGTGTATGCTGAGCATCTGAAATTTTTGGAAGAAAAAGAGGGGAGGGAGAAGAGCAGTGCTGATGAATGATCACCCTGGAAGGGTGGTTGGAAGTCAGCTGGGCAAACTGAAGCCTAGAGATGGGAAGGGAATTGCTGAAACTGATACCTTGGAAATTGTCCTGATTTTCTTCTGTCTCCCTACTGGGGATAGAAGGGGACAAGTATGGTCATTTTTATTGGGTCAGGAGGAAATAAACCATTTCAAGTTTAGGTCCAGTGGGGAGAAAGGTGCCTCAGCCGCTGTGAGGTACTAGGTAGGAAGTGGTACCACCAAGAAGTACAAAAGGAGGCGGCTGAGATATAGTTGAAAGGCCAGTGGGTTAGAAACTTGGGGCTGGGTTATAGTCCCAGCTCTGCCTCTAGCTACCAGTGTGATCTGGGCAAGTCAGTTTACCTCTTTGGCCTGCAGTGTCTTCATCTATAAGCAACAGGGTTATTATGAGTCCAAATGAGAATGCATAAGAAAGTGTTAAAAAGCAAAATACTGGGAGCCAATGTAGCTCAGTAGATGAGCACCAGCTTCCCACATATGAGGTCCTGGGTTCAATCCCCGGCCCCAGTACCTCAAAAAAAGAAAAAAAAGTTGATGTGGGGGGTTTATTAAGAACAAAAAGAAGTGTTAGTGACAAATGGTGTATGCTGGACAACTTGCTTGATACCATGAGAAACTATTCTTTTATTTATTCATTTATTTATGTTTATTTCTCTCCCCTTCCCCACACCCCAGTTGTCTGTTCTCTGTGTCTATTTTGCTGTGTGTTCTTCTTTGTCCACTTCTGTTGTTGTCAGCGGCACGGGAATCTGTGTTTCTTTTTGTTGCATCATCTTGTTGTGTCAGTTCTCCATGTGTGCGGCACCATTCCTGGGCAGGCTGCACTTTCTTTCGTGCTGGGCGGCTCTCCTTACGGGGCGCACTCCTTGCATGTGGGGATCCCCTATGTGGGGACACCCCTGCGTGGCAGGGCACTCCTTGCGCGCATCAGCACGGAGCATGGGCCAGCTCCACACAGGTCAAGGAGGCCCGGGGTTTGAACCGCGGACCTCCCATGTGGTAGACGGACGCCCTAACCACTGGGCCAAGTCCGCTTCCCCAACTATGCTTTTAATAGCAAATGTAGTGAATTACTGGATCCTCCCTCACTTATTAAAGGGGAATTAACTGTCTAATCTCTTTTGCTGACCTCCCTCCCCCCAGGACAGCATTTAACACAGTCATTGCTTAGTTGTCTGCCTTCCTCACTAACAGCTAGTTGAGGACAGTGACCGTGCAGAATTAATTACTTAATCTTTAAATCTAGGACATAGTAGTAGTGAAAGATGGATGGATGGATGGATGGATGGACAGTTGAATATTTTCAGAACACAGAGGAAGGGTAAGTTCATTCTGATTCTGATAAGATAAAACTTTTTAGAGAAGATACACGTGGATGAGCCTTAAAAGATGTGTAAGTTTCAGCAGGATAAGAACAAGATGTCAAAGACTGTGGGGAGTGAGGACAGCCTGAGCTAGGTGGTAGGGGCAGGAAGGCTCAGGGTATTTGTCATTGATGGTTAGTGATCTGGGGTTGAAGAAGCCAGGGCTGAGGGCCAAGATACAACTGGAAAGGTGGGTTTGAACCAGTCTCTGGTAGACCTTGAAGGTTTGGCAAAGGTGTCTGGACTCTTCTCTCCTGCAGGCAATGGGGCACCATGAAGTTTTGCAAGAGAGGACTGACTGGTACTGCCCTGTGCTTGCTGATGACATGTAATAGGAGAGGCTCCAGCCAGGCTCTGATTGGAGAGGATGTCTCACCACTCCCGGCTCTCTGCTGGCCCTTCCTGCAGAGCTGCACAGGAGCAGGGTACGAAGGGCTGCCTGTCAGGCTGGGCAGCCGCACGCGAGCACCTCCGTCTCTCCAGAGAACCCTGGGGAGGGATCTAAGAGGAGCCTCTGGCAGGATAGTCCTCCCCAAAAGTAATGGCCTTAGACATCAAAACTCCCAGGCCTCCTACTGGGCGTAAACCCTCCCCATTGCCAGAAGGCCACTCAGCAGGGCTGCCCCAGTGGGTAGGAAATGCCTCGGCACAGGATTCAAGTCCCTGCTTGTCCAGGGACCATGCAGCTTGGGCTAGTCCTTGCCCCTCTCTCAGAGGCCCTTCACTGCATAATTGTACAAAGTAGCACCTGACATAGAATACAGTGAAGTGTACCCCCTGGAAGTTGTGCAGCCCAGCAATCGCGCCTCAGATGTGTTTCCTCTGCTGTATGTAAGGTAGGATGGAGGTAGGTATGGCTCATCTCTGAAGGCTATTCCAGGTCTTACTTGGCAGGAGTCTGAGCAGATGTGGGGCTTTGGTGAGGGAAGGAAGGCGGTAGCCAGCACCTTTGCCTCATTACAGAGATGGGGATCCAGAAGGTCTGGGAGCCAGTGGGTGGCCAGCCCAGATAGCAATGTGTCTTGCTCCTGCCAAAGTCAACCTGGATCTGCATCCCTTTACCCACCCCTTCTTCCCTTCCCAGCTATTTGGGTGAACTACCCTCTCTAGGCAGGCTTCTCTAGGAATAACCTGGACCACTTCATACCTCATAAAGCCAATATGAACATTAAAAGAGTACACATTAAGTGCTTAGCAGAGTGCCTAGCCCAAAATAACAGCTCGATAAGCATGAGCCTTCATCCTTATTTTTGTTTTATTTTGTAAAGCAACTGAAATGTACCTGCCCTGGGTCATTCTCACTTTGACTTGTCTCAAGACCGCAGTAAGGTCCAGGCAGGATGGCCACAGAGCAGAACTCAGGTGTCCACTTGAGAAAAGCAGGAAAAGCATTCTGTGGAGTGAGGAAAAGACACCTTGCACAAACAGAATGGGCCTAATCTTCTGTTGAATTAATTCCTCTAGAGCTGGAAATGACTACCTAAGGAATTTGGCCAAAGCTTAAGTTAAAGAAATGAAGCAGTAATTATGGAATCTCAGGTAGGACAAAGCACAGATGGGTTATCTTCCCAGTCAGCCCCTGAAGTCAGGCTCTGTGGGTGGCACAGACAGTACCTCCTCCTTGGGCCCGCCCCAGCCCAACTTTCCGTGGAGGGTGAGAAGGAAACAGCAGGGAAGGTTCAGGGCTTGGGTCCTTTGCTGACTTTAAGCTGGGAGGGGCTGACACCCTGCTGAGGAATGGAGCCAAGCCCTGCCCTGATGGAACAAAGATCCAGGGCGGGGCCTGGAGGAAGCCTGGGTGGGACCAGGGCAGAGAGGAGAGCTCTGTCTGGACCTTGCATGTTCTTAGAATACGGAAATGAGCAACAACAATCAAAAAAAAAGTCCACCAGATATGGCTCCTCAGACTGTCCTGGATTTTCAAATTTTATGTATTTCTTACATAACTAGGGGGGGAAACCATCAATGTTGGGTTGGCCTGAAACTCAAAACACTTGAGTTCTAGCCCTTACCCTGCTATCGACGCTCTATGTGATACTGAGCAAGCAACCCCCATGCTGGTTCTCAGTTTCCCCAGCTGTGCAGTAAGGGGTGTCAACCCTCATTAGGGTGTTGGGATTACATATGTCTTTTCTTTTTTTAAAATGAATCTATTTATGTTTTAGGAGGTACCAGGGATTAAACCTGGGACCTCGTACATGTGAAGCAGGTACTCAACCACTGAGCTACGCCTGCTCCCTGCCTTTTCTGTTTTGCTTATATTTTTCCTATGTTTCTATCACTTTTAAAAATAGGGTGTAATGGTGATTTGGCCACAACCTTTGTTGATGTGAGGGAAGGAATAAAGGGAGAGAGGGAAGGTGCGTGGGGAAGAAGGGAGGGAGGGAATCAGTCTTCATATGTGGGAGAAGGAAAATCACCGGAAAATCACCGGAAAATTGCCCCCTCCCCTCCTCAGGAGCAAACCCCAGCTGATTTGATAAAAAAAAAGGGAGGTAGGGTGGAGCGTTCCCAATGCTTCATCAGTTACCCTGTCAGTCTCGTGATCCCCCACACTCAGAGCCTCAGAAATCCAGAAAGCCAGAGTTGATCTGCCAACAAAACCATCTGCTGTCGTTCCCTCCCCTGCACAGCGGAGCCTCGAACACAAAGAGACAAAGAACACTGCCCGAGATCAGAGAGTTCACCTCTGCCAGAGTGGACACACCCATGAGCCAGGCCCCAGACACATTCCACTCTGAAACTGAGTGTTATGTTATCTTTCAAATTTACGAAAAAAGTTGTGAGAATCTTGCAAGCAACTCCTGTAATCCTTTACCCAGATTGACCAACTGTTTACATCTTGCCCCATTTTCTTTATTATTCTCCTCTCTCCATATGCACATACACACACACACACACACACACACATATGTATTTTTATCTGAACCATTTGACAGTACGTTGGAGGCATCAATCCTTCCGTATATTTCCTAAACTGAGAACATTCTTTTATGTAACCATAATACAATGATCAAAATCAGGAAATTGAACTTTGATACAATACCATTATTTAGGCCATGGATCATATTCAGTTTTCTTCAATTGTCCCAAGAATTGGCTCTTCCCACCCCTACTCCCCACATCAGAACTGGTTTTTAGTTTTCTTCATTGCTCCCCACCTCTGCCGCAGGCAACATGAATGGGGCCTTTTATCATTTCTCCCCCCACTACCACTTCCCCCTGGGAGCATTGTCTGCTGCCCTCTCCACGCCAGCCTGCCCAGACCAGAGAGAATAGGCCAGGTGCTGTTGTGAGCAGCACTGACGCTCTCCCCATCGCTGACCTGGAGGAGCCTCTGCCTCCAGCACAGCCTGGTTTACGCAGGTGGCTGGCGGGTGCGGGCACACTCAGCAGCCCTCGGTAACGCCGAAGTCTGCCCTGTCCACTAGGGGCAAGAGGGGCACAGCACACTAGGTCAAGTGGCTCAAGAGTCTAGTCCCAGAGAAAAACTCACTCCTATGAAAAACCACACACCTCAAAATGGGCTTCAGTTCCAATTGATCTAGGCAAGGAGAAGGCAGGAAGGAACTTTCCGGGGTACTAGAAATTTTCTCTGAGTAGTGATTGCATGGAAGCAGATATACATAAAAGTTCATCATCTGGACCCATGAGACGGCTGCCCTTCCTTCTATGTAGTTCATATCACAATGAAAAAATCCTATCTATACAAATCAGGGAAGCAGATGTCGCTCAAGTGATAAGGCTTCTGCCTACCATATGG
This sequence comes from Dasypus novemcinctus, assembly GCF_030445035.2. Classification (NCBI taxonomy): domain Eukaryota; kingdom Metazoa; phylum Chordata; class Mammalia; order Cingulata; family Dasypodidae; genus Dasypus; species Dasypus novemcinctus. The sequence goes on from NW_026688167.1 coordinate 153,090, forward strand.
AAGGACTCAGGTTCAATCCTGGGGCTTCCTGGTAAAAATCAATCAATCAATCAATCAATCAATCAAACGTGTGTGCATGTGTATAATCAAGAATTCATACGGTCAAACATGGACAGTTGTTCCAGAAGGAAAAGAGCTGGTTTTGTCCAAATGCCTGAAGCAAACCATGCCTGTCACTTTGTAGATGCCAAGGAAATAGTGCTAAATAAACAAATGAATTAATTTGATGCTTTGACTATTTTTCTTTTTTTAACTATATTTCTGAATACCAAAAAAATGTCCACTATATTTTGCTAAGTGGAATAAACAGGTTATAAACTAGTATGTGAGAATGATCCCATTTTCATAAATATTTACATTTTGTATTAGTTAGCCCAAGGGTGCTGATAATGCCAGAAAGCTTCTGGCTTTTATAAAGGGTATTTATTTGGGGTAAAAGCTTGTAGTTACAAGGCCCTAAAGAGTCCACCTCAAGGTTAATTCCCTACCAAGCTGTGTTGCCGCATGTTGAAGCACAGTGGCAGGCAGTATGTGCGCGGGTTCAGCTTCCGCTTCCCTCTTAAGGTTCTGTGGGTCCAGCCTCTTCCAATCTCAGCTGTCGGCTGGCCCAGGGCTCGTCTCCCTCTGTACTCAGCTGCTCTGTTCTCTTCACAAAGTCAGCTGTAGACTGTCAGGAGAATGTCTCATCTCTCTTCCCGGCACCGCAGGATCAAAGTCCATTCCTCTTCTGTGTCTGTGGAGCTCTCTCTATTCCTCTGTGTTCTGTGTGTCTACTTCTGTGTATCCATATATATATATGACCCACAAAGCAGGCAGGGACTCAAACTGAGTCGCCCTAATGAAAGCCCTAATTTTAACATAATTTAATCAACAGCATCTCAGCTGAATCTAATACAATCAAAGGGTCTCATACCCAGAGGAACAGACCAGTTTACCGACATAATCTCTCTTTTCGGAATTCAAAAAGAATCTCAAACTGCCACACATTTGTATAATTTTTTATATCTACTCTAGAAGGATATATCAATTTCCTAACAAGGCTTCTCTGTGAGTAAAAAGATAAAGGCAATTAATTTTTTTGTTCTTTCTTTTTCTGTTTTGTTGTACTTAAACTTTTTTTTTCACAACAAATAAGAACTGTTTGGGTAAAAAGCAAACACGTTTTTAAAAATTACCAGTATGGGAAACAGATGTGGCTCAACCAAGTGGGCTCCTGCCTACCATATAGGAGGTCCAGGGTTTGATGCCCAGGGGCTCCTGGTGAGGCCAAGCTGGCTCACATGGTGAGCTGGCCCACGCAGAGTGCTGGCCTATGCAGGAATGCGGCCCCGCGCAGGAGTGCCGCCCTGTGTGGGAATACAGTCCCATGTGAGAAAGCCGCGCTGCACAGGAATGCTGGCTGATGTGGAACGCTGGTGCAGCAAGATGATGCAACAAGAGACACAGAGAAGAGAAAATAAGAAGTAGCAAAACAGGGAGCTGAGGTGGCACAAAAGAGTAATCACTTCGCTCCCACTTCAGAAGGTCCCAGGTTCGGTTCCCAGAGCCGCCTAATGAGAATACAAGCAGACACAGAAGAACACACAGCGAATGGACACAGACAGCAGTCAATGGGGGAAATGAGGGGTGGGAGAAATAAATAAAATAAATCTCCAAGGAATAAAAAAATTACCAATAAGCTCCAGGGGTCTTGAGGCTATAGACTTCTGAGCATCCAGCACTGATTCGTGAATCTCTGAAGAGAGTTTTTCGAAGGTACTGTGTTCCAGACTTACCTGCCCAAAGGCCCTTTGGGGGAATCACTGTCCTAAGGAGAAAAAGATAGAAGAAGCTGGATCTCTGATAAATGCCTAGAGTTTTCACACCAACCCTCAACTGCCTACATCCAAACTTCTTTTATGCATAAGAAAAACAAACCTTCTATGTGCAAATTACAGTTACTAGACTTTTCTGTTGTGCTGCTGAAGTGACATCTATTTGGTATGGGTGCTTTGCACAGTACCAGACACTTAAGTGGTCAAAGGATGTTAACTGTGATTATCTTCAGCTATCCAGTAGGGTGCTGGGATCTTTTTTTTTAAATGTATTATTATTATTTTTTTGCTTTTGTGACAAATTACAAAAAACTTAGTAGCTAGAACAATGCAAATTTTTTATCTTATAGTTCTGTAAGTCAGAGTCTGCCTTGGGTTTCAAGGGCAAAAATCAAGGTGTCTGTGGGACTGTATTCCTTTCTAGAGGCTCTAGGAAAGAATCTGTTTCCTTGTCTTTTCTAGCTCCTACAGGCCTCTTGCATTCCTTCACTTCTGGCCCTCTTCCTCCATCTTCAAAGCCAGCCATCGCAGGTGGCGTCCTCACAGCAGCTATCTCTCTGGTTCTTATGCTGTTGTTACATCTATTTCTGACCATAAAGATGCTGGAATCTTTTTTTTTTTTAAAGATTTGTTTTTATTTATTTCTCTTCCCTTCCCCGCTCCCCCCTCCCACAGTTGTCTGCTCTCTGTGTCCATTCGCTGTGCGTTCTTCTGTGACCACTTCTATCCTTATCAGCAGCACTGGGAATCTGTGTCTCTTTTTGTTGCATCATCTTGCTGTGTCAGCTCTCTGTGTGTGCGGCGCCATTCCCAGGCAGGCTGCATTTTCTTTTGTGCTGGGCGGCTCTCCTTACGGAGTGCACTCCTTGCACGTGGGGCTCCCCTACGTGGGGGACACCCCTGCGTGGCATGGCACTCCTTACGCGTGTCAGCACTGCGCATGGGCCAGCTCCACATGGGTCAAGGAGGCCCGGGGTTTGAACCACAGACCTCCCATGTGGTAGGCAGACACTCTATCTGTTGAGCCAAGTCCACTTCCTGGGTACTGGGATCTTAACCCACTTAGAGAAGCTGCTTTTCCCAAGGGACTCCTGAGGTGATACAGATCAATTTCTCCGTTCTCTACGCTTCCAGTTAGGGGCAGATTCAAGCTCTGTGGCTTGAAGCTTTAAGCCTGGAACAAATCCCAGACCTGGCAGGTCAGAACCCCAGTGTGTGTGGACTTGATGGAATACAGAGTTTCTCAAACCACAGCTGCTCAGCTCCCGTGGGGAAGACCCAAGAACCACCTCTGAGAACCACCTCTGGTTCTCTGAGACCCGAGAACCACCAAGTCTCAGAGCAAGAAGAGGTCTTGAAAGACGACCACTCCAATCTCGGACTAACGTAGTCTTCCCCACCCCCACCCCCAAAGCATTTCCTCCAAGAAGCCCTCCAGGCTCCTTTGAAGTACCTCCATGCTGGGACCCTCACCTGCTCCCTGGGCAGCCTGGTCCTTCTTCAAATGGCTTTAGAGAAGGTCCTTCCATATATTGGACTATGGGAAGTTCAATATATGAACTACATGCCTGATCTCATGTTGTTCCCATTTTACAGAGTCCTCAATCTGAGCTTTAGGGGAGATCAAGAACCTTACCTTAAGTTGCTCAGCTAGTAAGTGGCAGAGCTAAGATAAGGAACCCAGATTTTTCAGGTTTCAAAACTCATGCTTACCTCTTACATTTTTTAATGTAACATTTTGTGTGATCTATGTATCTTTAAAATAATAATAATAATAATAAACTCATGCTTAACCACTGCAGTCTGCTACTCCTGTACACACACACCCATGCATGTCCCTCCTCCACCCCACAGAGCTGCTCTGGTATCCCCCGTCTTTATTCTCTTCATTCATACACTCAATGAGCACTAAGTTCCCATCCTGCTCTAACCTAGGTTTTCTAGTACCCAGTCCTGCTAACAAGAGACCTAGATGTCAGGAATACCCTCATTGCTCTTTGTTTCTATCAGGAGGGAACGGATGTGGCTCAAGTAGTTGAGTGCCCGCCTCCCACACAAGAGGTCCTGGGTTCAGTTCCCAGTGCCTCCTAAAGAAAACAAACAAACAACGAGCAGGCAACAAGCTAAAAATCAGCAAAAACAAACAAACAAACAAACAAAAAATGAGCAAACAGACAAGGGAGCCAACTCAGGGGAACAGCCAATGTGGCTCAGTGTTTGAGCACTGGCCTCCCATATATGAGGTTCCAGGGTCGATCTGAGATCCTGGTACCTCAAAAAAAAAAAAAAAAAATGTCAACCAGGAAGCTAGACTTCTGTGGTACATAACCAGGGCAACCGCCCTGACCCTTTCTCTTCTTCTTTTCCAGCTTTTGGTGGCAAAAAGGGAATTTGTGATAAAGTGAAGGATCAGATAATGAAAAGGGACAGTCCTCTCCTCCAGCTCTTCAAAAATAATTACACACATACACACATGCAGAGATATAAAGCCACATGCATGCCTAACTGGTTCACAGTCCAGGCAAGGGCATACTCTACATTTAGTTGGGACATTTGCTGATACTATTTTTTTTTTCAATAAAACCCACTAATTTTGAATTTAGGCAATTTTAAGAATAAACTTCTGAGGTTGTTTTTTTTTCTTCTTTTTAAGTAAACCATTGGATGGCCAAATCTCTAAAGATTCTTCTACATGGTCATGTCAAGCTCCTCGGTGTAGCTGAGCAAGAGGGTTTCGTCCTTGCTCAGGCCCAAGAGTCGGGGGGGCTTGCTCCTGCCGAACCGCCGGCGGGGGGTGCTCCAAGAGGGAACACCGATTCTCCAGGCGTGGGGGACGCGCGGTTGAGGAAAAACCACGGAGACCGCTTGAGCGCAAGAACAGGTCTGCTTTATTGCAGAAGTACACTTGGTTATATAGGCAGGGAAGGGGGTGGAGTATGAAGGGGAGAGCAGAGCGGAGGGGTGGCTGCGGATTGGCTAAAACTGGGGGGGCAGACCTCTGGTAATACGCCGTAAGCAGTTACTGGGGAAGAGGGCAGATTGTAGGTTGGTAATATGGGCGGGACTGGCGGGAAGGGTGGCGGGGGCTGGAAGGGGAGGAGGGGCAGAGAAAGGCGGCAACAATTGTTCCTTTTGTTTTAAAAAGAAATTGAAGCAACAAGTTTTGGTGCGCACGGTGGGTGTGAATGGCTCGGCGTGCGCAGCAACAAAAGACAAGGATTAGGAGGAAGAGTAGGAGGAAAAGGAGGTTATAGGGACGGGCACGGGGATAAGACGAGGGGTGGGGGGAGACCACGAGGACCGGCTGGTCTTGAGCGGACAACATAGCATCTGGCCAGGATGCATGTGCCCGCCATTCGGGTCGGCGCACGCCGGCGCCTGGCGCGCGCCGAGCCTTGCCAGCGAAACGGGCCTGTGATGCCCCTGTACCGGGAGAAGTAAGGAGAGGAAGACAAGAAGCTATAGGCGAGCGGTCTGGAGTAGGTGGCTTTTGGTGAGGTTGGGGTGAGAGGAGTTTAGAGAAGCGTACGAAGCTCTGATCAGATTAATGAGGGGGCTGGGGTACAGAGTAGGGGATAAGCGAGGCTTGGGGTTGTGGGAGCTGAGGGAGGCAGTGGCGAGGGGGGTGCCGAGCGAAGGAGCGGGCGAGGTGGAGCGGGGCAGGGAAGGGGGCTGTGCCTTTGGAGGATTGAAAATCTGATTTGGGCCCACTGGGGTGGAACATGTGGGAATTGGCTCCTTTTTTATAGTGATAATGGCACCGTAATCGTAGCCTACTGCATACAGGCGGGCTCCCCACATGCGGCCTCGTAACCAGAGGTCGGAGTTGGGGTCTTTGACTGTGAGTGCGATGGTGTTCCATCGAGTAGCATTACGCTGGAGAGTGAGGTATGGGTCTTTGTTAGGGGCGCTGGACCATCCGTGGGCGATGGTTTCGCACCCCCAGGAAGGACAGTAATAGTGTGTTGGGTCATGGCATCCTCTGGCGGAGGATGGGCACATGTAGAAACCTGTGGCAGCGGGGTTGTGTCTCCCCCACTCATAAGACGGAAGGTTCGTGCGTCCAGTGAGGTTGGCGACATCAGTAGTGAAAGAGGGGGCGGAGGCGGTTACATTCGAGGCGAGGAGCCTTTTTTGTTGCCAGAGGGAGAGGGTCCAATTGAAGGGCTGGTGACTCGGGTTGGCAGCGGCTGGGAGAGCGAGGGAAGCCAGGACGAAGAGAACGGCTGCGAGGCTGTGTAGAGGCATCATCTGACGGTGCGGCATCTTGATGATGGCTGGTGCTGGATCCGGGTGAATGGGGCGACCTCTGGGCCGTATCCACTGTCAATGTTATCTCTCACCGAAGGCATAGGGTGCTGATCGTTCAGTGGAACTAATGGGTCAGTGGCGGGCCGAATGCAACGCCCAGGAACCCAGAGCGGCTGCGGCTCAGAATCTGGAAAGACGCAAGCAAAGCCCCTCCCCTGTGCTAGGAGGGGAGCTGGATCTTGCCAACGATTTGTGGCAGGGTCTTTGCAATGGACGAGGGGAACTTGCGAGGGTTGCCACATGGGTCCCCAATGCTTATGGGTGGGGGAGAGTCCATGGTCATCGAAGGTTAGGAGATTGTGATGAATGAGGCAGGCAGTCATGACGTTGGCGGGGGGCCTTGTGGGGAGAGGAGGCCCTTTCTTTTTGAATGAGTAGCTTGAGCTGTTGGTGAGTGTGCTCGACGATTCCTTGCCCCTGTGGATTGTATGGAATGCCAAAATGATGCGTGATGTGATACATCTGCACGAAGCTGGCGAAGGCGGCACTGCGATATGCTGGTCCCTTGTCTGGTTGTCTGTTTTGAGATCCCATGGAATTCCCATGAACAAAATAGCTTGGCAAAGCGCCTTAATGCAATGTTTGGCGCTCTCCCCCGCAAGAGGAGCTGCATAGCACAGATGCTAAAAGGTGTCAATTGCCACATGAAGATATTTGAGGCGGCCAAATGCGCTGACATGAGTGACATCTAATTGCCACCTTGAGTTTGGGCGGAGGCCGCGAGGGTTAACACCCTGAGGCTGCAAAGGCCCAAGTGGCAACAATGGCGCGCAAGTCCGGCACGCGCGCACAAGGTGTTTGCAAGTTTCAATGGGTAAGTCGGGGAAGAGCTTCCGGATGGACCGCGCGGAGAAGTGGAATTGGGAATGCAGGAGCTTGGCTTGATTAACAAAGTCTCCAAGTCGCGGCCCGTCGGCAGGGCTTTCATGGAGGAGGACTGGGTTTACCTGGCGGCTGGACACAGAAGCATCAGCGAGGTCATTCCCTTAAGCCAGCGGTCCTGGTAGGCCAGAGTGGCTTCTGATATGAGCAATGAACCAAGGCTGCTGCCTCGCCTCAAGCAGTCGCTGTACGAAGGCGAGCACCCGATCGATGTTTGAGTCACCTGGTAGGAAAGTAGCAAGCGGGAGGCTGCGACACACCTGAAGAGTGTATAGGCTGTCAGTAAAGATGTTGAGAGGCTGGTCTGGGTGGAGATTGAGGACTGCAGCGACAGCTAGAAGCTCGCCCACTTGAACAGAAAAGTCATTTGCAAACAGCAGTTGCCGTGGCTCAGGATTCCCAGGAGTGTATATGATGGCAGCAAACGCCGTTTTTGAGGCATCTGTGAAGGCAGTGATGGCTGAAGGGATCGGGTTCCGTGCGGGCAATGGATGGAATGGGTTGGAAAACGCCAATTGAGACATTCCCTGCAGCAATCGGTGATGAGGATAGTGGTTGTCAAAGGAGCCGCGAAAGAGCTCTACCAGGCTCTGCATTTGGGCATTGTTCATGATGAGGGAGGTAACTTCTTTGGCATCTAAAGGCCAGACAATGGTGTGTGGCGGGATACCATACGTCTGTATGGAGAGAAGTACTAAGTCAGTGGCCAGCGCGATCCAGGCCCTTATGAAAGGGCAGATTTTTGGGAGCTTGCTTTTTGACGTATGAAGAAAGAGGAGGGGGCCATCTTGCCATAAGAGACCCGTGGGAGTGACCGGCGTTGGCAGAACTAAAGCCAAAATTGGAAGGTCAGGGGAGAACCGCTCCAGGTGGCACTGCTGCAGAGCGGCGCTGACCTGTTGGACGGCTTCTCGGGCAGCGGGGGTGATGGTGATGCTGCGAGTGGCTGCAGTTGGTGGGCTATCCTTGGTCTGCAAGAGCTCGAAGAGGGGCTGCATTTGCTCTGTTGTGATGGGAAGCGCCGAGCAAAGCCAGTTGATTTGCCTGCAAAGTTGCTGGAGCTCGGTTAGCGTCATCCTATCAGAAAGGTGGATTTTTGGGCTTGCGGGTTGGATGAACCGATGAAAATGAAAGCCTAGGAATTGAAAAGGAGGCTGGAGGTTTATTTTGTCAGGCTGCACGGTAAGCCCGAGGCTGGAGAGGTTTGTTATTGCTGCAGAGAGCAGGTCATTGAGGAGCGCGGCGGAGCTCGCTGCTAGGAGGAGGTCATCCATATAGTGGAGAATGTATGTTTGCTCTGGGTGAAACTTTGAGCGCAGCGGCTCAACGGCATGGTTGACATAGAGCTGACATATGGTTGGGCTGTTCCGCATACCCTGTGGCAGCACTCGCCATTGGAATCGAAGCGCTGCGCCCTGGTTGTTGGTGCGTGGGACTGTAAACGCAAATCACGGACAGTCTCGTGGGTGAAGAGGAATAGAGAAAAAGCAGTCCTTGATGTCAATGGTTGCTGCATGAAATGTTGGGGGACTGCAGTGGGGTACGGGCATCCTGGCTGAGGTGACCCCATTGGTTTGATATGCTTGTTGATCTCGCGGAGATCGTGGAGAAGGCGGTATTTGCCAGTGCTCTTTTTGCTGATGACAAAGACTGGTGAATTGTAGGGACTAGTGGATGACTCTATGTGCCCTGCTTGTAGCTGCTCTTCGACGAGGGCAGAGAGAGCTTGCAGCTTGTGAGCTGGCAAGGGCCACTGCTCGACCCAGATGGGCTCCTCTGTGTCCCATTCCAGAGGGATAGGGTCAGGTTTTGAGATGGGAGCAGTGGCCCCTAGAAGGGGGGGGGGCAGCGCAGCTGAGAAGGCTTCTGTGGTGATTCGGGCCTTTAGCTGGCTGAGGACATCTCTCCCCCATAAGATGGTTTGGACAGACGAAAGGACGAGTGGGCGAATTTGGCCTTCGTGGCCTTCTCGGTCGCTCCAATGCAGAGGCTGGGATGTTTTCCAGGAGGTGGCGGCCCCAGTGGCGCCGATGACTTGAGGGCCAGTTTCCAGGGGCCAGTGATTGAACGCAGCGACTTCGAAGGGAACACAGGAGACTTCAGCGCCAGAATCTAGAAGTCCATCGAGCCATTGCCCATTGATTTTGAGCTCCAGTGAAGGTTTCTGGCGGCGTGTGATGGGCATTGTCCACATTATGGCTTGGGAATTTTCCTGAGGGCCTCTTGGGGGTGGGGCTGAGGCCTGCCCCGCTGGGAGTTTAAAGGCTGCTGGGAACTTTGGGTGGAGCGGCAGTCGCAGGCCCAGTGATATCCTTTCCCACAACGCGGACATGGTGTAGAAGGGCCCCTTGGCCGCCGCAACGGCGGGTCTGAGCGAGGCGCTGGGCTTGGTTGGGAGCACTCGCGGATGAAGTGGCCGGGCTGGCCGCACCGAAAGCAGACAGAAGTGGGGCTGGATGAAACAGCCATGGCAGAGGCAAAGGCAGCAGTGAGTGTTTTGACTTGTGGGTCGACGTCACGGCAAGCAAGGACCCATTCGTGCAGAGCTTTGTCACGTATGGGAAGGACTACGGCCCGGAACGGCGCAAGGCACCCATCAATGACTAACTCTTTGGCTAACGCAAATTGGGCATCCTCGCTGGAAATTTTCCATTGACAAGCTTCCAGGACGCGGGCGACAAATGCTGGGAAGGTCTCATTGGAGTCCTGAAGCAGCTGCGCGAGCTTGGTGGGCTGCTTGGTGGAAACTAGAGAGAATGACCGCTGGACGAGGACTTTTACCTGGTGCCAAAACCCTGGGTCAATTTCGAGATAAGAACGAGGGTTTGCATAATTGTTGGTGCCCGTGTATGCATCGGAGGGATCGAGGACGCCGGCTTGGGCATTCTCCATGATTTGCCGGTCAACAGCCACTTGGTAATGGGCGCGCCATTCAATAAATTGACCCAGCGTCAGGATGGCATGGGCTAGTGCAATCCAGTCATATGGGAGAACGAGTTGGGTCCCCAACTCCTCAAGTAGTTGCTGCGCATAAGGGCTGCCAATTCCGTCTTCCTTTACAGCTTTGCGGAGGGTCCTGACCTCTTCCGCTGTAAAGGGTAGCCAAGTTTGGGGTCGCTGCGGCGTGGGCTGCGGATTTAGCAGATATAGCTGGGGGGTTTGAGAAGACGTGGCACCGGGGACTGATGGAGCAGCCAAGGCAGGTGAAGGGCTATTGCCGTACGGCGGCGGCAAGGGATAAGCGGAACACGGGTGAGAAAATGGCGGCCTAGCGGCTTCCGGCCAACAACAAAATGGCGGCGGGACCCTTTCGGGCGCCGGCCAAGATGGCGGAGCAGCCACATCCGGCAGTGGACAAAATGGCGCGAGGGGTGCTTCCGGTTTAGCGGAAGATGGCGACCATGCAGTTTCCGTGCCCGAACCGGATGCTGACTGGGCAGGAAGAGGCGGGTAGAGGTGGGAGGAGGAGGACACCGGCGGAGAAGAAGCCGGATGGGCGCCATCTTGGGCAGAAGACAAAGGCGCTGGCGGAGAAGAAGGCGGAAGTCCGCCATCTTGGGGAGCGGCAGGAGTGGTTTCTGTTTGCTGCGGGGAGCTCTGGCGGGGAGGTTCGCGCTCGAGAGCAGCAGCAAGTTGGTCAGACAGAGAGTCAGTGTCGGCGGGCTCATCGGGATCACAGTCTAGAGGCCGTTTGGGAGAAGCTTCATAAACGGCCTCGGTCGGAGCGCCGAGGAGACAAGCGCGAATGGCAACGAGAACGGGTAAGAGGCCTGCTGGGAAGGTGCGTTTCTTGTGCTCCATGGTGGAGGTGACTCGATCTATGAGTCGCGAGTATGTGTCCGGGCTCCAGAGTTGGCAGGTGGCGAGCCATGGATTAAAAGGGAGCAAGAGATCCCAGTACTTTTGGAGCTGCCGCAAGGAGACACGGACTCCATCGGCATCGAGCAGGGCAGCGAGGGCTCTGACTTGCGGCGCCTGACGCAATGACAAAGAGGCGCCCATGACGGGATAGGAACGGGACGACGGCGAGGGGTCCCTTGGGGCTCGTCCGGGCGAGGGGTCCCTACCTGGAGAGGAGGACGATCACAGCAGCAGCAGCAGCAGAGAGGGGCCGGGGGAGGAGCTGCCACGTTGGGCGCCAGTTGTAGCTGAGCGAGAGGGTTTTGTCCTCGCTCAGGCCCAAGAGTCGGGGGGGCTTGCTCCTGCCGAACCGCCGGCGGGGGGTGCTCCAAGAGGGAACACCGGTTCTCCAGGCGTGGGGGACGCGCGGTTGAGGAAAAACCACGGAGACCGCTTGAGCGCAAGAACAGGTCTGCTTTATTGCGGAAGTACACTTGGTTATATAGGCAGGGAAGGGGGTGGAGTATGAAGGGGAGAGCAGAGCAGAGGGGTGGCTGCGGATTGGCTAAAACTGGGGGGGCAGACCTCTGGTAATACGCCATAAGCAGTTACTGGGGAAGAGGGCAGATTGTAGGTTGGTAATATGGGCGGGACTGGCGGGAAGGGTGGCGGGGGCTGGAAGGGGAGGAGGGGCAGAGAAAGGCGGCAACACCTCGGCATGTGCTACCGGGAAGCGGTCAGCAGAACCTGGGATTAGCCGGGGGGCAGGAACCTTGCAGCAGAGGGCAGGCCTAGTCCTGCCTGACACTGTCACCTCCACGTGGAAGAGCTGTGAGCTGCCCCGAGCCTCCTGCTCCGCTGGTTCTTGTGGCCGCGGCCCCACAGAGGGGGGTGCTCTGTGTGAGAGGCGTTGCACTTCCAAGTTTGCAAAGTAACAACAGAGCCTTGAACTTGACCAGAGGAAATCCTCATGTCATCGTCTTGGGACAGGCACTTTCCCTGTTGGGCCTTCATTTTCTCCTATGCAGAATGAAAATAATGGGCCAGAAGTCAACAAGAGCTCTTCTGGGGGACACACAGGCTCCTGGAGGACTGGAAATGCTATGACTCTTGAATTGCACCCTGGCTCTACTGATGTGTTCAATTATGAAAATTAATTGAGGGTTATACACATGATTGGTACGCTTTTCTTTTTCTTTTTTTTTTTTTTTAAAGATTTATTTATTTATTTAATTTCCCCCCCTCCCCTGGTTGTCTGTTCTTGGTGTCTATTTGCTGCGTCTTGTTTCTTTGTCCGCTTCTGTTGTCGTCAGCGGCACGGGAAGTGTGGGCGGCGCCATTCCTGGGCAGGCTGCTCTTTCTTTTCACGCTGGGCGGCTTTCCTCACGGGCGCACTCCTTGCGCGTGGGGCTCCCCCACACGGGGGGCACCCTTGCGTGGCACGGCACTCCTTGCGCGCATTAGCGCTGCGCATGGCCATCTCCACACGGGTCAAGGAGGCCCGGGGCTTGAACCACGGGCCTCCCATATGGTAGACGGACGCCCTAACCACTGGGCCAAAGTCCGTTTCCCACGCTTTTTTTAGTGAATGTTATTCTTCAATAATATGCTTACATACAAAAATAAATATATAGTGGGGAGTGCGTGGAAGTAGACATGAAACAAACTTAGCTGTGGGCTGATAACGGATGTGAGGGGTGGTTCATGGTACCATCTTGTATGTTTAAATAGTTCCATAGTGAAAGTTTAAAATAAGAGCTCTTCTAGCTCTAAAATGTTCTTGTTGATTCAGGTGCTCCCACTATTGTGCAGAAGTGTACAAGGAAGGACAAAGACAAGTCACAGCAACCACCTTCACGGAGCGGAGTGTCTCATCGAAGAAAAGGAAACCAATCCAATGCCACCAAAACAGAGTTACTATGAGAGAAATAAGAATTATTGTGTTTCTTAGGCATAGTCGTTTGTCTTGTTTTGTCCTAATGTCAGATATCAATTGATATATCTGTGTCTGCTAGAGCCAATTAACCAGGAGTGCCTGGAAACATGGGCATTTATCTGGATTATCTGCAGGAACGCAAGGGCTCTGGTCCACGAGCTTCTCAGTACTCACAGCCCACGCTCCAGTGGCTCCCAGGCACACTGGGCCAGTTCTGCTGGGAGCAGGAAATAGGGGACGGGGCAAGTCCCATAAAGGCCCTCTGGGGTTTCGCTTGACCTTCACACAGTAGTGGAGACATCACCTCACACTTGAAGGGGTTGTGAAATACCATTGCAAAGAGACTGGTCGCCTTCCTCTGTGAGCCATGCCCATCAGGCTCTCGGGCTCAAACAAGCCAGATGAAGCTCCCTGCCCTTGGGGGAGCTTCCAGTGATTCGCGAGCTCACATAGTTGCTCTAAAGGCTGCTTTATAAAACTACTGGTACCGGTTTAACGATAGAATAGAATAACTGGGCTAAATGAAGTGTGCTGGAAAGACATTTGAAGAATACACAGCCCAAACTCATCCCTTTCCAGATGAGAAGAGAGGCTTCTGAATAAAGATCCTTGCTCAAGGCCAAGTCGTGAGCTCCAGGAGGAGGTGGCTGTGATTCTAAAGCAGGTGTCAGCAAACTTTTTTTCTTGTAAAGGGTCAGATAGTAAATAGTTTATGCTCTGCAGGCCACATGGTCTCTGTCACAATTACTCAACTCTGCCGCCGCAGCGTGAAAGCAACCATAGTATCACCTAATGGATGTGACTGTGTTATAATAAAAATTTTACTTAGAGAAATATGCAGCAGCTATGGTTACTGACCCCTTTCTAAACCAATAAAATAAAATGTGGCAGGCAGGTGTAGCACTCTTTCCCCCCACCCCCTTTCTGGTACCAGAACGCTGATTTCCTCTTGAAGAACCACCTGTCTTCCCCATTGTGCGGGATCTTGGTAGATTTGTCAGTCTGCCCAATCTGTCAATTTGCCCCGCCCAGCCCCGGCCAAGAAGCAAGCACATGGCCCAAGGTGGACCTTCTAACCTAGGGCTTTCTAGCTGATGCAAGGACAAGAGGGTTGAGGCTGATGAAACCTGGAGTCCCTGGTGGCTCTGTTGATGGGTTCCTCCTACCTGGATCCCCCAAGCTGTCCCATTTCCACCTCCCTCCGAGCCTGGTGCAGTTGCATCCATTCTGCAAGCAACCCCACCTCCTTCCAGGAAATTTCCTTTCTAAGAAGTTAGCTAGAGGCAGTTTCTGTTGCTCCTAACCAAAGAATCCTAAATGATTGCTGCCTGAATGGAAAGAAGTGCTATATCATTTCTTTGAGCACAATACCCCCAAACATCTGAAATAAGATTTTATTTCTTAAAATGCAGTTTATCCAGAGGTTTCAGGACACTGCAGATTCTTCAACTGAAATTCTGCCTTCTGTGTCTGCCAATGTGGACATACCCCGGGGGAATGCCTTATCATTCTTAGATCGATAAATAGCTCACCGCCACCCAGCTCTCCTTTGTGCAAGTGCCGTGATTTGTCTAGGCCTCAGTTTCTCCATCTGTAAGAGGGGAGTGGACAGTGATACTGACTTAGTTCCATTCAGCTCAGACTTCAAGCAAGGTCTCTTGCTGTGTGACTAGTACTGTGCCAGGGTATTGAAAAGAGCACCCCAGACCCTGCTTTTGAGAAGCTTGAGAGAGTTGTCAGATGTCCATAAAGCAGTGGTGACATGGGCCTGCCTATGCCCAGTGCCAGCTGAATAAAATAGCCAGTAGAGCTCAGAGAAGGGAGGGTTGCCACGTCCTGGAAAGGACTTTAGCTTAGCCTGAGAGGGGGAGGGGGTGGGTTATATGGGAATCTCCTGTATTTTTTATGTAACTTTTCTGTAAACTAAATCTTCTTGAAAAATAAAGTTGAGGTTTTTTTTTTTAAGCATACCTTAACCTAGTGGATGTCAGAAGTACTGCAAAACTGGAGAGGTGGCTACCGAAACATGTTGTGTGTGTCACATTATAAAAGATGACATGACCACCATTATTGAACCAAGCTATTTTGTGGCAATAGGCACAGAGAGGATTTTCAATTTGGTTTTTCATCTGAACAAAAGAATAATTATCATTCTAGTTTATAATCATCTGAGTCAAAGTATATAAATGCTTGCATCAATAAATGTTTTTAATCCCTTAAAAAAAAAAAAAAAGAGTAGATAGGTTTTGAGTAAGGAGAAAGGCAGGAAACAATAGATGCATGTTGATGCCTTCTCCTCAGCCTTTAGACTGTGCTGAAAGGCAGTTCTCGCCTCCCTTCCCTCCCCAAGGCCCCGCCGACAGCTCCAGGGGCGCAGTGGGCCATGCCTACAGGTGGCATCGTTTGCTTCGTGGATTGCAGCGAGTAGGGTGTGGACAGTCCTGAGCATTCTAGCTAGAATATCACATTCTTGCTGACCTCGCTCGGTTTCTGCCCGTCCCAGCTGTCCAAGCATTATAGATAGCGGCCTGCGTCACCCTCCCTCCCCGCCTGCCCTCCAGGCAGGGCAGATGAGCAGGCACTCCGACTGCGTGGTCCAGCTCCTGGAAGAGGCCTCTGATGCAGGCTTTCCCTATGACCACGACTACCGTCCCCTTGCTGGGGGGGTGTGGAGCAGGACAGCGTGGGGGCAGGACGGGGATAGCCCTCTCTCCCCTCAGCTTTCTAAATGCCACCTGCTCTATACCCCAACCGTCCGCTACAGCCGAACCGCCTGTGGGACGGGTTGTCCCGGCACAAGCAGCTCTTTGTGCTGGGGGTGGCTGTTGGCATGTGCACAGTTCTCCGTGGTTTAAGGCTGAGGCCAGCCTGGGGCAACATGAGACTGGCAGTTTGGCTTGGGTGCCACACCTCTCTCGCACTCTTCTGCCCCCCAAGTCCAGACCCCCAGATCCCCCCTCCATAGCCAACACCAGCCTCCTCTCTCTGCTTGGGATTTCTTCTTCCCTCAGCGTCCAGGTCGCCTGCTTTTTCAGCTAGGCTTCTCTGAGAAACAAATCTCTCCTGAGGTATGAGATTTCAAGGAAGGACTTCTGTTTTAATAGGAGTCTTCTAGAGATGCAATTTCCTGAGTAAGTTGAACGAATAATGAATGGCTGGAAATTTCAGGTACTGTGGCATGTTTCTAGGGACCGATCGTGGTGTCCATTGAAGTCTGTTGTCCCTCTCTTCTTTTCCTGTCCAACACGTAGTGTTGCACCACGGCCTGAGGAAGGAGACCTGAGTTCTCAGTCTCAACTCAGCTACGAATGCGCACGTGAGTTCCCCTCTGGGGGGTGGGGGCACTTAGTTTTCCTATCTTTTTACGATAAAGGAGTTGGACTGAATTATTGCGAAAGATTCCTCCAATTCAGAAGCCTGCGGAAGCAGTGAGAGAGAAAATGGCACAGCTGCCACCGAAGGAAAAGTTCTCTGCTTTTTAAGAACATGGAACTGGGAGACTCTAAGAACCAACCGTCTGCTTCTCTGCCATTTAGGGCGGCTTTCACAGAGGTGAAGCACTTTACAGTTCTCAAGATGCTGCCTCTGCCTTTAAGCAACTCAATGTTTGTTCAACAAATAATTTTGAGCACATACAAGGTGCCAGGCATTGTGCTGGCTCTGTAGCTATAACCATGAATGAGACACATATTTTGGAAATAATGTTGTAGGAAATAGGAACAGCATATCCAAAGAGAGCAAGTTTTCTCGTGGATGGAACTTAGCGGACAAAGCAGGAAGCGAATAGAAAGCCAAATGAGGAAGGCAAGATGAGGGTTATTGCTCCCATTTTACAGCAGAACCTTGGGGACAGTGACTTGCTAAGAGCGCCAGAGCTTATTATTATGAGGCCAGGACCACAGTCCCCAGAGGACTGAAGGTATCAGTTCTGGACTGAATGGTCAGTATTTTAGATGAATGTTCAATAACTAGCAGCAGCCAGCCTTGGGAAAGTCTGGAGGTGACATGTGCCAAGGTCCTGAGACAGAAACCACCTAGGCCCCTGGGCATGTTTGGGGATCAGAAAGAGGGTCAATTTGTTTGAAACTTAGTGAGCCAGAGTGATGGTAGGAAACTGAGGCTGGAGAGGAAAATGGGCCTGGATCGTGCAGGGTATTAGGGATTTTATTTCAAGTGTAATGAGAAGCCACTGGAGTCATTCTGAGGTCGTGCTGGCAGCGACTTGGCTGTCCTCAGCACCACTTTGGAGCCTCTAGTTGACGTCAGGAGCCCCTGGCGTTGTGCAGGTGGACTGTCCCTCTGCCCTCCTCCCCGCCACGGCCTTCAGGCTCAGAGAATCCCTGTGCTGAGGGGCTCTGGGTGGGGGTCAGAGCCTTCCTCCAGGGCTTCTGATGTCAGTCCCCTGCCTTCGTTGAAAAGCCTGCGGGGGGTCCTCCGGGGTGTCTGCTGATCCAGGTGAGCACTCCCTTCTCCCGAGCGCCTTTCATCTGAGAGGCAGAGCCAAGTGGCGGCAGACGCAGCCTCCCTCTCTCCTCCCCTCGAGGTGAAGCTCTTTAAGCCTTTAAGCAGCTTCTAACTCAGGTCACCTCCGTGCCCCTCGGAGGGGAGCTGCAGGCAGAGCAAGTGATTCTGGGATCCTGGCACTGAGGAATTTGGGGCCTCTCAGGTTTCTTGGCAGAAGTAACAAGTACATGCAGACTCTTCTTCAGAACCAGCGAAAATAATTCCTTCCAGGGTCAGAAAAAAATGCATGCTTTTGGCAAAGAACTTTGTCAGATGTTATCTCAAGAGACCAGCGAGAGAGCCCTAGGGGGAAGGCACCAGTTCCTCGGCTGGGCGGGGAAATGGACGGCTCCCCCGGAGGACCTGGGTGGGCTCTGCGGGGAGGCAGGGTAGAGCTGACCCCGTGAGGGGAGGGACGGGAGCCATCTGCTACCTACCAATCTGACCCTTTTTTTCAGTGCAGGAAACCTTGAGAGAAAGCATAGGAATTGATTATCAGTACGAGAAACGTTAACCTATGTTACATTAGCATTTTGAAACACTGTGCAACCATTGGAAGGAACTAGGCAAATGTGTACTATTGTTATGGAAAGATTAGGAGGGATATTTTAAATTAAAAAGAAAGTACAGGAAAGTAGACGTAGCTTAGGTGGTTGAATGCCTGCTTCCCATGTATGAGGTCCTGAGTTCGATCCCTGGTACCTCCGAAAAAAAAAAAAAAAGTCAACTCTCATTGGGGAGTGGATGTAACTTGGTGATTGAGCACCTGCTGACTATGTACCAGGTCCTGGGTTCAATCCTGGGTACCTCTTTACAAAAAAAAAAAGCACATAATGAAATGAATAGTGTAATCCCATTTGTATAACAAAAGTTATTTTTATATTAAGTTATTATATTAATTTAGATTTTTATTTTTTTCTCAGAAAGATATACAAGTAATTTACTCTAGGAAATGGGATGGGGACAGAGGAGAAAACATTTTAACTTCATTTTATACTCTTCTGCACAGTTTGAAGCTTTTTGTTTGATTGGTTTTTACAATGTAAAACTACTTTTATTACAAAAAGTAAAATAAAATAATTGGGGTTAAAAATGGGAAAATGGCTTGGCTGGGACTGTACTCTGCAAGGCACTGCCAGAAGTAGGGGCAGGACCAGGTCCCCTGCCCTAACTTTCTACTTGAGCACACAGCTTTCTCTTCTAAGCCCAACAGCACGCGGTGGCACTGGCTTCTGTCTGTCGGTCCTACAGATGAGACCTGTAGATGTGGAGATAATGTTTCTCAGTGCACAGGGATGGTGACATTGTAAGTTTTTGAGATCCTACTTCTTGGATTCCTTTATGGCAGGGGTTCTTTCTTTTTTTTTTAAAGTAGTTTTTTAAAATTATTTTTTATTTTTTTATTTCTCACCCCTTTCCCCACCCCAGTTGTCTGTTCTCTGCGTCTATTTGCTGCATGTTCTTCTTTGTCCGCTTCTGTTGTTGTCAGCGGCACAGGAATCTGTGTTTCTTTTTGCTGTGTCATCTTGTTGTGTCAGCTCTCCATGTGTGTGGCGCCATTCCTGGGCAGGCTGCACTTTCTTAGCGCTGGGCGGCTCTCCTTACTGGACACACTCCTTGCGCGTGGGGCTCCCCTATACAGCAGACACTCCTTGCGCGCATCAGCACTGCGCATGGGCCAGCTCCACACGGGTCAAGGAGGCCCAGGCTTTGAACCGCAGACCTCCCATGTGGTAGACGGACGCCCTAACCACTGGGCAAAGTCCGCTTCCCAATGGCAGGGGTTCTTAACCAGGGGTCTATGGAAAGATTTCAGGGGGGCCACGAGCTTGAATTGAAAATCTAAAAATCATTATTCTTGTGGGGACGTGTTGGTGTGGGTGTGGTATATTTATTAAATAATACATGGTACTGTGTGAATTTAGTATGATTTTTATTTTGATGTGGCATGTTCTGAGTGCAGTGGACAACTGCCTGCAAAAAGGTTGGTAGGGATGGCGGAGATGGTTTTATGATGCTCTGGGAAAACTTGAATTTCTAAATGTTTGCCTAAAATGTCCATTTGAACAGATGTTGAACCAACTGTGTAAGGTTATCAGGTATTGAAATTTTAGAAAGTTGTAAAAACATGATTTTGAATAATCCTAAAATTTAATTTAAAGACATGCCGATGTTGTGTGTCATAAAACTATCTGCGCTACTTTCTGAGAAGGGGTCCGTGGTTCTTACCGGACTGGCAAAGGGGTTCGTGGAACAAAAAAGGTTAAGAACCCCTGCTTTGTGGGCTGTGCCACTACGAATACAAAAATAAACAAATCAAGCATCCCTTCTCCTTTCTGAGACTCAGTTTCCCCACCTGCATAATGGTGAGGTGGGGTTGGAGGCGATGATGCAGTCTCAAGAATGACCCGGCCAGGGCTCCTCAGGCCTCCACGCCGGCACAGGCCCCAGCAGTTGCCATTGCCTGGGTCGGACTGCCCCCTGCTGGTGTCTGCAGGTAGTGCTCAGACAGCCTCGGTGGAGCGGTTTTCTATGGTGGCTGCGCAGCTTCCTGGGGGGCCTTTTGGAAACATGTGGAGGTATTTAGGTTATGGGGGCACTATCAGCATTTAATGAGCAGGAGTTGCAGATGCTAGACGTCCTGCAGTGAGTGAGATAGTCGATAGTCCTGCACGGTGAAGATTTGTCTCGCATCTGCACGTTTTTGAGTGAGCAAGGCCTCTTTATAGCTATCTTAGTCTGTAATCTAACTACCTTTCATATACATTCACAAAGGTGGTTTTTCTTCTTTTGGCATGGCTTTTAAAATATATTGAATTGCAATGACCCTGTAAATTGTGGGATGCTTAAACTTAATTTTGTCCAGAACTTTACCAAAAGTGGCTTGCATCTCATAAAATCACATGATTTTGATCCTGAACATACTCATTTGTGAGACTATCTTCTTATTTCCTCTTCTTCTTGATGCTGCAATTTATTTTGGCACATCATCACCTCCTGAAATTAAATTTATTCCCTTTCTGTTGTTATATACAAACAAATCATGTTTGTTATTTATCCCTTCCATACCTCTGTTCTTTCATTTCCTGCTCCTCATATATGGGAATGGCTTCTGTTCTATGTATTCTCTTAAATTTAAATTTATTCATATAAGCAAACATAAACATCTGGCAACTTTATTGTGCTGTCTTGAGTGATCATGCCCCAGTGTTTACCTACTGAAAAGTTTTATTACAATTATTCTTCATACAAATCAAGGTATCATATTGATTTGTTAAATTTAAGTTATACTATCTATGCATTTCATTCAGAGTAGGGCAAAATATTTTGCATTCACTTAAATAAAATGAAAAGACAAATTAAATATCTGGAGGAGACATTGCAAACTTAGAATGGGCAAAGGATTAGGATCAAAAATATACAAAGAAACTTACAAATGTACAAGAAAAGGAAAAAAGAAAAAAAGATCAAAAGACATTTCACAGAAGAAATACCTGTGGCTGAAAAATATATGAAATGTTTGACCTCATGTGAAATGTAAATCAAGATCCAATGAAGGAGGCAGACTTGGCTCAGTGGCTAGGGTGTTCGTCTACCACATGAGAGGTCCGCGGTTCAAACCCAGGCCTCCTTGACCCGTGTGGAGCTGGCCCATGTGCAGTGCTGACGGGCACAAGGAGTGCAGCGCCACACAGGGGTGTCCCCCGCGTAGGGAAGCCCCACCCGCAAGGAGTGCACTCTGTAAGGAGAGCGGCCCAGCGCAAAAGAAAGTGCAGCCTGCCTAGGAATGGTGCTGCACACACGGAGGGCTGACACAACAAGATGTCGTAACAAAAAGAAACACAGATTCCCATGCCACTGACAACAACAGAAGCAGACAAAAAAGAACACACAGCAAATGGACACAGAGAACTGACAACTGGGGGGGGGGGGAGAAGGGGGAGAAATAAATAAAAAATAAATCTTTGGGAAAAAAAAGATTCAATGAAATACCATTTTATACACATTAAATTGGCAAAATGTTAAAGAGTCAGATGTTCCATGAATTGGAAAACATATGGATCCACGGGATCTTTGAGACGTATTTCCAAGGGATTGATAATGTACAATCCCTTAGAAAAACAGTCTGCAGCTAGCTTCTAGTTGGATTCATCCAATGGAAGGAAATTATGGAAAGAAAGGAGAAGCCAGGGTGTTACTCCAACCAGCACCCATCCCATCCTACAGGTAGCATCCTCTCGGTGGCTATAATGCATTTGTGTCTCCAGCGCCCACAGGATAGGCTGGCCACGATTCAAGCTTGTAGGTGACCCTGGGCCTCTGGGTTCTGGTAATACTAACTCCCCACTTTATTCCTCCAGTCCTGGTGGGTATGAGGTTTCTGCCACTGCTAATGTATGGGCTACCTCACCATCTTCTGTTCTGCATCTGAGCAATTGGTTACCATACTACTCAACAATAAAAAAACAAACTGGGAAGTGGATGTGGCTCAAGCAATTAGGTTCCTGTCTACCATAGAGGAGGTCCAGGGTTCAATACCCAGGGCCTCCTGGGGAAGGCAATCTGGCCTGTGTGATGAGTTGGCCTACGTGGAATGCTGCCCTGCGCAGGAGTGCTGGCCTGTACAGGAGTGCTGGTCCATGTGGATAACTGGCGCAGCAAGATGACGCAACAAAAAGAGACACAGAGGAGAGACAATAAGAGACACAGCAGAACAAGGAGCTGAGGTGGTGCAAGAGAATGATCGCCTCTCTCCCACTCCAGAAGGTCCCAGGATCAGTTCCCAGAGCCACCTAATGAGATTACAAGCAAACACAGAAGAATACATAGCAAATGGACACAGAAAGCAGACAATGGAGGGAGGGGGAAGAAATAAATAAATAACTCTTTAAAAGAAAGGAAAAAGGGAAGCAGACTTGGCCCAGTGGTTAGGGCATCCATCTACCACATGAGAGGTCCTGGCCCATGCGTAGTGCTGGTGCGTGCGGGGAGTGCCATGCCATGCAGGGATGTCCCCCACATGGGGGAGCCCCACGCACAAGGAGTGCACCCTGTAAGGAGAGCCGCCCAGTGCTAAAGAAAACTCAGCCTGCCCAGGAATGGCGCTGCACATGTGGAGAGCTGACGCAACAAGATGACACAACAAAAAGAGACATGGATTCCCAGTGCCTCTGACAACAACAGAAGTGGACACAGAAGAATGCACAGCAAATGGACACAGAGGACAGACAACTGGGGTGGGGGGAGAGGGGAGAGAAATTAATTAATTAATTAATTAATTAATCTTTTTTGAAAAAGAAAATAAAGGAAAAAGAACAAACTGGGAACTTCTGGGAAGATGGCAGACTAGAAAGACACAGGACTCTCTTTTCTTCCAGAAAAATAGCTAAAAGACAGGCTGAAACAATCTAGAAAAAGATCTTCTAGAGTTTAGGACACCAGGTGAAGGTCGAACATCGCCCAGAGAAGAGTGGGCAAAGGAGGGAAACCCTGACAGAACTCTGAGTTGAACCAGCGGCTGCTGCTGCCAGCACCATCCCCCACACTAAAGACACTTTAGAACTCTCAGGCCTCTGGGCCTGTGACTACAAAGGGGCTCCAGGGATCCACTGCCCCAGGAAAGAGGAGAGAGAAACACAGCCTAAGGCTGACTCCACTTCAGACCCACAACTTTGGTCTGCTGTGTCCCACGAGCCCTTCCAGGCCAGACCAGGTTGTGCCATTATTTGCCTTGGGAGCTGGCAAGAGGCTAAAGACATACAACCTCCCAATCTCCTCCTCTACTAACAGGGACTGATAGTTGAGGACTCAGAGGGAGTGGAAATATTTACAACCCAGGAAAAGGGAGGGGACTGCCAGAGAAAGTTGGATAACTGTCTCAGAGAAACTGAATTACAAGGCTCTTAGTCTCCCAGGCAGGAAGCTTTATCACATTGATCAGTCTGTGTTGCAACAAATACACTCTGACCAGGCAAAATGAACTGCGAGCTGACAAATAGCGCCACCTGCTGGCAGACCAAGAAAGTGGACTCAAGAAAATTAAAAATAAGTAGGAGAGGCTTTTTCGGGCCTCTATAAGCCTTCCTCCCCAAGGCCCTAAAAACCTACTCTATAACCAATTCCTGGGTCCAGTGCCCAGTTTTTCCTGTTTTTTTTTTTTAAGATTTTTAAAAAATATCTCTTCCCTTCCCTCCCACTCTCCCTCCCCCCAACCCCATTGTCTGTTCTGTGTCCATTCACTGTGTGTTCTTCTGTGTCCGCTTGCATTCTCGGTGGCACCGGGACTCTATGTCTCTTTTTCTTGCATCATCTTGCTGCATCAGCTCTCTGTGTGTGCAGTGCCACTCCTGGGCGGGCTGCACTTTTTTTGCATGGGGTGGCTCTCCTTGCAGGGCACATTCCTTGCAAGCGGGGCTCCCCTATGTGGGGGCCCTGCGTGGCATGGTACTCCTTGAGTGCAGCAGTGCTGCACATGGGCCAGCTCACCACACGGGCCAGGAGGCCCTGGGTTCAAACCCTGGACCTCCCATATGGTAGGCAGATGCTCTATCAGTTGAGCCACATCTACTTCCCAGTGCTCAGTTTTGAGCAACCAGCAGGACAGTCCTAACAATCCAGGTGGAGCAAAGAATCAAAGATCAGTGGTAACACACAGCCTTCTGCCACTACATCCTTAGAAAAGAGAAAGAAATTGAGCATCTGAATAAACTACATCCTCATCAGATGCCTAGACATCAGCAAAAAATTATTAGCCATACTAAGAAAATAGAAGACATGGCCCAAGAAAAGGAATATATCAAAGTCCCAGAAGAGATACAGAATTTGAGAGAACTAATCAGCAAGATGTGCAAAAATTTCCAAAATCAAATTAATGAGTTGAAAGACAATATGGTTAAAGAGATAAATGACATCAGGAAGACATTGAGTAAGCACAAAGAAGAATTTGAAATCCTGAACAGAAAGGTAACAGAGCTCATGGGATTGAAAGATACAATAGGTGAGATCAAAAACACATTTGAGGCATACAAGAGCAGACTCAAAATGGTAGAAGAAAGAATACATGAGGACAAAGACAGAACAGCTAAAATTGAAGAGAGAAAAGAATGGAAAAAATTAAGAAGGGGCTCAGAGAGTTGAATGACAACACAAAATATAACAGCACACATGTTATGGGAGTTCCCTAAGGAAAAGAGAAGGGAAAAGGGGCAGAAAGAATTTATGAGGAAATAGTAGCTGAAAATTTCCCAACTCTCATGAAAGAAATGAACTTACATGTCCAAGAAGTTCACTGTACCCCAATCAGAATTAAAAAGGAACAAACTATTAATCAATACATCAACTTAGATGGATCTCAAGGGAATTATGCTGAGTGGAAAAGGCCAATCACATAAGGTTATGTACTACATGATTTCATTATATAACATTCTAGAAATGAAAAAAATAATCGAGATGGAGAACAGACTAGTGGTTGCCAAAGGTTAAAAGTGGGATGGGGAGGAGGCATGAGTGTGACTATGAATGGATAGCATGAGACATCCTTGTGGTGAAGGAACAGTTCTATATCTTGATTATGTAGGTGGTTATACAAATTTACACGTGTGATATAATTGCATAGAACAAGACACAAATAAATACAAATGAGTGCAGGTAAAACTGGTGAAATCCGACTAAGGTATGTGGATTGTAGCAATGTGAATTTCATGGTTTTGATACTGTTCTATAGTTACCAATGGAAGAAACTGGGAGAAAGGTGCATGGTAGTTCTCTGTACTATTTTTGCAACTTTTGAGAATTTATTACTATTTCAAAATAAAAAGTTTTTAAATCCATAGGGTGGTTTCTGTTTTTCTGATTTGAGTCCTTACCAATACTCCTACAACCCAACAATTCCACCAGGAGACATGGACAAGAATGTTCGTAGCCGCATTGCCCAAAATAGAAGAAAACTGAAAACAACCTGTATCAGTTTGCCAAAGGGCTACCAATGCAATGTTTCAGAAATCTGTTGGCTTTTATAAAGGGATTTAGTTGTGGTAAAGGCTTACAGTTCCAAGGCCATGAGAAATCCAAACTGAGGCACCAGCAGAGATGCTTTCTCACCAAAGTCAGCTGCTGTTGGACCCGGCATGTTGCTACATGGTAAAATAAGATGGCTGCCAAACTTTGCCCAGATTTCAGCTTCCCTCCCTTTTCCTCTCTGGCTCATCGTTTCCTCTTGAGCTCCATGGGCCCATCCTCTTGAGTGACCCTGTAGTCCTCTCTCTCCTGGCATAGGGCTTGTTTCTCTTCAGGCCTCCTATATCAGTCTTGACTGTTTTGCTCTCTTCCCCATTTCAGCTCAAGTTATCAGGCAAATGGCTCATCTCTCCTTGGGGCTTAGCTGTTTGAGCCTCATCACATGGAATAATAAAAGCAACAGAGTCCTTTTCCTGTGTCTGTCTGAGTGAGTCTCTCTCTGTGTTTCAGTTTATATCAGACCCAGCAAGGGGGCAGAGACTCAACCTGAGTCATGCCTTCCTGACTTGGTCTAATAAAAAGTCCTACAGTAATCTTAACATGTAATCTAATCAAAGCTACCTCAGCTGAATTGAATGCAATCAAAGGGTATCACACCCAGAGGAATAGATTAGTTTACACACATAATCTTTCTCTTTTTGGGATTCATAAAATAATCTCAAACTGCAAGACAACTCAACTTCTCATTAATAGGTGAATGGATAAATAAGTTGTAGTATCTGGCAAAGGATTCTTAGATATGACACAAAAAACAATACCCACAAAAGAAAAAATAGATAAATTGGACTCATCAAAATTTAAAACTTTTTTTGTTTTAAAGAACAATATCAAGAAAATGAAAAGATAACCCACAGAATGGGAGGAATATACTTCTGGCAAGGTATTTGTATCTGGAATACATGAAGAACTCTTGTAATTCAATAATAAAAACACAAATAACCCAATTAAAAAATGGGTAAATGATCCAAATACACATTTTACCAAGGAAGATATACAAATGACCAATAAGCCCATGAAAAGATTATTTTTTTAAAAGATTTATTTACTTCTCTCCCCTTCTCCCCCACCCCAGTTATCTGTTCTCTATGTCTATTTGCTGCATCTTCTTCTTTGTCCGCTTTTGTTGTTGTCAGCGGTATGGGAATCTGTGTTTCCTTTTGTTACTTCATCTTTTTGTGTCAGCTCTCCGTGTGTGTGGCACCATTCCCGGGCAGGCTGCACTTTCTTTCGCGCTGGGTGGCTCTCCCTACGGGGCACACTCCTTGCGCGTGGGGCTTCCCTAAATGGGGGACACCCCTGCGTGGCAGGGCACTCCTTGCGTGCATGAGCGCTGCACATGGGCCAGCTCCACACAGGTCAAGGAAGCCCAGGGTTTGAACCGCGGACCTCCCATGTGGTAGGCGGACACCCTAACCACTGGGCCAAGTCCGCCACCAAAAAGATGATTGATTTCATTAGTCATCAGAGAAATGCAAATCAAAACCCCAATAAAATACCACTAGGTATCTAGAATGACTAGAATTTAAAAATTAGGCAACAAAAAGTGTTGGCATGGATGCAGAGAAGTTGGAACCCCCATACATTGCTGATGGCAATGTAAAATGGTGCAGTCACTTTAGAAAATAGTATAGCAGTTCATCAGACAATTAAACATAGAATTACCATATGACCCAGCAATTTCACTTCTAGATATAAAAATGCAAACATGTCCACACAAAAATTTGTCCATGAAAGCTTATTTTCAAGACTTATTTTTTATTTATTTCTCTCCCCTTCCCCCTCTCCCCCCAGTTGTCTGCTCTCTGTGTCCATTCACTATGTGTTCTTCTGTGACCACTTCTATCCTTATCAGCGGCACCAGGAATCTGTGTTTTCTTTTTGTTGCGTCATCTTGCTGTGTCAGCTCTCCATGTGTGCGGTGCCATTCTTGGGCAGGCTGCATTTTCTTTCACACTGGGCGGCTCTCCTTATGGGGCGCGCTCCTTGTGCATGGGGCTCCCCTGCGCAGGGGACACCTCTGCATGGCAGGGCACTCCTTGTGCGCATCAGCACTGCACATGGGCCAGCTCCACATGGGTCAAGGAGGCCCGGGGTATGAACCACACACCTTCCATGTGATAGGCAAATGCCCTATCCATTGGGCCAAGTCCGCTTCCTGTCCATGAATGCTTTTAGCAACATTATTCATAAAGACTAAAAGGTATAAACAGCACAAATGCCCAACGACAGAAAAATAGATAAACAAAATGTGGTATATCCAGTGCAATGGGATAGTATTCAGTCATAAAAAGGAATGAAGTACTGATATATGCTACAATATAGCTGAACCTCAAAATTATTATGCATAGTGAAAGAAGCCAGCCACCAAGCATGACATATGAGTCCATTCATATGAAAATCAAGAATAGGGACATATATAGAAATAGAAAGCAAATTAGTGGTTCTTAGGGCTGGGGGGACAGGGCATGTGAAAATAGGAGGATGATAGCTAAAGCATATGAGATATCTTTATGAGGTGATGAAAATGTTCTAAAATTGATTATGGTTGGGAAGCAGATGTGGCTCAACTGATAGAGTGTCTTCCTACCAAATGGGAGGTCCACGGTTTGGTACCCAGGGCCTCCTGGCCCATGAGGTAAGCTGCCCCATGCGTAGTGCTGCTGTGTGTAAGGACTGCCAAGCAGGGGTGTCCCTCGCGTAGGGGAGCCCCCCATGCAAGGAGTGGCCCCTGCCCAAGGAGAGCCGCCTCACGTGAAAAATGCAGCCCACCTAGGAGTGGTGCCGCACACACGGAGAGCTGACACAGCAAGATGACATGGCAAAAAGAGACTTAGACATGGGTGCCACCTGATGAAAATACAAGCAGACACAGATGAACACACAGTGAATGGACACAAGAGAGCAGACACTGGGTGGGGGGTAAGAAGAGAGAAATAAAAAAATAATTCTTTAAAAAAAACTGATCAAGCACTTTAAATAAGGGGTTCTTAACCTTTTTTATTCCACAGACCCCTTACTATGTCCACAGTATACTGTGTATTATTTAATAAATACACCACACCCACACCAACACGTCTCCACAAGAATAAAGATTTTTTGAATTCCAGTTCAAGCTCACTGGACCCCTTGTTAAGAACCCCTGTTTTAAATGGATGAATTGTATTGTATGTGGATTGTATCGCAATAAAACTATTTTTAAAATAAGGAAGCAGAAACCTTCTAAAACTACACAACACATTGTTTAGGGTGTGTGTGTGTTGCTGCACTATTTACAAGGATAACCACAAAATTCAGTAGAGTGATTAGTTCATGTTGGGAAGGCAGAGGGTCAGGATAGATGAGGAACACACGTGTAGATATAAGGTATTACCAATGTTATGGTTTTCAGGTTGGGAGGTAGGGTTGTGGGTATTTGTTATATTATTCAATATGAAGATAAGTAATTAGATGATACAGATAGATGAAAGAGAGGGAAATAGATAAAAGAGGACAAAGCAGAGACCAACAATAATAGTATGTCATGAATCAAAGGTTATGATGGATCTCTATGACTTGAGGTCCATTTAATGACATATATTTGTATTATAAGAAGTGGGTACTGGATCTGAAAGCTTAGGAACCTCTGATCTAATGGGAAGAAATTGCTAAGAAATTCATGTGTTCTCAGAAACATAAAACTAAAGCCCCTCTTCCAGTCTCCCAGCAGGATTTTTCTGAGGCCATTCCAGCTTCTCAAACCCCAGTGTCTGTCTGTCCTCTTCCTGGGTCCCAGGGCTTTTGCTACTCTGGCCTTGCCCCACCTCTCATTAATTAATCCATTCATTCTCTCGGCAAATATTGACTGAGCACAATTTCCTGGTTCTGATACTGGACTCAAGGTATGTGAGATGTTACCCCTGGGAGGAACTGGGGGGAGGGGACGTGGTACCTCTCCATAGTGTGTGTTTGTTTGTTTGTTTTTATTTCTTGTGAGTCAAGTATTATTTCAGATTTAAAAGGTTTTTAAAATCCAAAGTGTGGTTTCTGTTTTTCTGATTATGTTCCCAAAAATATGTTTGGGGACCCATCCTCATAGTGGGAAGCAGCTGTGGCTCAATCAGTTGGGCTCCCGTCTACCATATGGGAGGCCCTGCGTTCGCATCCCAGGGCCTCCTTGTGAAGGCAGGCTGGCCTGCATGCTGCAGAACGCCGCCTGGCCCCTAGACTCCATGGAGCGCCACTGGCCCTCAAGTGCCATGGAGAGCCGACTCAACAAGGTGACGCAACAAAAAGGGAAACAAGCAAAAACACAGAAGAGCATGCAGCGAATGGACAGACAGCAGACAGCAAGCAAGCTCCAAGGGGGGAGGGGAAATAAAATAAATAAATATAGACACAGAAGAATGCACAGCGAATGGACACAGCAGACAGGGCACAAAAAGCCACAGGGGGCAGTAAAAAAAGAAAAAATACTTCTAGTGAAATATTTGAATTATAGCAAATAAAATTATGAATATTCAAATGTTCATTTTCTGCTTTTAAGAAACTTGCCATCTGTCCATACTTGCCTCAGTTTTGTTTCTGGTTTTGTTTTTTTTTTTGTTGTTGTTGTTTTTCAGAAATAAAACATCTTACTAATATAGGTGAAGTGCTGAGTGTCAAAAGCACAGATTCCAGAGCTCCACCTGGACCTACTAAATCGGAATCCCTGGAGGTAGGGCTGGGAATCTGCATTTTTAACAATCCATCCTCTCCTTCCCACCCCTGTGAGGCTCAGCATAACGAAGACTGAGAAGTACTGACATACACCAGTAACATCTATCCCATGCTCTCCCTTATACCAAACATGGGGCAGGAGCCGGGGAGCCTCACCCTTTGCTGCGCGTCAGCATCACCTGGAGAAGTTTTAGAGCTGCCTTTCCCTGACCTTGTAAATCAGACTGAGGCAGGGATGTCATTTTACAGCCTCCCACGTAGTTTTGATGGTGGTTGAGGGTGTACGTGCCTTCCTTCCATCTGTACCACACCTGGTGATCATCAGAGTCATGATTCAGTTATCCTTCCACCTGCTCTCTCCAGAATGATGTCAATACGCATTTTCCATGCCCCTGATGTGTGCTGAGCAGAGTTGCAGGCAAAAGACGTTGGGTCAGGTATGATGGGGAAGAAATCCTAATCCATGTCTGAGCTCAGAAATTAATTCAGTGAGTGGGCTTGGAGGTAGAGCCAGCAGATTAAGCAAATAAAAATACAGGATACCCAGTTAAATTTGAACTTCAAATAAATTTTTTTAGCAGACGTATGCCCTAAATATTGCATGGGACATATACTTACTTTTTTTTCATTGCATATCTGAAATTCAAATTTAACTGGAAGTCCTATTCTTTATCTAGCAACTCTAATGGGGAAGTGTCTTTAACTTCCCCCAACTTCAGCTTCCCTGCATGGAAACCGGGGCTGGGGGGGGGCGGTAAGGGGGGACGCACTAGACCTCTGTGGACCCCTCCGGCTTGGATGCTCCAGTCGGTTCAGACGCATCCGGCAGCCGTGGGAGCTGTTCTCCCCAGGCCCGCCAGAGGGAGCCCTGACCCCCTCCGCGGCCTCAGGGGCCGGTGACTCAGCACGGACGCAGCCTGGTCCCGCCGGCTCCGGGGGAGCGTCTGGGAACCAGGTTGCAGGCTCGAAGGGCTCGTCCATCCCTAGGACAGCCTATTCAGAAGGAGAAAAGGGGGGGTGCTATAAAAGCTCCGAAGGTCGGGACCATCTCATCCAGCTCCCCTTCCACCATATTTAGACAGGGAGACTGAACCCCTAGAAGGGAAGATACTTGTCCAGGCTCGCACAGCTGTCCTGGAAACCAGACTCCTGATTTCCAGTCAGGACTTCCCACCACTTTTTTTTCAGGGTGCCCTTAGTTCTGTTTCCTGCTGGATGGGTTTAGTTTAACCCTTACAGGCCTATCACCAAAACAAGTCCAGCTGCCAGCCAGCCCCACAGGGATAGTGACCTTGAAGGAGGAGACCTTCTGACTGAAAAAGGACCAGGAATAAAAGGACTAAGCAGTGGGGAATGCGTGGGCCCCTGAAATTTCTTTTTTTTTTAGAATTACTTATGTATTCATACCCAACCCCTTGTTGTTTGCACTTTGCGTCTGTTCATCTTCCTTGTTTCTTTAGGAGGCACCAGGAACAGAACCCGGGACCTCTTATGTTGGAGGGAGGTGCCTAATTGCTTGAGCCACCTCTGTTCCCTGCTTTGTTGTGTCTTTCATTATGTTTTTCTTCTTGTGCCTCTTGTTGTGTCATCCTGTTGTGTCGTCTTGCCACATCTGCCTGTTGCCCCAGCTCGCTGTCTTCTTTAGGAGGCACCAGGAGCCAAACCAGGGACCTCCCATTTGGTAGACTGGAGCTAAATCACTTGAGCCACATCCTCTTCCCACCCCTGAAATTTAAGTTAGAAGTAGTCTATCAGCAGAGGCGGTGGCAGCTTACTCTATGCCAGACACAGTATCATCAGGATTTTACCGATGGGAAAACGAGCCCAGAGGCATTAGGTCATTGGACTAAAGGAGGGTCAACCCAGTTCTGCAGCAGGCGTTGGGAGCAGGGGGCTCCAGTTCTCTGCCTCCTTTGAGCTGAGCACCTCCCGTATTCCTCCAGGGCCAGGTGAGCTCCCCTGGACAGATGGTACAGGGTCCTACATGACCTCCAGAAGATCCACACCGCCTTCACGTGGAGAGGAATTCCCAGGAGGGCGGGGTGCCTGTCACTGCCGCCCAGGAAATGATTTTAGGAGAGTTACATGTTTGGCATTAGTTAACAATGAATTAACTGTAATCCAGTTCTCTTTTGGGTCATCTGATTATCAAGGCAAAAGTCTCTAAAATTTCTTTTTTTAATAAGAAACAGCATTCTTCAGGCAAGGGCACATTGTTTTTCATTATACTTGTCTTTTTTTATTGTTTTTATCTTTAAGGTTAATCTCCATTTGTAGTAAATGACACTGGTTTTCCACCTAAAGTAATGACAGAATTTCCTTCAAATGCAGAGGTTTTTTCTTTAAGTAATTTGACTTAATGGGGGGTACAGTTAAAAGGAGGGTATGGTAAAAATGAGGAATGGCTGCCATTTGGGAACGCTGGATTCTGAGGGCCCTGCTAACTTGGCTGATCAGTTTTGAAACAACCAGCTGAACAGGCAGCCCGACCTGGTCGCTCCCAGAGCCCTGGGATATTCATGCTTCATGCCTCTCCTTGGTGCTGACATTTCCTTGAAGACTCAGGGGGTTCTCTGCCCTGTCGGGTGAGATGAGAGCTCTGGGTTCCAATCCCCCACCTTCATCCCTGCCCCATTGCGGAAACAAGTAACTCAACCTCGCTGAACCTCAGTGTCTCCATCTATGGGTTGGCAGCAGAGCCGTTGTTATAGCCAGTGCTCTGCACGATGCAGACCAAGGAACAAGCACTGCATCCTTCAGGCCACAGAGAAACGTTACACTCCCACCCTACTGCAAGGGACACCCTGTCCAAATCATTCTCCACCACAGCTCCCTCCTAAATTTCCTCCATGGCACACATTTCCATCTGAATGGTGTCACTTGCCACCTTGTGCCTTGTCTTCCTCTCCCCTAGGTTGACGGCTCTGAGGGAGCAGGGACAATGCCTGCCTTACTCGTGAGACCAGAGGGTAGAGCCCAGCGCACAGCAGGCACCTGATAAAAGGTTGTTGAATAAATGAATGCGTGAATGAATGAATGAACCAATACTGAAATTTACTTTAATCCATTTCCCTGCCTGAATTTCTAAAGATTTTGAGACTAGTACTGGGCTTGCATTTCTCAAATGGGCAGGACTAGCCTGATCACTCTTTCCCTACTCCTCTCCCTCCCAAAATGGAGTGTTCCAGACTGCAGTTAACTTAAAAAAATAAAAAATACTTGTATTATTTTAGTAATATTGAAATTATATTATTTTTTAAACTTCTGGACTCAGCCCCAGAAGATGCAGCTGTGTGGCCCAGTTCAAAATTCTCAGGCCTGTTTCCTAATCTCTAAGGGGAGCCTCAGAACACCAGGTCAAAATAGCACACTAGCATGACATGCATGTGCTTTGAAAAATGCTCTGTGGGCTTATGATGCCGTTAGCATTCCAGAGCCAGAATGCTCTTTTTAAAACAAATCTAATCCTGTCTCTTTCTGATGTAAAATCCTCCTGTGTTTTTCTCATGGAACAGAGAATAGAATCCAAACTCCTTACCCTGGCCTAGAGGCTCACCTCTCGGGCTTCATCCCACATGACCCCCCCTTCCCTTTGCACACCGGCCTCACTGGCTCCCCACACACCTCAAGGCCTTTGCAGAAGCTGTTCCCTCTGCCTGCAATGCTCTTTCCCTGGCCCCTTCCCGCACTGAACTCCACCTTTTCCTTTACGACTGAGCTCAGATTTCCTCCAGGAAGCTTCCCAGCTGCCCTTGAACATCACTATGCAATAGAACTTTCTGCAACGATGGAAATGTTCTAAATCTGCTTTGTTCAAGGGGATAACCACTAGACACACATGGCTGTTGATCACTTGAAATGTAGCTAGTGTGACAGAGGAAATGAATTTCCCATTTCAATTAAAGTCTAAATAGCCACATGTAGATAGGGACTAGCAGATGGGGCAGTGCAACTCAGAATACTGCCTTGCCTTTCTGTTACACACACTCACGGTTTCCTGATCTCTTCTTTTATTGCACTTATCAAAGCTTGTAATTTATATTTAACGTATGCCTCTCCAGATTCTAAGCTCCAAATGAGTACTTTGTCTGCTCTGCCACATCTATGTCCCTGGCATAGGATCCGGAAAAGATAAATATTTGTTGAATGAATGAATGATGAGTGAAAGGATACTTGCTTAGCCTGGTGTTTGTGATGATGAAGTACAATACTGCAAAAGGTATGGACCACAGTCATAGAATTAAAGCAGTTAGCTAAGTGGTGCTTATGGGAATCTTATATTCTCTGTGTACATATGCCTCTGTGTATGTAGAGTGTGTGCAAAGGCATATTGGTGTATTTGTAAAGGTTGGCATTTGTGCAGACCTGCGTGCACATGGATGCACGTGTCTGTGTGTTGGAGTAATGAGGTCTCTGAGACAAGAAAATCCCTCAGGAAGGCAGCTTAAGTCATTACTTTTTATTTTGAAAGATATGTCAAACTCTTCACATCATGGCTAGAGTTTGCATGATTAATAAGAAGCAGCTTTTTCATGAAATGCTTGGAGGTGAACGAGTTCTCAGCCTGTGAGATCCGAACATCCCATTTACTTTGAAGATTTCTCTTGATTAATTGAAGAAAAAAAGAAAAAAGGAGGAGCATGCTAGAAACCCCATGACTGCCATCCAAATGTGAGGCGAAAAAAAATCACACAGCACTCTTTTTCTATGGTACGACTTCCTGACTCGCTCTTGATTTGATTTCCTGGCTGAAACAGCTGCCCCGGCCCCACATCTCCCAAAGGCAGGTAGGAAGGAAAAGCCCTGTAGCATGTGGTGGGGTTACTGAGAACTCATGGTCCTCAGTCCCCAAAAGTCTGAACAAACAGCCTAAGGTGAAAAGAAACTGCCCTGAAAGGTGAGGGGGAAATGGTGAGGAACTGGATTCCGGTGAGAGATGCTATGTTTTCCTAACACGGCCCCAGGTTCTTTCTCTCGGTGGCTGCCTCGGGCAAATGAGACTTCTATCTGTAGTTCTGGTCCTGCAAAGGTTTCTCCCACCTCTTGTCCTCTAGTCCCAGAAACATCCTTGCCAACATCACGTGTCTGTTATTTCCCTTTGCTCACCTCCTGGCCATCTGGGGAGATGCCCCCAGGCAGCCAACACCCTGAAATAAAATTAACACAAAGTCTGATTCGGTGAGTATTAGTTTCAAACAGAGAAAAAGGGAGAAAATTGGAAGATGAAACGTCTGTTGAAGGCAGACAGGAGTCGATCAACGTTCCCACCCATAAGCCAGTGAGACAATGGGCAATGCTGCAAATGGCAAGAGCAAAATGGGACTGCTAGTGGGTAAGAGAACTTAGCAAAGCGAAGAATGTCGTGAGGTGGGTTACAATGTCCATTTTTTTTAGCACCGTTAATCTATTCATTTAAATCTATATTAGCACCTTGTCCCCAGGCAGAACAATAAACCATCCAAACATTTTAAACTTTGGGGGAAACAGGAAGGGGAAAATCAAAGAGAGAGAATCCGGTCTGGCGGAAGGAGGCACAGACTTAAATCACAAGGTCCTTGTTGATATCCTCTGCAAAGCAAGAAAAAAGAGCCGAGTTAACAATGGGGCCGTGAGGACGCGCTTCCCAAGCAGACCAGGGACCCCCGCCCCCGCCGGCCCCCAGGGGCCAGGCAACAGGAAGTGGGAGCCTGGGGAGCCTCGGTCTCCTGTCTCTGGCCAGTCCGGTCTCTTACACACGCAGCCAAGTTACACTTCCTGTTTCCTCTCCCTGAGCCTGCCAGCTCCCAAAATAGTGCTTGGCACAAAGTGAGCGCTAATGTTCGAGGAAGGGAAAGAAAAAGACACAGTGAGATGGACGGAGAGGGGTCAGGAAGACGGTCGAAGAGAACACAGCAGACTTCAGTCAAATGGGCAGAGAGCACAGACAGACAGATAGACCGAACAGAGAGAGAGCGAGGGAGATGACAGCCCACCCGGGGGCAGAACTTCTGACCAAGGCTGGGGGCGGCCCGCAGCCCCTCTGCTCAGACACTCACGCTCCTTGATGCCGAAGCAGCTGGCCCACTCGTCCAGGGAGATGTACTTGTCGTTGTCCAGGTCACAGGTCTCGAAGAAGCGGGTGGTGCAGTGCTCCATGGGGATGAGGGGGGCGCGCAGTGGGGCCAGCTCAGTGTGGGACAGGTACCTGCGGGGGAGGAGGCAGGGCAGGGCCTGAGGTGTGGGGAAGCCCAGTGCAGGTAGAACGGGGGGTGGGGGGAGTGAGCCCCTGCAGTGCAGAAGGATGTTCAATGCAGGATGAGCAGCCAGAATGCTGGGTCTACCCACAGCTCTGCCCCTGACCTGCTGTGTGATTTAGAGCATAGTGCTGCACCTCTCTGAACCTCAGTTTCCCCATCCATCAAATAGGGTGAGGCAGGGGAAGTGGACTTGGCCCAGTGGTTAGGGCGTCCGTCTACCACATGGGAGGTCTGCAGTTCAAACCCCAGGCCTCCTTGACCCGTGTGGAGCTGGCCATGCGCAGTGCTGATGCACGCAAGGAGTGCCGTGCCACGCAGGGGTGTCCCCCACGTAGGGGAGCCCCACGTGCAAGGAGAGTGCCCATAAGGAGAGCCGCCCAGCGCGAAAGAGAGTGCAGCCTGCCCAGGAATGGCGCCGCCCACACTTCCCGTGCCGCTGACGACAACAGAAGCGGACAAAGAAACAAGATGCAGCAAACAGACACAGAGAACAGACAACCAGGGGAGGGGGGGAATTAAATAAATAAATAAATAAATCTTAAAAAAAAAAAAAAATAGGGTGAGGCATGGGTCATAATTTCTAAGGGCCCTTCCGGTTCTGAGGTTCCATGGGCTCAACAACAAAGATCTCTTGGTGCATTTAATTGTTTCCTCATTGACCGAGAGTTGGGAGCAGAAATATCTAAAATTAAAATATTGAGCACTTCTGCTCATGGTAGATCAAATCTGGTTAAGAAACAACATTGTACCTTTTCTATGAACATGTATGTATACAGGTG
Source organism: Dasypus novemcinctus (assembly GCF_030445035.2). Taxonomy (NCBI): domain Eukaryota; kingdom Metazoa; phylum Chordata; class Mammalia; order Cingulata; family Dasypodidae; genus Dasypus; species Dasypus novemcinctus. The sequence goes on from NW_026688167.1 coordinate 190,102, forward strand.
CAAATGCACAGAAGAGAGTCCAAAGAGAGACAAACTGGTGACAGTGCTGATTTCTGAAACTGATATTGGCAGGGAGAGTCCAGACTTCCCCCTTACCATGAGCTTTCTTTCTGTCTAATATTATTTAATGGCTGAGAGCAAGGCCCTTCTGGTTTCTCCTGGCACTGTACTCCACCCTCTTCTCCCTGCTGACCTTGGACTCCAGAGCACATGTAGGATTCTTTTTTATTCCCCCTCCCCTTGTGGTTTGCTTGTTGTTTGCTCTGTGTTTTTTCACTTGTCTCCCTTTTTGTTGGGTCACCTTGCTGAGGTGCAGTGCTTGTGGGCTGGCGGCTCTCCTCAGCATGCGGGTGAGCCTGCCTTCCCAAGGAGGCCCCGGGATGCGAACCCAGGGCCCCATATGGTAGAGGGGAGCCCACCTGATTGAGCCACAACCACTTCCCCACATGTAGGATTTTTACTGTTGTTGTTATTGTTCCCCAGAGCCCTCAACCAGCTGTCCCTGAAACATTCTTCCCTGAGGGGGTCCAGGGAACAATGTGATCCCAATTTTCTCTCTAACCAACAGACACCCAGCTCCACCCATCTCATAGAAAGAATCACACTCTGTTAGAACTGGAAAAGGACATCCCCTGCCTCATTGTACTGCTGGGAAACTTGAGCACAGGCCTCCCAAGGACTCAGGCAAGGCCCCATGGCAGCTCTGGGACAAGAGGAGGAGAGTGGAGTACTCTCCCAGATGCACAGGACTGGCAGCCTCATCTGGCAACTTCGCTCCCGGGCCTCTTTGCTGCAGGAGGATCCAGTTGCTCAGCCTGAGCGCCACATGTCCCCCAAGACTTCTCTCCCCTCCCCAGTGAGTGACTCAGTTGGATCCCAGCCATGGAAACAGCCTGGGAGAGCAGCAGCTGGGAGCTTCCCAGAGCTGAGGAGACCTCTGCCAACCAGAGTGGCCATCAGGGTGGCAGGCTCCAGATACGTGGGCTGTGCAAAGAGCAGGGGGTGAGCATCCCAGAACGAGCTTCCCTGGGAAAAGCACTGCACCCCCGGACTGGTGAGCAGTGCTGCTGCTCCTCTCCCCATGCTACTAACCGGCACACACCCAGAGCAGCCAGATGGTGGTGACCAGCTGCTCAGCTCCAGGTGGAGCAAGCCCCCACCTACACCTTCCCAGAGCCTTTTTTATTTTTTCCTCCCACTGGGAGTAGCAGATCCCCATGGCCAAACCATCACAGAAAGTGTGAGCTCCACATGGGCAGGAACAGTGTCTGTTAAATCAATCCCTCTGCCTAGAATAATGCTGTGCACATAATAGATACTCGATAAATGTTAACTGGCCAACTGTTCTGCTGAAGGACGTGGGGTGTGCGGGCTGCAGCCACCCCTGGGGGCACCCACTGCCCCACCTCAGGCCCTGCCACGCTGGGGTCTGGCATGCCTTCCTAACCCACTCGCCCTCAACTAGTGGGTCCCCAAGCCCCAGCACTTGCAGGGTTAAGGAGGGATTTCCCTACACTCTGACCGTTAGCATAGACAATAGCTTTCTTCCTCAGTTCTGCTTCCTTCCTCTGCATGCCTGTTCCTTCCTGCCCCAACTCCTAGACAAAACTGTGGGCTGCAGGGCAGGAAGCTGGAGAGCTGCTCTGAGACTTTCCAGCCCAAGTCTAGTGCTCCTTCCAGCCCTCACTCATTTCTTTGTCCACTCCAGGGCCAAACCAGAGGAGGTTCCTGTGGTCCCGGGGAGCCTGGGGTCTTACCCATCAATGGGATGCTGGTCCAGCTGGCCGAACTGCCAGTGCACGGGGAAGATGTACATGTTGTAGTTCTTCTGGAAGTCCCGGGCCAGCAGCTCCACGGAGTGGTCTCCAGCCTCTAGGCGCTTCTCATTCTCGTGGATCTTCTTCACCTGTCAGAGCCAAAACAATTGCAACAAAGGGTCCAGGGGAGACTGTGCAGGCTGGTCGGGACCCATCCACCTCTGACAGAGGCCAAGACTCAAAATGAGGGGGAAGGAAGTGCCTAGGTGGCTATCAGGCTCTCATTTATGGAAGGGGAGGGTCATCTGTCAGTGTTCACTGGTATTTCTCAAAAGGTGCTCTATAGAGCTACCTACAATTGTGTTCAAATGCAGCTTCTGGGCCTGGCTTTATAGAGACTCTGATTTGGTAGGTCTCTGGCAGGGCCCAGGAACCTGCATTCAGCACCCCAAGTGCTTGCTATGTCCACCAAAGTTTAAAAACCACTGACTCAGAAGGTTAAACAAAGTGAACAGGTTACTCTAGGACTCCTCAGAGCCTCGAAGATGTTAATGTGCATCATGAGCCCCCAAGAGCTGGGAAAATTCTACATGCCCGTCCCCGGGATGCATGGCTGCTTCTGGGTAAGGGTGTAGACTTACAGGTGGCAGCTGGGGGTAGGGACTGTGGCCCTCAGCAGCCCAGGGTGGGGGCAGTGCAGCTCAGGGCCAGGCAGGCACCCCGGGGTGGGCTGGAAAGAAACCACTTACTCGCAGCTTCTGCTTCTCAGTCAGAAGGTTGTTGTCCTCGTCCCTTTCGTACAGGGTGACCAGGACGTTCTTGAGCCAGTCCCGCATGCGCAGGGGGAATTCAGTCAGCTCAGAGTCCAGGCAGGGAGGAATGTCTAAGTGCAGAACAAGAGTGGTGGGTGCAGACCCTGATTCACGCTGCCCTGGCCTCCTGAGCCACACTCCTACCCACCCCACGTCCTCCTCCTACAACACTTCTATCCCTGACCTTGGCAAAGTGGCTCGACCTCTCCCCTCTCTGGACCACAGTTCCTTTACATGACAAAAACTAAAGGAGATGGCGTGGGGGGAAGAACACTCTGAAAATGGAAAAATGCAAAGGTCTATCTCCCTGGGAAAATAGTACTGCAAGTCAGCTGCCCCAGTAGAGTAGAAGAACATCTGTGATGGGAACACTAGCGCTTGGGCGGTTGGGCAGAGGACAGCATATGCCACTTGGTGGAAGGCTCCTTGGAGCACTCCTTAGCCTCCCAGGAATTTCCACCAACAGTTCCTCCCCCAACTCTCCTTCTCCAGGCCAGTGCCTTCTCATTTCACCCTCTGCAGCCTATATTTGGAAGAATATGGTTGATCACAAGGAAAATCTTGTTTCCCCTCTACCTATCTGCATCCTATACACCTGAGGCAGGTATCTGTTCCCAGTGTCATTTGGGGCCAGAATGTACCCGACACACGTGGATGGTGTCTTGGAGGGAGGAGAAGCGTGACCTTGAGTGTTTCAGATGACAGGGAGGCTACCAATGCAGCGCTAGGCAACTGGGTCAGATAACTCTGCTACTGGGATCACTAGTAAAAGGCCAGACAACATCCCGGCAGCCTTTCCCCCAAACCCCTGACACCCAGGTTTCTAGAAGAGGGTGGTTAATCCTGTCTTAAGAGTAGCAGGGAGGAGTAAAAGGGCCCAGGATAAGATAATGCTGAGTAGCAGGGCCAAAGAGGAACTGGACAGGCATACCCCTACATTAAAGCATTTAAATTTAAATATTTTAAAAACACTTTGCAGGTCCAGATAGAACATCAGTTTTGTTTTGCAGTATTGAAGGAAAAAAGATTTGGGTTAGCACTATATAAGAACTTCCTCATGACTAGAGAAAAGAAATGCAGTTGTCTTGAATGGTAATGAGAATCCTCCCTGATCTTGGGCTTCCAAGTAGCTCAATCCTTTCCCAGGAGAAGTCACGCGCTCAGAGCTGAGAGGATCCTAATCACCTCATATAAAAGGGAACACTGAGGCTCAGAAAGGGACAGAAGCTTTCCCAAGGAGCAGCATGGAGGTGGCAAATGTACTCTCCCCAAGATGGGAGGCTGCAGATGCCCAAGGAAAGACTCACATTTGCAAGGCCCAATGTAGTCCAGGTGGAGTTTGTGGCCCTTCTTGGTGCCCTCCAGAGTGCACTTTGTGGCAAAGAAGTGGCAGGAAGAGTCAAAGGTCTTGTTGTCATTGCTGCATACCTGTTGGCAAAGCATAGCATACCCCCTCCTTCATTAGTTCCACCATCCTCACTCATCAGAGATGGGGACACTGGGCACCAAGCAAGGAATGTGGTTAAGCTCAAGGGCAGACAGGACTTAGTGGTGGGGCTGGGCCAAGAACCCACTCTTTGGCCTTCCAATTTTTTGTTCCCCTTCACCATCCCCCATGTTGAAAGCTGCTATCTCAAGCAGAGGCATGACTCAGTCATGACTGAGACATGGGAAAATGAACCTGGAAGACTTGTGAAGGATGAATTAAAGTTGCGGGTGGGAAAAGGCAGTGCAGAAAAAAAGGAAGCCCTACTTGCAAGGCTGGCCCTGGGCTGGCTACTAGGAACTTGGCTGGTAATTAGTTCCCTACACCATTATAGAACTTTCCCTAAATGATGAAGGTGACTCACTGGGTCTAAACTTCCTGTACAAGCACTGTGGTTTATGTTAAATATCTGCTTTCCTTCAGGGAGTCAGAAATCTTGGTATGTCCTGGTACCTATGTGACCAGGTCCCATTTAAAGCCTTGGGCCCCAAGTCTCTAATAGGCTTCCCTGGGTAGCAACACACACACGTTGCTGCGCTTTTGTTGCTGGGGAAGAGTGTGCAGTGTGACCCCGTGTGGGATGGAAAGAACATGAGAAAGCCTGCATGTGGATTCCTCCAGGCTCTGCCTATGTATTTTGCCTGTAGGAGCAACTGGATATCCTCAATGTATCACTCTAATAAATCTTAGCTACTAGTGCAACTAGATGCTGAGTCATGTTAGGTCCTTTTAGTGAGTTTCTCAACACCAGATGGTCAATCAAGCACAGATGTTGAGGGCTAAATGAGGGCAGTGGCAGTAGTAGCTGTATTAGGAAGACGGGGGCTTATATAGACTATCCTGCAGGGACTTAGTATTTATTGCTTATATACTACAGAGGGAGGATTGAATGGCATTGGTGACTAGTAGGACCTATGGGGTGAGGAAGAAGAAGAATTGATGATGATGCTAAAATTTGGATCCCAGAGGATATGTTCTGGCGAGGAGAGAATGAAATGGGGAAGCCCCATAGGAAGGATGTGGTAATGACGCTGGTACTGGGTTTGCTGTCCTGAGCTAGATGGCCATTAACTGAATGGTTGGTAGGAGTGGGTGCTCAATAAAAATTTACTTGTATGGATAGTTGGATGGATGGATGGATGGATGGATGGATGGATGGATGGATGGATGGATTGACTGATAGATGAATGAATGAGTCTTATTGGAGGTAGAATGAATACTTTTGAGGGATAATTAGACAAATAAATATAACTTATTTGGTGCTTAATATGTACCAGGAATTATCTCACAACAACACTATGAGATAAGGATTATTTTTACACCCTTTTTGAAGATGAGAAAAATAAGACTTAGAGAGGATCAGCAACTTAGGTAAAATCCCATAGCTAAAAAGTGGTGGAAATGGGGTTTTTAGTCAAGCAGCTGACTCCAGAACCCCTGTTTTGGACCTGATGCTTTGCTTAGCTGCTCCCAAGTATAGAAAGCCCCTATTTCAGTGCCTGATGGGCCTGAGGGATTCTCTTCTGAGTCTGGCATAGAGCTTGGAACCTGAGGGTGCCGAATAAATGCTGACGGGTTGCTGGAGAAATCAAGAGCCAGGCAGCCTCATGGGTGCACCACTTCTTTCATGTGACTAAAACTACTGAGGGGCTTCTGATACTGGAGCTGCCTCATAGAACCACCAAGCCAACAGTTTTCTGGGCAGAAACCTCTGTGTTCAGAAGGGCCCCATCTCCCATGCCCCGCCCCTTACCTTCTCAAACTCGCCAATGGGGGCAGGGCAGCTGGTGGGGTCCTGGCACACGCACATGGGGGTGTTGTTCTCATCCAGCTCACACACCTTGCCATGTTTGCAGTGGTGATTCTGGCAGGGGTCTGGTAGGGAGCAAGGGCAGGGAGTTAGCTAGCATGTCCACCCCAACCCAGTCAAGACCCATCCTTAAGCAGGCAGTTTGGGGCTGTGGCCCCAAATGGGCTCTGGGCAGCCCTGAGTCATCCCTGCTCTTCTGCTGAGCCTAGTGATCAGCATTTTGGGAGTAATGGGTTCAATCTGGGTGTCAGAGGTTCAGACTGAGGTCAAGGTCAGGTGCTTATCTGGGGGCTGGAAGCTCGGTCAGAAACACTGGAGGCCAAACAGCTCCCACCAGGATTGAAGCACCATTGTGGTCCAGGTCTCAGTTGATGAATCATAGCTGGACATCTCTAGATTCCAGAATAGGCTTTCTAGAATAACTTGGAAAGCTATAGCTGTTGCCACGGAACCAGAGAGTCGTGAGGCCCAACAAAACAGACTTAAGAGGCTATAGAGGAAAAGGGAGAAGAGCCCCAAGGACCGCATGGAACAATGGAGCCCAGCTGTGTCTGATAAACACCGGAGGAGGTGGGCGTGGGGGAGGGAAGGAACATGACTCAGTAGAAACCCCTCAGCTCCAACAAAAACTACCCAGCTCTGTCCAAACACCTGCTAATCTCCTCTGAATGAGAGCTTAATCTAGCCTTTTCCTGATGCTTTGTTGGGGGTATTTTTTTCATCCTTTGTTGGATTCACTCTGGTAGGCACCAGTCCAACTGCTCTTCTGCTTCATCTCAAAACCCTCCCGGCAGTCCTAGGACGAGGGTCTACCATCTTCATCTTTCCCACATTAGCTGGGAGAAGCTAAGCAAGCTGTCAAGCTCATTTGCATAGGGAGTGGACAAGTCTCTATTCAAACCTTAGTTGGTTTGCCTCCAAAGTCCATGCTCTTAACCCCTGGTGTACAAAGTCTCTCTACTCTGAGGAGTGGTGGCCTGGGGCCAGAAGTCCAGGGTCACTTCCCACCTCCTGGCACTAACACCATGGGTAAAGTTACATCACTTGTGTCAGGTATCTGGGTCTCAGTTCTTCAGGACTGTGTGAAAATCAAATTAGCTAATGAGTGTGAAAGCGCTTGATGTATTCTCAGGTCTGCTCCCACGTGGGGACTGGGCTGGACAGAGGCCATCAGGGAGCTCGGTGACCAGATGTGACCAGTGACCTCAGTGGGAACATGAAAGCCAACTTTGGAATCGGGGCAAAGCGCTGTGAGGGGAGAAGACCATGTCTAGCTGGGAAATGTCCCTTCCTGCCACTCACAGCATGGAGGGCCTGGCCACAAATAGGTCCCTCCCAGATTCCATGGGACTGAGCACTAGAGAATATTCCCAACCTTTAAGTCAAAGCCATCTCTCCTCCACAGCCACGGAGGAGCCCACCCTGCTTTTCCTTAGGAAGAAATCTCATGGAGATCTCATGGAGGCCTGTCGCTAGCCCAGGCAGCAGAGGACAAAGACTGGATTTCCAAGTCAGAGGAAGGGGACCTACTTTCAGCCACCACCTCTTCCTCAGTTTCCTCAGTGCCTTCATCAAATTCTCCGACTTCCACCTGGACTGGGTTGGCTCCCACAGGTACCTGGGGTGAAGGGAGAAGAGAGTCAAACAAATCCCCACCTCCATCCTCGACCTGGAGGAAAGTGGTGGAGACTGGACAGGGACTAGACTGGAAATAAGGTGCCTAAAGCTTCAGGTACTCCCAAAGGGCTAGGGAGAGACTAAAGTGCCTGGGCCCAGGCACAGAGAGCACAAATGCCGAGGTCTAGAATTTAGATTTAATCTTATACACCTGTTCTGTTCTGTATTGCCCTGGAATTCCACCGGGATGCCTCAGAGGCCACCAGGATGTCAGCGCAGGAGGGGATGGATGTGCACCCTCCACCCCCGCCAGCCGCACCAGAGCGGCCCCCCTTTCATCTCTTTGATGTACGGGAAGATGATGGGTGATCGGGTAAGAAATTGTACTATAGCTTTAAAAATAGGAAGTTTCAAAATCATGGCTGCAAACTGTGCAGTTCTACAGAAGGTTTGGGAAAGGATTTGGGGGTGTCAGGATTTGGGGGGTGTCCAGGATTTCCCATGTGCATATGGGAAGAAGACAAATGCCACGTTCCAGCAGTGAGACCCACAGGCCCTGCCTGGAGAATGGATGTGGGCAGAGAGGGGTCAGGGGTTTGGGGTCTCCACCCACGTACCTCAGCCACCTCAGCCACGGTCTCCTCCACCACCTCTGTCTCTTCAGGCAGGGCTTCCTGCTGCTGCTGGGAAAGAGAAAATGGGGTTTAGAGAGGGCAAGGCCAAATTCAGCTTCACCACTCAAGTGCCTCTGGCTGGAACACTAAAGCTGGGGGCACTAGGAGAGCAGTTCTTTTCAGGTGGGTGGCGGAAGGAGGCAAAGAGGAAGGGGACACCAGAGCAGCGCCCCTTTTATGTATTTCATAGCTGGGGCTTCTATCTAAGATTTAGCTTCGAAAAGTATTTCCACTGCTTTGAATTCTTATGAAGTTGAAAAAACTGCTTCTAAAATTAATACCAACTTTGCCAAATCTTTTGCCAAAATCTACCAGCCAGCTCAAGATTGCCAGGGTCTCCCATCACTCATACCCCCTCAGTGAAGAGAGGATGAGGGGATCACAATTGAAAGAAACTGCTCTTTTTACTGGCCTGCATTTTTCCTTCTTCTGATAACCGCTCCTTTCACTCCGCCTATAATTCTTGGAGAAACTGTCTGTCAATCAAGGGGCTTGGTGACCTCTGGCCAAGGGCAGGCCCAGGACTTGAGCTCAGCAAAACAGGCTCTGTCTGGATTTTTTTTTTTTGGTCTTGACACATTCACTCAAGATGTGAAAACTGTTGGAGCTGATGCATTCAGATGACAACATCCCAGAGACCGTCCTTTTATTTCTGCCTTCCAGATCCTGGAACTGCCCTTCCCAAGTCCTCGGCTGTGCCTTCCATTCTGTAATCACCCCCAGTATCATTTTCCCCCTAATTTAGTCATCGAAGTCTGTTTTTTGTAACCCTCACTGATTTAGAAACTAACCCATCCCTTTCTCTGCAGTTTGACTCCCTTCTAACATCATCCCCACCAGAAGTCCTTTACTTCTGCTTGAATGCCTCATATCACAGAGAGCTCACTTCTTTCTAAAGCAATCGTAGGGTATTTCTGGGGAGCTCTGACTGATAGAACATTACATGAAAACCTCTCTTCTCTGAAACCTCCACCCAATGGTCCTCATTCCAATTTCTCCTGAACTTATTAGTTTAAAAATATATATTAAAAAAAAAAAGATAACTGGTCCCTTCTAAGCATCCCAGCCCGGCCGTTTCAGCAGCCCTGGAGCTGGTGATAGGAAAGAAGGCTAAGAAGGTATGAGCCTTAGGTACTTACAGGGGCTGCCAAGGCCCTCCCGGCCAGGCAGAGAAGGAAGAAGATCCAGGCCCTCATGATGCTGGAAGCCCTGTGGGAAGAAGATGGAGACTTCAGTGAGTGGGAGGATCCCTGATGGAGAGTTCCTTCTTGTGATGCACAGTCCAATTTTCGATGGCGCATGGAAAGCATTAAATGTCAGTGACCCACATGGGCCAAAGTTGCTTCCACTGAATTGTCTTTTGATCCTGATTACCTGGAAGAAAGCCTCAGTGTGGTGCTAAGGTCTCTTCCACACCTCTCCAACATCCACCTAGCTACCTCTTCACCGGAGAGCGGGCCTCTGACTCAGAGCCTCCACAGAAAACTATATCCAGCTGGAATTCAATAAAATTGTTTTATTTTCTTTGTGTTTATTTTTAGTTTCCTTCTATTTATGGCAAATACACACAGATTTTCCATTTATGGCAATGACATAAAGTCTCTTTCTCCATAAATTTACTTGAGTTTTTAAATGTGACATAATGAAAGTGATTGACTAATTAGTTAAGTTTGGGCAATGCTGAATGGCATTGTCTTTACGGCCATTCAAACTCTGAAGTTCTAGGATTCCTTTCTTCCTATACCCCAAGCTCTTCCCCCCCCTTCTTCCTCCCCACTCCCTCTGAAATGGAAAAAGTTAATAAACTGCAACTTCTTGCCAAGTTGAGACAATGAGAACTACATTCTAAAACAAAGAACAATAGGCTCGCAAACAAGGATGGCTACATTTCTCTCCTTTCTACCCAAAAGGGCAGCCCACTGGATCCTCTAGGGAAGCTATCCAAATGCTTGCATGGAATGTGTGTTATCTCCTCTTTTCCCTTCACAGCTAAAGATGTTAGGTGAGATCTAAAAAATTCCCCTGCCCTGGTTCCTGCTAAACTCCCTCTCTGGATGCTGAGCTGTAGACTCTCATAAAATATTCTCATGTTTGTAAGGCATTTTGAAGCAGAAGCTCCTCTGATGATGTGATACCAGGCCACCCCTAACAGAGGATTTGTGGCAGGAATATTTGATTTCTTGTGCTAACTAAATGGACTTCATTTCCAAAGAAAAGGATTTAAGGAAGCCTAAAGCTGCCTCCCTCATCCTTCTGCACGACCCCAGCCCTCCTTCTCAGCTACAGTAAGCTGCTTGCTCTGCCCCAAGACAGCCTGTCAGCCAAGAGGAGCAGTGGTCACACCTTCCCTCTTTTGCACCCCGACTTCCCTATCAGTCTCATCATTGCTAGTTCCTTCCAACACTTCTCAGGTAACTGAGCAGCTCGGTGTGAGATACCCTGACATCGTGGGAAAACATTTGGCTTGGAATTGAAGGCCAGGGGTTCCTGTGATACCTCAGTGCTATCTTGCTGTGGGTCTTGGGTAAGTCCTTTCCCTCTCTAGACCTTGGTTACCTCATCCATCAATTAAGAGGGTTAAAGTAGGTAAATTTTGAGGTTTCTTCCTGAGCAGTTGGCTAGGCCCTTAAAATGCCCCTGAAATGCCACAGGCACATGCTGGCCTTGGCATATGTTGTCATCATTTGCATTATAATATCTGGCAGCAGCAACAGACAAAAGAAGAGTAGACTTCATAATTGTCTTCTCTTGGGCAAAACTAGATTAAAGCTCTCATTCCCTATTTCTTATAGCCTGTGTGCAATAAAACCAACAGGAATTTAAAGGAATTGATCAGGGAGCTTGGCATTCCTTCACTATGGTCCCAACACCCAGAGGAGTCCAGCATTCCCTTTCCAGGTAATTTCTGGAATGTTCTTCTCCCTCACACAGTTGTAGGTTTGTTTCCCCATGCTTAGAGGTGGAAAAATCTCCCTTCCTGCCTTCTCATTTGGAAGACACAAACAAAACAGCTCCTGCATGCGGCTTTAGACAAATGGAACAGGGGAGAAAGCATCAATGAAGGACTGACTTGTCTGAGACTGTTTGAAGTAGGTGGACCAAAGCAAGACTGGCAGCTAGAATGAAGAAAAGTCACCCTGTCTAGGCTTTCAGAGAAGACATGTTGTTGGAGAAATACCTCAGCTGGGTCTGGAAATTTAAAAGGCTTCAGGCCAGAGGGCCTACAGACAGACACTTCTCTTCTAGGCAGAGGTACCAGGCTCTGTCTGTACCTCCTCACCATCTGCCCACTCTAAGACCTTCCTCCCTAGTGTTGCAGCCAGAAGAGAAAAGTAATTCTCTAAGTTTTGTAGTGCTTTATAGTTTCTGAAACACACTCGTGTATATACTCTCCCTCTGGAGCCCCCTAACGACACTGGAAAGTAGGCAGACAGGCATGGAATGGCTCTTGGTCCCACTTTCCCAAGGAGGAATCTTAGATCAAGATGGAGGAAATCCTTGCCCGGAGTCATGTAACATTCAGGCCTTTCCCAAGTGGCAAGCCGGCCTTCTCAGGGAGTTGGGTGCAGCCCAAAGGGGGCTTTGCTCAGAGTCAGGGTGGGGGTTGGGGAGAAATGCAGGCACAGAAAGAGTTAAGAATAGAATATGAAACCTTGGCGTTACTTTCCAACATTAAGCTCTTCCCAGTGCCCAGTGTATCATTCCCAGTTCAAGAAGCTCTTCCCTCCTTCCAGATGATAGGATGGGAGGAAAGAGGAGCTACACTATTCCCAGGTACATACCCACAATCCCAGCATGCCCATGAGATCTCTCTGAGGTTCTCTAGAACACCGCTGAGCAAATAAAATAAGAGGCCATCCTACGAAGAGACTGGGTACAGTGGAAACCCAGCAAAGTCAGAGCACAGGGTCAACCTCCAGCCCTCGAAACTTGGCTGTGCACACATCCTATGGCAATCAAGCCTAGGCCTAGCATGCCGGATAAAACTACAAACACGTTTCACACAAACGACCCGATCCTCCCTATCCAATCGGCAAAATGGCATGAGGGAAACCTCTCCCGTTTTGTATCCCTTTAATTAGTTGTTCGTAATGCTGCATATATTTATTCTTTTCAAAGTGTTTTCATAATCCAGTATCCTGTTTGGGGCCCAAGGCATGACTTTCTGTCCTATGGTACAGATGGAGAAGACTGAGGCCCAGAGAGGGAAGGAAAGCTGCCCAGAGCCCCAGGGAGTGCGTGGCAGAGCCAGGAGGACCCAGGCCGGCCACAGCTCTGTCTCCCTCAGCAGCTGCCCCCTCCCTGAATGAGGCCGGTTGGGCAGAGCTGGCCTGCGGTGCTGAGGGGAGAGCAGAGGAGCAGGAGGTGTATTTCCCTTGGCTTGGCGGCCTTCGAGGCAGACATCCCCCACCCTACCCCGCCACCACCTCCTCCTCCTGTTCCGTACATGGAGTCCCTTCCTTTTGCCTTTATTTGCTCTGGAGACGGTTGAAAACCCATCCTTGCCTGCCAGCGGGACCCGAAGCTGAGGTCACTTCTCTCTCTTTGGAAAGACTCTGGGAATGGAAAAGTACAGCCAGCCCCCCAGTTCATTTCCCTCTAACACACGAAGGGCCTCCTTGGGGCCCTCTGAAAAAGCACAGAATGTCAGAACCTGGAGGAAACCTCAGAATGGTAGCATTTTAGACTGGGTCTTGGAATCCTACCCTTAGAATGAGACGCCCACAACCTCAGCTGCGATCGTGCAATCTGATTTGAGTAGAAAGAGTATATGGAGCAGTGCAGCTCAATAGGACTTTCTGAGGTGATGAAAATATTCTATTTGCATTGTCCACTGTGGCAGCCACTAGCCACGGGAACTGACTGGGCACTTGAAATATTTACAGTGTAAAGGAGAAGCTGAATTTTTAATGTTATCTAATTTTAATTAAGTTAAATTTAAATAGCTGTATGTGGCTAGTGGCAACCATAACAGGCAGAGCGCTATAGGCTCCTGTAGGAGCAGTATCGTGTAAAGGTAAGCACTTGGGCTCTGGAGCCAGAGTGTACATGTTCAAGTCCTGGCTCCACTGCGTGGCAATTGCAAGGCCTTTAGAAAGTGTCTTTATAGCTATACACATACCTGGAAGGGCTCACAGCTGTTGGTTGGAAAAGCTGCTTAAAAGTCTAAGGCTCTCAGAATACCCATGCCCACCATCACCCCCAGTGCAAGAATTTCAGCTTTTTGTCTTAGGCCCTGGGAGGAAGAGACTTTTGGGGGTGGAACAAAGCCAGACTTGCTCAGCCTCCAGAGGGCACAGTGAGGGAGGCTGGGCCCTTGGGCTGCTGGCATAAGCCAGGACTCTCCCTCCCACTGTTTGGCTTGGAGACAAAGGGTTCCATAAACATGTTCCTGGTAAACAAGCCCAAAGTGAGCAAAACAAGTCTAGAGGTTAATAAGGGAGCCATGAGCCAGGCCTGCCAGCGAAGCAGGACTTGGAAGGAGGGCAGGCAGCCTCCTCTGGGTGCGGGAGGGTGGGGCTGCAGAGCCAGGCAAGGGAGGGGGCACTGCCTGGCCACGGGGACCACACTGGCACGCCTGCTCACACCCCCATTTGCATTTATTGAAACATGAATACAGTATTATCTATTTAGTAAGTAGTCTTAAAATTTAAAAAAAGAGGCAGGTAGACGTGGAGCTGAGATGTGGCATGGGGTGCTACACACTCCTGCACCTCCTGTTGCACCCCTGGGGATCCCCAGGGTCTCCCGGGAAGGCAGCTTGAAAACCCTTGGGCAAGGTGGTCCCTAAGGCTCTTTTAGCTCTGATTTTCTGAGTCAACTCAGGCAAAGGCCTTTTAGACTCTTATGTCTCCCAACTTACCCGTTGACTCTCTGCTTCCACTGTTAATATTTCTCGCTGAAAGGAAGAAGCTAAGGGAAACTTTAAGGGCGTTGTAGGTGCTCAAGCCTCGCACTGGTGAGGTTCATTCAGAAGTGGCTCCAGCGTTGGAAGCTGAAGTGATCCGACTGAGATCCCATAAAGGCATCTAAGATGCCACGTTTCACCCTGGTTGGAAGAGGCTCAGGGCGGAGCTTCAGGCTCTCTTCCTTGGCTCCCTCTAGGGGCCAAACTACACCAGAGGTGACCACAAATGTAGGGGATGAAAAATAACATCCCAGTGTCCGGCCTGTAACATCTGGAAAGGCCCAAGAGATACTAAAGATAGCAAATACATGTAACATGCCCCACCTGCCCCTCCCATGCATGTGGCAGACATACTAATCAATTATATGATCCTTTCCTCCAGAGCCCAGTGTAAATCCAAACTCAAGAAGACAAATCTTTTGGCAGCTACTACCAATGGACTGGCATTGACAACCCATGTGAAAACTCTTTGCCCTGCCTCTTTACAGATAAGAGAAATTGAGACACAGAGAGGGAAAAATAACTCACTGAGGTCACACAGCAGGCTGGTAATCTAAATCAACTTCCAGATGTTCAGAGAGTATCTATGTTCACCTTCCTTTTTTGTTTTTCATCTGATCAGTCTGGAATCCTACTGCCATAACTATTCAAAATGGCCCACAGGGATCCTCAAATGAGAGGGATTAATATCAAGTTCTTGAAAGAAACCATCTTGGGAAAGAATTGGTGTCTGCATCCATATTTTTCCAACAGACATCAAGTTCTATGGCTTAATGAGTAAGAACAGTTAATTCCATATAAGAACTCAATGTTTCTCTAATTAATTCTCTCAAGTCACTACTTGCTGTCCCTGGCTCTGCTCAATCCAGCTGTCCCTGGGTTCATGGTTGGAGTTAAGGAGAAGAGGGCCCTGGCTCTGTGCTCTAGAGAAAAGCTGACTTCAGTAGTAGCCTCCCTTCACTACTTTTAAGACAGAGGCTAGGAAGAGAGCCCTCCAGAAGCCAGTGATCAGCCGCCTACTAGCCAGGCTGTGCTGAGCCTTTGGGCCTATTGACAAAGCCATGTCGGCTGGGATAGGTCATGGCTGGCTGACAAAGACAGAGGGAGTACGGCCTTCAGTTATTACCCATAGCCCCTGTTGCCTAAAGAGGAAGGTGAGCATCGGGGTGTTTCCAAACATCTGGAAATTTGGCTCAGACACCAGCTTGCTGTGTGACCTCAAGTGAGTTACTTTCCCTTTCTGAGCCTCAATTTCTTTCTCTGTAAACTCTAACTCCAGTCTGGTAGTATACATGTGTAAGTACCCTTTGCCTTGAGATGATCTGCAGTTAAGTTCTGACTGTGCTTTTCTGAGTTTGCACATCCAGCTGTGTGTCTATATAAGCAAGATAGGGCCTTGAAAACCCATATCTGTGTCTGTGAAAATATACCTGACTCAGCATCTGTTTGACTTGTGCATGTGAGGGTCAGAGTTTGCATATATACTTCAAGATGTATACAAGGAACTTATCTGTGTCTTTAAGTCAAGGTATCAGTCAGGGTAAAGTATGTGCGTGGATGACTGTCTGATTCTGCCCACAAGTTGGTACATTTATTTTTGCTATGCCAATGAGTACCTGTTGGTGAAATCAATGTTTATGCTCTGTGTTCCTCTGCCAGTCCCTGTTTATCTCTGCGTACTTATCTATCTAATTAACCGTCAAAGTCAAATATTCCTTTGTTTACCTATATCCTCAGCTTTTTCCTTTCCTCCACCATCCCTGCCTATTTATAGCTTATTTTCAGCCAAGGGAGATTGATCTTGTGAATAGTAAACCTCAGACACAGTTTTTGGTTGAGTCTTTACAGACATAAAATTTTATGCAAAAATTTTATCCAGCCCCTCCTCTCATTTCCTTTGCATCTAGGATGGGTGGGTTGTAAAAATGCAGGCCAAGTTTGCCTTCTAATGAAGGCGACGTTTGGGATTTAGGTTCAGAACATGAAAGCTAGAAGAGTGCCAGAAGCTAGACCATCTAGCTTAGATCTCTTGTTTAACATAGTGGGAAACTGAGGTCCAGGGAAGAGAAAGGTCTTTCCCAATGGTGCTCTTAGGAAATACACAAGAAGTTCCCCAAATCAAAATGAATTTAGGGGAGTGGATATAGCTCAGTGATTGAGGGCCTGCTTCCCATCTAAGAGGTCCTGGGTTCAATCTCCAGAACCTCCTAAAAAAAAATGAATTTAAACAATATAATTTTAAAAAATATTCCTGTCTGCACTTTCCGTAAAGATAATTTCTATACAAGCCCCAAGATGAGGAGCTGCCAGAGAAAAAAGCTGAGAATGATTTCACCAACTCTTTGGATTCCATAAAGCCATCCATTCTAAAATCCCATTGTATTAGGTCAGTTTGCCACAGTTTACAATGTGCTTCCCTGTGCATTATTCCATTTTGGCCACAAAATGTCTCTTTGAGGTGGCTTCTCTTATTGCTCTTTAGCCTATAGAAACTGAGGCACAGAAAATAGAAGCAATTAGTTCAAAGTCAAGTGGCACCTTTGGGGCAGAGCTGGAACTAAAATCCCGGTCTTCAAACACTCTGTCCGGTCTGGGGAGCTTGTTGCAGCCCCACCGCTGCCCTGGGGTCGTGGAGAGCAGAAGGACAAGGCCTAGACTCTGCTCTAGTCCTTGCAC
The DNA here is from genome assembly GCF_030445035.2 of Dasypus novemcinctus. Classification (NCBI taxonomy): domain Eukaryota; kingdom Metazoa; phylum Chordata; class Mammalia; order Cingulata; family Dasypodidae; genus Dasypus; species Dasypus novemcinctus. The sequence goes on from NW_026688167.1 coordinate 206,842, forward strand.
TTGGGGGCGGGCTGGAGGGGGAGACATTCAAACTGAGGCTGACGTGCTCGGAGTTCCCAGCACCCCCTCCCAGCCAGCAGGCAGAGACCCTGGAAAAAGGTTACCGTGGCAACTCGCATTCCTCCGAGGCTGAGTCATAGCAGAGAGGAGCCTTTTGGTGGGTGGGACTTGGAGAAAGTTTGAAAAGTTGATTCCTTCTCCAGGCCTCCCTCTTCCTCCCCTCCCAACCCCCCATTGCTCCAGGCTTTGTCGATGTGGCAGCTGAAGGCTGTGAGTTAACTCTCTCTTGCCCCCAACCACTCCCACTTCAAAATGTTTCATGCCCCCACAAACAGTCATCTGCTTCCACTCTGTACTCTGCCATACTATACCCCTCACGCCATGCCGTGGCCATTTTGCGGTTCTTGTACCCCTTTGAGAAGATCTGGGGCTGAAGGCTGTGAAAACGCTCTCTTTCTCTTTCTCTCTCTCTCTCTCTCTCACACAAACACACACACACAGCAATTTTAAGGGGTTTTCCCATTCAAGGCCAGCCCGCAGATTCCAATTTCAGAGACCTTCCTTTGAAGTTCCAGAGGACGTCAGCACTGCAGAGCTCCTCCAGCCACTTCTCACTTGTACAGATGTAAGCCCAGAGGAGACACTTACCTAAGATCACACAGAACACGTGTGCCTTAAACCTGGGATCCTGCCCACCCATCTGACTGGCTTTTCACTCTACCATCAGCACTTGAGTATCTAGAAATTTAACCCCAGAGATTTGCTGGTGGAAACCTTTCTCTAACGCAATAATGCTGTCCTTTCCTGAGGAAATTATGTGTCTCTCTGTTCCCTTTTGGGAATTACTGGGATATATGCCTCATCCCACTGCCTCTTTTCCCCATGGTGTCCTTCAGGACATGCAGGAAATCCACTCATCAACAAACTGTCAATGGAGCTAATGAGGGTGAGAAAAGGAAAGTGGTTTGTCTAAAAAAGTCTATATCGCTCTTAAGAGGCTGGACACCAGTCCTATATAGGGTTTACGCTTTTTGAAACAAGAAGTGTGAGAAGGTTGCCCTGAAACTCTCTGCCTTGCCCTCCTCTTTTCCCCCTTGAAGTACACCCCCTACCACCACCACACCCTGCCTCCCATTGGACCCAGTGGACGATACCTGACATCTGCGACCTCCGGATCTACATAAACTAAGCACCACTGCTGGGGAGATTCTGTTTACCCTCCCCAGGAGCCCAGGGCTGGATGATGCTTAACCCAAGGCCAACCGTCTGATGGTGCCAAATGAACCCAAATGGTCCCTGAGTGTGTGCATACATGGAGAGGGGATAGCGGAGAATTAGAGGGAAACAGCAGGCTTCTGGAGGTGCTGATTAGAAGGTGAATCTTTCCCCTTGCCTTTTAGAGATCAATTTATCATTTGTGGGAAGTCTTTTTTTTGGAAAACAGAGTTCCTGACGACAAGGCAGGTCAAGGAAGTCTCTTCTCCTAGAAGAGGGAGCAGGAGAGACTCTGGCTGCCAGCCGGGTCCCTGCTGCAGCTGTGACCAGATCCGATTCCCAGGAAAGGAAGAGGCTGCCACATTTGCAAAGGGAGCAAAGAGGACGACAGTGGGCAGCCTGTGAAACCAGAAAGAGAGAGAGAGAGAGTGAGAGAGAGAGTGAGAGAGAGAGAGAGAGAGAGAGAGAGAGAGAGAGAGAGAGAGAGAGAGAGAGAGAGAAAGAGAGAGAGAAACTCCCCCAAAGACTTAGTGAGATTGTTTTTGCAAACCTGAAAGGGAGACCAAGTGACACAGTGACTCAGGCTTCTGAAAAGCAGCAGGCACAGGTCTGGAGACCCTACCCTTTTGGGAGGCAGGCGGTGGTGGAACCCGCTCCCATGTCCCAGGCTCTCGGCAGTGCCCCCTCCCTTGCACACGAGCTGGGTGAGTGACCTAGGGTGTAGGGGTCGATGCAGCTCCAGAAGGGAATGGCAGGCAGGGGTCGTGCATACCTCAGTGGCAGGCAGGCAGCAGGCAGAGCACGCTCCGGGCAGTCTGAAGGTCTGCAGGAATGTGGAGGGGTTTAGAGACGGCCACAGGAAACCACTCAGAGCTCTGGGCTGGTCTACTCCCCTCCACCCGCCGTCCCTCCTCCTCCTCTGTCTCCTCCTTCCCCCGCCTCCCCCTTCTCCCCACAGCCAAAGTTGTTTCTGTCTTTTCTTTCTTCTCCCTGCAGTGGGCTGTCCAGACCAGATGCCCCGACCCCACCTGCCTCATCTGTTCTGGGGCTTCTGCCTAAACAGACTTATGGAATGCCAGGGCTGGGAGGGCCCGCTGGAATCATCTAGAACAGCCTCCTGGCTCAGAGGGCCCTTGAGGCCTAGGGAGGCAGGGGATCACCTGAGGGCCCCCAGGGGGGAACATTGTGATCAGGGACCTTTCCAAGAGCCCTCTCTAACACTAGGCAATGCTGAGGAGGGCAAAGCAATTCAGAGAGGTTGTAGCAATTCATCTGTGACAGAGGCCAAGGCCAGGATTTGCCTTTTGTACAGACAAGAGGAGCTGCCTGTAGTGGCATCATTGGTAATGATTGGGGGGGGGGGGGGAGTGTTTAAAATCTCTAACTCTGCTCCACTCATACACACAAGGGATTTGATTTCTCACAGGCAATTGATGATATTGGTAATAATTATACACGTAACAAGAGCCAAAATTTATTAAGTACTTAATCCTCACAGCAACCGCTTGAGAAAGTTTTCCTTATGCCCTTTTACCGATAAGGAAACAAAGGCTCATAGAGGCTAAGAAACTTGCCAAAATCACCTAACAGTGGCACAGGCGAGTCTACTGTCTGATTCTACATTCTACTTGGTTCTCTCTCTCTAATTTTTTTCCCTCTATTTTTTTTTAAATGTTACATTAAAAAAATATAGTAGGTCCCCACATACTCCCCACCCCCCTCACCCCACTCATCCCAAATCAACAGCCTCTTTCATTGCATTCGGTGAATACATTTTGGAGCACTGCTGCACCACATGGATAGTGGTTTACATTGTAGTTTACACTCTCCCCCAGTCCACCCAGTGGGCCATGGCAGGACATACAGTGTCCAGCATCTGTCCCTGCAGTACCACCCAGGACAACTCCAAGTCCTGAAAATGTCCCCATATCACATCTCTTCTTCCCTCTCCCCACCCTCAGCAGCTACCAGGGCCATTTTCCCACATCAGTGCTACAATTTCTTCCATTACTAATCACAATAGTTCCATAGTAGAATATCAGTAAGTCCACTCTAACCCATACTCTATTCCTCCATCCTGTGGCCCCTAGGATGGTGATGTCCACTCTACCTCTATATTGAGAGAGGGCTTAGATTCCACATGGAGGATGGATGCAATTCTCCTGCTTGCAGTTGTAGGCATTTTGTTTCCTTCTTAGGCTCCATGATTTGCTCAGAGCAACGGGTCTTGGTTGCATATCTGTTGCATGCCTAGCACTCTGGGAGGTACAGGAATTAATTACCTGCCTTCTGTCCTCAAGTTTTCGGTCTTGCCTTATGCATGCTCGCACTTGCACGAGGCTTATGCCAGGGCTTCAGAGGCACGGGACAGCCCTTTGGGCTGGAGCAGGAGGAGAAGGCCTCCTGGAAGAGATGGATCTTGAAAGATGCATTGGATCTGAATAATAGGAAGAGAACAGAAAATGTTCTCTGATAGACTGCTGCACAGTGGGACCCCTGTCTCTCACCAGCCTCTCCTCCTTCCTCTCCTAGCCCTGCTCACTCTGCTGCAGGCACACTGGCCTCCTTTTGTTCCTCAATGACCCAAAGTTGTTCCCACCCAGGGCCTCTGCACTTGCTCTTACCTCTACCAGGAACACTCTTCCATCTGATTCTCCTGTGCCTGGATCTTTCTTACCCTTCAGGTCCCAACTTAGACCAGTCTCCTCACCTTTCTCATGGCACAGTTCATCACCTTAAGCTGCTTGATTCCTTCATAGCCCTTGTCACTCTCAGAAAGTATTTGTCTCCACCGTGAGGCAGCATCTCCCTGGCAGCAGGTCTCAAGTGTCTTGTTCACAGCTGTGTCACTGGGCCTACGCGGTGCCCAACACAGAGCGGCTCCCAGTCAGCGCCCATGTCAGTGAACGAACGGCCATCGATTACCATCTGAAAAATGAGGCGCATGCATTTAATAGTGTTCCAGCAGAACGCACCCAACTCTGGCCTTCAAGAGGTCCTTGAACCTACAAAAATTGAATGCAAACATTCAGGTGTCTGTGTGTTTTTCTGCAGAGAAGGCCCATGGCTTCCATCAGGTTCTCAAAGGGGTCAGTAATTCAGGAAAGGACCTCTGCTCCAAGTGATCCCAAGGCCTCCCTCAGGCCAAAAGCCAAGAGCTGATGCTCTGTGTGGCTGTTCAATGTAGGATGCTGGTTGACTTCCCAGATATCTGTTTTGCCATCTGGACATATGCATATTTTTCGTTTGTTTGGTTATTATTCTATTTTTTTTCTTTTTGGCATATTTTTATACGCTTGGTTGCTATAGTTCCCAGGAATCGTGGGGACTAAAATTAAAGAAAACTCAATGCTTTTTGCATAAAGGAAGGAGACGATTCTGGTGAAGATGAGTCAAGGGAACCTTGCAGTCTTTATTTATCTATTTATTTATTTTTTAAAGATTTATTTTTTTATTTATTTCTCCCCCCCCTCCCAGTTGTCTGCTCTCTGTGTCCATTCACTGTGTGTTCTTCTGTGACCGCCTCTAGCTTCTACCCTTATCAGCGGCACCGGGAATCTGTATCTCTTTTTGCTGCGTCATCTTGTTGTGTCAGCTCTCCGTGTGTGCTGCGCCATTCTTGAGCAGGCTGCACTTTCTTTCACGCTGGGCGGCTCTTCTTATGGGGCGCACTCCTTGCACGTGGGGCTCCCCTACACAGGGGACACCCCTGCGTGGCAGGGCACTCCTTGTGCCCATCAGCACTGCACATGGGCCAGCTCCACATGGGTCAAGGAGGCCCAGGGTCTGAACCGCAGACCTCTCATGTGGTAGGGGGATGCCCTATCCATTGGGCCAAGTCCGCTTCCTGTTCACGGTCTTTAACTAGAGTTCTCTTGTGAGCTTTGATCCAGGCATTGGTGAGCTGGGTGGGGTTAGACTGAAGCTCTGGGACAGAGACCCCATTTGGGAGTCACTCCTGGGCCCTTGTGGGGTGACCCTGAGCCAGAATCCCTAAGAGAAGGGAAACTTGTTAGGTTTTGTATCTTGGGATAAGGAGCCTCTGAAGCAAGACTGACTCTGAGAAGAGACAAGTAGAACTAAGGCTGGTCATCATGGCACCACCAAAGTCTTTATGGGAAGGAAGAGAAGTACACACAGCGCCAAGTGTGGTGTGAGTTTCCATGCTGCCACTGAGCGACTTTGGACTCATCACTAGCCCATCTGACCTTCGCTTTCTTCACTTGCAAAATGGATTGGGCAGCATAATAGTAGCAATAAGAACCAGCATTTATTAAACACCTGCTCTGTGTCAAGCACTGAGCTCATTCCTTTGCATTTATTTTCTGATTTCATCCTTATGAAGAAGGAACTGTTACTTTCCCCATTTTATAAATGTGAAAAGTAAAACTCAGATATATCTTTGCCCAAGCTTTTGCACCAAGTACATGGAAGATCAGGGATTCAAATCCAGGTTTAAGGGACAACAGAAACCAAGTGCTTAACCACTGTTCTCTATGCCCTCCTCAGTTCCCCTCCAGTTCTGACATTTGAGAACTCCAGGTTACAGACTCATTTGGCAGTCCTCTCCTTAACTAGGTTGCTGATCCAATATCAGGTCAGATTAGCTTTCTGTCTTGCAAAATGAGCAGTCAATACCCTGGGAGTCCCTGCTGCTTGCCTCCACGCCCTCCAACCACTCCCCAGCTGTACTTTTCTAGGCACCACCCATTCCACCTTGATCCTGGCAGCTCAGCCACAGTCTCAGACGCAAGGATGCTCTCCTGCTCCCTGCCTTGGGAATGTCTCCATGTGCAAAGACAACCAGGACTCCTACACCTTCCAGAACATCAGCTACCTCATTCATTCATGCTACCAACCTTTAGTGTACCTTGCATAAAGCACGGGGACATAGCCATAAGTAGGACAGACAAAGACTCTGCCTTCATGCAACTTATATTCTAATTAGTGGAGGCAGGTAATAAACTAGTTGCTGGTCAGGGTATGTTCTATGAATGAAATAAACAGAATAACATGAGAGAGTAACAGGACGACTACTTTAGACAGGGTAGCCAAGGTAGGTCTCTTGGAGGAGGTAGAATTGAAAAGAGTTGGATGATGGGAAGGAGTTAGTGTGAAGATCTGGAGGAAGAGTACTCCAGCCTAGAGGACAAACACCAAAACCCTGAAGTAGGAAGAGCTTGACTTTCCCAAGTAACTGAATGTGCAGCTAGAATTACCCATTACAGGAGATTCTCTTCCTCTCTAGTTCTTTCTCCTTTCTTTTCTCCTTCCTTTTCATCTTTTTCATTCCTACCATCTTTACGCCCTTATAGCTGTTCCTCCTCCACTATCTCTGTGAATGACAGAGCAGTCCTGTGAGGGAGTCAGGGTAGGGATTAGAAGCTTATTGTAGATATGGGGAAACTGAGGCCCTAAGCACCCAGTGGAACTGGGGCTCAAAACCAGGGCTCAGTTCCAGATACTCCAGCCCACAGAAAACCTACTTGTCTTCTTGCCCAGGAACTCCAGAACCTCTGTTACCCAAACCACCCAATGGACATCTCCAGGAACTAGGCTGGGACCGGATGGGCAACTGGTGTTCCAATGTATAGACAGGAATTCCTGGAGAGGAGGTGATGGGCCTGAACTCTGGAAATGGATTAGGAAGGCTCTGTTGATTTGACTTCTGGCAAGGAGGAAAGCAACCAAGCAGAAATTTAAATTAATAAAAGCAGGGCCAAGAAACATGCCCTGAGGCTTTGCATTAAAAGCAGTGTCAGGATCTCAGTGGTTTAACTCTCCAGGCCATGAAGCTGGAGAGTGGGCCTTGGAGGTAGAAAACTAGGTGAATTTTACCTGTGGGGACTTGAGAGCCTGGGGAGGACCAGATCCCATTGGATCAATTATTCTGAATGGAGAAGAGAGATAATCATGTCAGTATTTCCTGAGCAGACACTGGGCGAAGCTCTTTTCATCCATATTGCATTTCATCCTCCCAACGATCCTAGGGGTGAGACACAATCATCATTCCTTTATTACAGATGAAGAAACAAAAGCTCAGAGAACTCAGTCACGGCTTTGTGAAGCCAGGAATTCACACAGGTAACTCAACTCCAGGCCCCACACTCCCCATTCCTGCCTACACTGCACTCCTGGACCTGGCTGCTCCCTTCCCCCAGCTGCTCCACATCCAACAGAATCCTCCTGTTCTTTCAAAGGTTAATGCTGATAGGACCCTCCTTGCATAGCTGGGAAAACTGAGGCTCACAAAGCCCAAGGTCCTAGTGCTAGGCCTAGGGCACTGGTCTTCCAATTCCAAGTCCAGACTGAATACAATTCTGGCCAGCTCCAAGTCTCTGGAGACGGGGGCTGGTGGGCCAGACCCTTCAGACTGAGGATAATGTATCAAAACTCTTAAATGCAGCCTGTGTGCGCCTGGCTCAAAGTCAAGGCCACCAAGCTGAGAAGGCTAGAGCAATTGGACACTGACTCAGCCTGTTGCCTTGTTACTGTATCAGTCCCCACGCAGGCCCTCCCATTGGCTGGGGGGGGGGGGGCACAAAGACCTCGTTGTCTTTAGGCTCTGGGTTCCCTGGGCAGAGTGACCACTGACCAGGACAAGGCCAAACAGAGGATGAAATCTGACTTCAGCACCTCCTCCCCACTTGCAACACTCCTACTAAAGAGTTTAAGATTTTTCCCCTCGTTTTTTTAAAAGTCCACAAAGGACTTTTATCCCCATAATCTTATTTGAGTACCACGATGAGTCTATGTGGTAGATAAGCCAGGGTTTGTAAGCACATTTTGGACTTGAGGAGACAGAGGCTTCCTCAGAGGGACTCAGGGACTTGCCCAAGGTCACAGAGCTGGCCCAGGGTAGAGTTGAAATGAACACCCCAAACTCTTGACACTTAGTCTATGACCCTTTCCACTATACCAGCTGCTTCCACTTGGCTTTCCAGTGAGTTTGCCAAGACATCTCCTGAATTCAGAGCCCCCTCTCCACCAAGGTGACAAGTGGTTAGCATTGTGTTGGCGGTACTTTCTCACTTTTACATAACTTCACTAAGGAGAAGTATTCATCTGAGTTCTGATTTAGGTTCTAAATCAGCACTCTAAATCAGTGCTCTGAGGCCCTGCCCCCAGTCTATCCTTGAGTAAGCATTCCTCTCCAAGCATTGGTTGCCGCATCTGTAAAACAGGCATGATCGTGATGCTTGATCCTCCTAGGTACAAAGTCAGTGTAAGATTCAAGTGTACATGAGTGTCCGACAGCCAGCAAAAAGAAGAGCAAGGTTAAGAGGCCCAGGTTTGGGGTCAGACTTCTGGGGTTGGGTCCTGGGGCAAGTCATTTCACTCTGGGAAACATGGGGCATGTTATTTAGCCTCCAGACTCAGTTTCCTCATGTGTTAAATATAAGGTGGTTCTGGTGAAGATAAAATAGAAAATATATGTAATGCACTTAGCTCACTGTTGCATGCCATGAGCATGCAATAAATGCTAGTTATCTTATAATTAGATCAGCTAATTTAACATTTCCCAAAGTGTGTTCCAAAAAAGATTTTTCCAATAACATATTCCAGAAAAAAAAGGAAATGTTGCATCACCCTCCTCAAGGAGATTCCTGGAGCACAGTAGAATATTAAAGGTTCTGATGGGCCATGATGTGAACCATTGTCTATGAGGTGCAAAGGTGCCCAAAGATGTACTTACCAAATCCAATGGATGTGTCATGATGATGGGAACGAGTGTTGTTGGGGGGTGGGGAGGGGGGGGGGTGGGGGGTGGGGTTGAATGGGACCTCACATATATATTTTTAATGTAATATTATTACAAAGTCAATAAAAAAAATAAAATAAAAATAAAGGTTCTGAAAAAGTTCCACAGAACAGAAACCTGTTCAGCTCTGTTTAGCCTATCACAGAGCCCTCTTTTTCATGAACTTCTGGATGCATCCCACAGAACTTATGTTCCATGAAAAACTCTTTGGGGAATGAATGTGCATCTGGTCCAACACCCTGGGTTAAGGAGAAACGGAGGTACGGGGAGTGAAGTGACTTGTCCTGGGTGGCAGTAAATGGCTTGGTCTCAACCCCTGTGAGTTAAATCTTTGTCCTCCTGTTCTTACCATTGAACCACACTGAGAAAATGCCTTAAGCTGTTGTGCAGGAAAGCACTCTCTAAATCTTAAAAGATCTTCATTATTTGTTTCCTAGCCCAGTGACCTGTCTCGGAGCCTCGCCTGCATCCATCCCTTTGATGACGCAGCGCTGGCTCTGGCCGGGGTTGGAGGAGCTCGGCGGTGGATTGGTTCTGTCTCCTTCCACTCACCCCACCCTGGTCTGTAATAGCGCAGCTCTTGGCCCCAGTCCAGGGAACACTCACACGCAGGCACCAATTTTCTTATGAAACCCCACGAGCCTGGAAATCTTTTTCGAATGAGGTGTGGGGGGATGAGAAGCCCAATAACCCAACCCTGACGACGTGGCAGCTCTTACATATTCCCTGACGTGGCCCGCAAACCAAACCCGTCTTCAGTGAGCAGCTGTGGGGCCAGCAGTAGTGAGTCCCTCCGGCTCAGCCACGTGGCAGCCTGCGCTGTGACTCAGCCGGGCTGAGGGTCGCTGCGAGGCTCCACCCGGTCTTCTGGGGTCTGAAGGGGATGCACAGGAGATCTGCATTAAGCAACTCAGCCTTTCTCCCATTCTCAAATCCAAAGCTCGCTCTCTTCCATTTTTTGAGTGAAGACAAGTCTCATTGCCGTCTTCTGTGGCCCATCCAGCAAATCCCTGTGATATTTCTTCTCCCTGCTCCTGGTTCCTATACCTTTCCCAGACAGGAGATTCTAATGAACCTTAGAGATTCTCGATGTTGGTAGTTGTCAAGCTTCATTTCGTGGAGCTCCAGGCCATGCAGGAGCCTTGTGGGGCAAAAGGAAAACCAGAGGGCAGGTCTCCAGGCCTCCATCCCATTCCCACTTTAACTAGAGCAGCCCTGCTTTTATCTGCCTGATATATTGGAGTTTTGTCTAATATTTCATTTCTAAAAAGTTTTGCTACTTAAAAAATAAACTTGGAAATGCACTGATTTATTACTGACCCAATGGCTTTACAGGAGAAGAAAAGGAGCCCTGGAGAGAAAGAGGGGTCTGTCCAAGAATACAGAGCATCACATGGACCAGGCACCCTGGGAATCCTGGTGAGCCACCCCAGATCTTGGACCCGCTGCCCAGAAGCTTACAGTCTGGTCATTCTGGACAGTCAGTCAGGAGTTGGAAGCCAGAAGAGGGCAGAAGGTACTCCATCTACCAGCTAGAACCTCCCCGGAAGAGATCATGGAAGCCAGGAAGGCACACTCAATCATCTTCAGGGCAGGCAGTGACACGGATGTGAGCAGCCCCTCCAGGACGTTATGTCAGGAGTAGAGGGCCTGTGCCAACCCAGAGCACATGCTCCGCCCGGAGGGTTCACAGCCTTTCCTGTCCTTTTCGAATTATGTCTCTTCCAAGCAAAGTCAGTGCTGGAGAAGTTTCCCTTCAGGCCATTACTTTGTTACCGTTACTGGCAGGGGCTGGGTACACCTTTCCTTAAGGGAACTGAGCATCTCTTTTCTGTTTTCTTCTGGGAGAAAGGCTAAAATCCATCCTCCTGGTATTGAAAGCTTTATAGTGGCTCAGTCTCGTCCTTCCTTCTCATTTCGAATCTGTTCCTCTTCTTCATTTTCTCATCCCCCGTCTCTCCTTCCCCTTTGCTTTAGTCCCTCCTCTTTCTCTCCTTCCAATCCTTTTGGAAAGAGCACTAGACAAGGAGTCAAGAGACCTGGGTTGTATTGACACTAGTACAACATTGTGAATGTAATTAATACCACCAAATTGTATACTAGAAAGTGGTTGAAATGGGAAAGTTATGTTGTATATATATTACCAAAGTGAAAATTCAAAAAACCAGAACTGTACAACACAGAGTGAACCCCACTGTAAACCATAGACTATAGTTAGTAATCTAATTATGACACTGTTCATCAATTATAACAAATGTATTACCCTACTACAAAATTAATAATAGAGAAATTCTGTGTGTGAGGGAGACTATAAAGGAAACTTTCTGCATGATTGTTCTGTAAACCTACAACTGTTCTAAAAAGTAAATAAAAATAAAAGTTAAAAAAAAAAAAAAAAGAAGAAGAGAGAGAGAACTGGTTTCCTCACCCACTCAGCCCAATGGCTTGAGAAAGTCATTTCTCCTCTCTGGGTCTTAGTTTCCTCATCTTTTTTTTTTTTTTTTTTTGGTGAATTTGTGTTTTTTTTTGTTGTTGTTGTTGTTTAATTTTTTTATTCATTTTTAAAAAAATATTACATTCAAAAAATATGAAGTCCCATTCAACCCCACCGCCCCCACCCCCCACTCCCCGCACAGCAACACTCTCTCCCATCATCATGACACATCCATTGCATTTGGTAAGTACATCTCTGGGTAGTTTCCTCATCTGTAAGAGCAGGGTATTGGGTCAGGGCCTAGTTTCCAAAGAGCAGGTAAAAAGGATCAAGAGGGTAGGGCTCAGGTCCAGCCACCTTCCCCTTATTCCCCCCAGAGGCAGCTGTCACTTTGCTTTTTTAAATAGTGGCCTCTCCTGTAAACAAAGGGTTTTGCACCTAATAAAACTTGAAAATCACTGGTAGGTCGAGTAACTTGCAGGCCTTCCAGCCTTTGAATTCAGGGTTTCCCTCCTCTCTTATTCTTTCAGCTCCTGCTTCTCTTTCCTCCTCTGGATTCCTCACTCAGATACTTGAGTTTTGCTGGTGGAAACTTCTGACCTTCAGGGCTAACAACCCTAGGTCTGTCTGGTTATCTCTCTGGAGGCTCCGCTCTGCCTTTTCACTTGCAACAATGGGAGAACAAAGTCTTTCCTCCTTGAAATTCCAGAACAGTGATCCCCTCCCACACTGGGACTCGAGGGCCACAAGATATATAGCCAGCTCCCCTATCTTGCCCCCTTCGGGTCCCAGGTTCCAACACGGAGATCTCCAACTCTTCCCCTCCACCACTAAGCTGCCTACTTCCCAGCTCCATTCCAAATTGGATTATTCTCCTGATGCAGACATTTTTGTGGTGTGAAATCATCTCCCCAACCAGCTGAAGTTGGGAGCTCGCTACGCCCACCACAGCTGGGCAGCCCTCCCTGCGCTGCCACGTCCCCACACCCTCAGCTCCTCTCCTCTAAGCACTCAGAGTTTCCACTTGATTTCTTTCCAATTCTGAAAAGAAATGCAGGCAGAGAGGCAAGCGCGTGTCTGATTCAGTTCTGCCCTTTCCCCACAGTTCCTAGTGCAGTCCTGCCACATGGCTGACTCCCAGGAAGTGGTGATTAAAATGAATTTGTTAAATCCAGACAGAGAGAGAGAGAGACAGAGTCAAAGGAAGAGAGAGTCAACACTGACTCAGAGAGATGGGAAAGAGGGAGACAGAAAGAGACAGAGGTTGGGAGTAGAGGAGCCAGGCATGGAAATAAACGTGCAGAAACCTTATCTAAAGCTTGGCTGTAAGATAAAAGGGTGAGTGCTTATTCTTTGAGTGTTAGGATAAAGGATGGCCTAAACAGCCCATGCAAGGATTCTCTTATTCTCTAAGGGATGTGTCTTTGTGGGGCTTGCTATTTACTATTGATTAGGGCTCTGACTCTGTGAAGTTAAATGTTAACTCTTAGATTTCTTTCCAGTTAATAAAAGAACCCCAGAGATTTATTTTATTGCCTTTGTGTCTAATTTAGCAATCTTATTCCAACATTCTTTTAGTGCATACATATATAATCTCTATTTGAATTCTCTTTGAATCAGCTCTTTCATCTTATTCCCCCATTAATGGGCTAAATTATTGACATCTGCTTATGTTTTAATTTGTATAGTCATGTTTTTAATTTTTAGAAACTATACTTTGAGAAGAGAGGCAGAAATAGAATGAGATACAGGCACAGAAAGAGGGTGGGTCAGTAAGGGGCAGAGACAGAGAAAGAAACGGAACGAGATAGAGAGAGAGAGAAGAGACTGAGACAGAGAAACAGAAAAAGACAAAGCCAGAATGTCCCAGTTGAACACATACACAGAATCCAAGAGTTAGAAGACTCAAAAGGGCAAGAAGCAGCGACCAGGCTCAGCCATGCATATGCACAAAACTATAAATAGTAGGCTTTGGGGATAGGGTGGTTTGGAGTGAAAGATGGAGGTGAAGGGGGGAGTTTAACATTTACATCTGTGTACTTCTGTATGGGCTTTCTTTCAAGAGCACATAATCATGTGTTGCTTTATTCTTGTAAAATAGAGAATAATACATAGAGCAAAAGGCAAAGAGAAATTGTGAGAGAAGGAGAAACCTCCAGAGAGACATCAAGAGGAGACAAAGCAGAGAAAGCAAGGTTCTGATGGAAGGAAAAAGCAAGGTGGGGGTTGCACTAGAGTTGGTTGTTCCATTCATTAGTTTCTCCCACTATGCTGGGAGACCCTTGAGGGCAGGGACCAAGAATAGTCCATGTCTGAACCCCTTGCTCTCACTAAGCCTGAGGCTGGTCCACAGTGGTGCCTATCAGAAATTTGTGTGGACTGCAGGGAGGAAGCCCAAGGAAGCAGAGAAGAGGCAAACATAGACCGATAGAAGGAGGCAGCCACAACCAGAACAGATGGAAGCAGCAAACAGAGCAGATAGGAGCAGAGGGAGAGGCAAATGAAAGGGCAGACAGGAGCCTGGGCTGGGCCTTCTCTCTCCTTCTGGAATCTGGGCTCCCAGGCTGGCAGGTTGGTGCCTCTCAGAGATGTAGGGTCAAGGGGATAGAGGACAAGAGAGCAACACAGAACAATCTGCCAACTGGAGATGCTGGTTTCCCTTCCAGGCATGTCAGTGTCTGAAATCTTCCTCCATATTCCATGCACCAAGGATGAAAGTAGGTGCTTGGAAAGGGGAAAGGGCTGCTCCCGGGCCAGGAGCCAGCTCTGCTAAACCTACCTGAGAACAACCAGGCCCCCAGGCAGCCACTTTTTAATATGTACAGCCTCATAGCTGAAAGGAAGCTGAGTGCTTGTCAAATGCAACCAAATCCAGGAAATGAGGTAGCACAGGCCCAGGGAGAGGTAGAGTCTTGTTCAAGGTCATGCGGTTAACTCTTGTTGCATCAGGACAAGAAACCAAGTCTCTGATTCCTCCTTTGGTATTCGTTCCACTTTGGCAGTCTATATTCCACACAGCAGCTAGAATGAATCTTTTAAAATGCAAATTGGGGAAGCGAACTTGGCCCAATGGATAGGGCATCCCCCTACCACATGGAGGTCCCTGGTTCAAACCCCGGGCCTCCTTGACCCGTGTGGAGCTGGCCCATGTGTAGTGCTGATGCGCACAAGGAGTGCCCTGTACAGGGGTGTCCCCCTCATAGGGGAGCCCCACGTGCAAGGTGTGCACCCCGTAAGGAGAGCCGCCCAGCGTGAAAGAAAGTGCAGCCTGCCCAGGTACGGCGCCACACACACAGAGAGCTGACACAAGACAATGCAACAAAAAGAAACACAGATTCCCAGTGCCGCGGATAGAAGAACACTCAGCGAATGGACACAGAGAGCAGACAACTGGGGGGGGGGGTGGAGAAATAAAAAAAAATAATAATCATAATAAATCTTTTTAAAAAAATGCAAATCATACTATGTCCCTGCCCTGCTTGAAACCCACTGGCAGAATTCTATCCTCCAGTGAGCTGTGTGAGGTTCCTGAGAGGGCTCCTTTCAGGAATCTGACTCAGCTGGGAAGTCCACCTTTTTTTCTTTTTTTTTTTTTAAAGATTTATTTTTTTAATTTCTTTCCCCTTACCTCCTGCCCACCCCCCACCCCCGCCCCCGGTTGTCTGCTCTCTGTCCATTCGCTGTGTGTTCTTCTCTGACAGCTTCTGTCCTTATCAGCAGCACCAGGACTCCCGTGTGGTAGGTGGATGCCCTAGCCATTGTGCCAAGTCCGCTTCCCAAAGTCCACCTTTTTTGTCCTTCCCCCTTTTTTTCTCCCTGCTGCCTAGAATTCAGACATAATGGCTGGATCTACTGGCCCCAAGGTGATCTTTAGGGTGGAAATTACTATCTAAAAGTGAGAAAGGCAGAAGAAGCCTGGTACCTGATGACGAACCCGGACTTTTTACCTGAGGGGGAAATAACTTCTATTTAGTTTAAGCCACTATTATTATTAAGCCAAACTTAGTTCGAATTGATTCACCTCTAATGCTTCCTATTCCATTAGGATAAAACCCAAATTCTTTCTGTTGGTCCCCAAGGCTCTATGCGATAGGGCTTCAGCCCCTCTGTCAGGCCTCAGCTTAACTCTCTGCCTTGTGTAGTGCTCTACCTACAGGCCTTCTCTGTCTTCCATCATCATTTTCTCCTAACCCAGGGTCTAGCACTTGCTGGTCCTTTCTCTGGGATGCTCTAACTCCAGAACTTCAAAGATAAGCTACTTCCCATCCACCCAATCCTAGGTGGACCAACTTCTCAAAGAAGCCTTCCCTAACCACCTAATCTCGAAAAGATTCACTACCCAACCCCCAATCTCCAGT
Organism: Dasypus novemcinctus; assembly: GCF_030445035.2. NCBI lineage: Eukaryota > Metazoa > Chordata > Mammalia > Cingulata > Dasypodidae > Dasypus > Dasypus novemcinctus. The sequence goes on from NW_026688167.1 coordinate 222,611, forward strand.
CATTTGATTATACCATCCTGGGATTTATTTTTTATAGTACTTATCACTAGATAAAATTGTTGTTTTACTCATGGGTTGTTTTCTCTCACCCTCTCTCTAGAATGTAAGTGCTGCAAGAACAGGGTTGTGTTGTGCCCAGTGCCCAGTATATGTTTGACAATGGTGAGTTTTTCTATTTTGCCCAAATATTTATCAAGAATGTGGTTAAAACAGGAAATTTTAGGTCATATATATGTTACTAGAATGAAGGAATTTGAAAAAAAATCATAGGACTGTACAACACAGTGAACCCTAATGTCAACTTTGGAATATAGTTAATACAGCAATTACAATAATATTCTTTCATCAGTTGTGACAAAGATACCATACTAATGCAAAGTCTTAATAATGGGCTAGGAGGGACAAAATGGGAACTCCATGCTTTGTATTTTCTGCAGCTTCTCCAATAACAAAAGTATGTTTAAAAAAGAACATTTATCAAGAACTCACCATATGCCAGGGACTTTCTATGGGCTATAAGGCATGAACTGGATATGAAATGTGCTCATGGGTGACTTATGGCTCTCTGGGTAAGGAAAAGTCACAAGTTACACAGAAGATACCACAGTAAGTTGTTTACCCAAACCTTGAAAATATTATGTAATGTGAAAAAAACCAGTGACATTTTAAAGACCACATATAACAGATTTCTTTTGGGGATGGTGAAAACATTCTAAAATTGATTGTGGTGATGGTTATACAACTCAGTGAATATGCTAAAAACCACTGAATTGTACACTTTATTTTTTATTTTTTAAAAAGATTTACTTATTTATTTCTATACCCCCCAGTTGTTTTTGCACTCACTGTCAAGTCATCATTTTTTTAAGGAGGCACCAGGAAATGAACTGGGGACCTCCCATGTGGGAAGGAGGCACCCAATCACTTGAGTCGCCTCTACTCCCTGCTTTTGTGTCTCTCATTGTTTTTCCTTGTTGCATCATCATTTTTTTATGCCAGCTTGTTATGCCAGCTTCTTGCTTGTCTTCTTTAGGAGGCACTGGGAACCAAACCCAGGACCTCCCGCGTGGTAGGCAGGCACCCAAGGGCTTAAGCCACATCTACTTCTGGAATTGTACACTTTGAATTTGTGATTTATGTCTACAGTCATACTACCCTGACTGCACCAAATCTCGTCTGAATAGGTGGTTTGTATGTGTGTGAACTATATCTCAGTAAAGCTGTCAGAAAGAATGAAAGAAAGGAAGGAAGGGAGAGAGGGAGGAAGGGAGGGAGCAAGGAAGAAAGAAAGAAAGAGAAAAAAGAGAAAGATGTTCACTCAGAGCAGAACAGCAAAGAGCAGAGGGGCAGCATTTTGGGGGACTCGGGAGGGAGATCTTGATGTTGCCAGAGTCTAGTAATGACAGTGAGGATAGAAATGTGGGTGCAAATTTGAGACCTATCTCTAGTGTAGCCTAAACAGTCTCTTAAATGCAAACTGATGATGTCACTTTCCTGCCAAAACACTTCATTACCTGCTGGATACTGTTCAAGCTTCTTAAGACATCTTACAAGACTGCTACCCCTCCCACCTCATCTCTCAGCATACCCCCCATCGTTCCCCCAACACATCCTAATAAACTGACCCACTTGTTATCACTGTTAATCAGGATCTCTCCAACCTCCAACAGCCTTTGTATATAAACTGTTCTCTCTGCCTGGGAAAAGCTTCCCTGTGGTCTGACACTGCTCACTTCTACCACCCTTCAGCTCTCAGCCTAAAACCACTTCCTTTGGAAAGCTTCTCTGACTCTCAAAGTCTAAGTTAGGCACCTCTGCTGTACACCCCCTAATCTGTTTACTCATCTGTCTTCCTCACTCTATTGTGAGATTCACAAGAGCAAAGACCATCCCTTGCTCTCCATTGTATCCTCAGCACTTCCTTAGGTTGCCCAGCCTAGAGGAGTGGCTCAATCACTCCGATGAGTGAATGAGATTTTATCTAGAGATGGAAGGCAAGGAAATCTGTTAGAATAGGTTTTTATCCCTCCCCACCCCCAGTCACTCAGTTCTCTGCCTCCCCAGTCCTCAGAGAGAAAGCTCAGCTTCTCTGAGGTCATTCTGCAGCCCCTTAGGCCCTGACTGGCTTCTGAGCTGCATCCAGGTAAGGGACCTTCTACCCTTTAAAGTCCTCTAATTTAAAGACCCTGGTTTTGGCCCCAAGAGCAGGCAGCATCCAACTTCTCAGCTGCTCAGGGAATAAGAAGGAGAGTCCTGTGCTCCCTGGAAGGGCAGCCAAGGGAGTGGGTTTGGGGGCAGGGGGCGGGGGGCAATACCAAGGAATGCTTTGGAGAGAATGGGTCCCCAGTTTCCACTTCTGGGACTCTCAAATCCCTTTACCCAGTGACTTCCCAGGACTTCTACTGTTCTTTCCAATTAAAAAGATCATTTCCTATCTGTTTCTCAGAGGTTCTCAATGTTCCAGGAGAAAGGCCAGGCGGGAGAGGAGGCCATGACCCGAAACACAAGGGAGCAGTATTCCTGAGCCTTCCCAGGCTTCAGCCATTCTAGCCCTTGCCTAAATGAAAAACATTGCTGTGACCAACGCCTCATTTGCCCCTCATAGCCACTCTCCGCCCTCATCTGCTCCCCAGGAGGAGATGGCCCGGGGAGGTGACCCGTTGGCCTGCGTCAGTGGGCTCCCGTGTCCAGTTCCCATCTATTGGCCAGTGGGGAGCATCAGGAGACTGGGAAGAGGGCGAAGAGTGAGGTTGGAATATTCGTTCCCCCAGCTCCCCTCTGAGGGATGACCTCAGGCTGGCCTGCTCCTGTCAGGCTGCCCCCTTCTGTGCTAGCAAAGGTACGTGCCCTGGTCTCTTCAGGCGCCTTGCAGTGCTGGTTTCCAGCAACTCCACTGTCCCTTGTGATTTAACTGCACACAACCTACACCTTTATAAATATAGTCCCATGATTAAATGATCAAATTACCTATTTTGAAAATGCCATCTGTGTTCTCCCAAGAACCTGACTGATATATTTATCCTAAATAGAAAATCATTTTAACAATGATAATAAAATTATGTTATTAAATTCTAACTGAATGTAAAAAAAGAAATGAGGAAAAAGTTCTCTAAAATGATCTCCAGTCTATGTTATTAAGTGAAAAGCAAACTAACAAATAAAAAACAAGGTACAGAATATTAGAGTGCAAGACAGGGAGAGAAAAATACAATTAAATTACACAAGAAAAAGCAATTATTTTTAAAAAACACAAATAAGCCTAATTTTATATCAAATTGGTGGTACAAACATCCTGAGAAGCATTATTCCAAGTGAATTTAAGAGTACTTTGGGGGAAGCAGATTTGGGTCAACTGATAGAGCATCCGTCTACCACACGGGAGGTTCAGGGTTCAAACCCAGGGCCTCCTGACCCCCTGGTGAGCTGGCCCACGAGCAGTGCTGATGCACGCAAGGAGTGCCATGCCATGTAGAGGCTCCCCCACGTAGGGGAGCCGCATGCACCAGAATGGTGCCCTGCAAGGAGAGCCACCCCATGCGAAAAAAAAAAAAAGCACAGCCTGCCCAGGATGGCGCCACACACACAAACTGATGCAGCAAAATGATGCAACAAAAAGAGACACATTCCCAGTGCCACTAAGAATGCAAACGGACACAGAAGAACACACAGCGAGCAGACAACAGGGTGGAGGTGGGGAGTAAGGGGAGAGAAATAAATATAAAAATAAATCTTAAAAAAAAAAACAGTACTTTGGCCACTTATCCTTAGTGGGATATATCCCAAGGAAGAAGGTGCATTACTTTTTACTCTTTGTATTTAAAATAAGATAAAGCAAATAACTACTACATATGATAAGCAAATTATATTAATATTGTTAGCAAGATTTATTGCCTAAGAGAAAATTTAATTAAATTTAAAAATCTGTAATCCTGAAAGGATGTCCTTTTCAATAAGTGACTATAAATATGGAAAGAAAATGAATTTTAATCAAAAACATCATTAGTCAGCAGAGAAATGAACTTATCTAAGGTGTCGAAGTTCATGAAGTTCATGGAGCGCCTACATCTGGGGAGGAGGGAAGTTGTGACTGAGAGCTTCAGGGATGCTGAGAATGTTCCAGATAAGATCTGAGTGGTGGTTAGAGAGGCATGTTCACTTCGTTAAAGACCATCAAGGGCACACTTAGGATTTTTGTACTCCACTGTATGTATTTTAAAGCAAATTAATAAAAAGATTTTCTTTAAAAATCAGTATTTTCTTTCTTAAACATACATATTTTAAATATGTCCCCTGAAAAGGCATAAAAGCCAAGACAACCCAATAGCTAAGGAAACTCCTAGCATTCTGTGGCTCCTAAATACCATTTCCCAATTAGAAATGATTGGCTCCAGATCTGGGGCAGGAAATCTGTAAGACGATCATGAAAAATGTTATTGAACCAGAAAACAAGTAAATTATCAAAGACCACTGAGGTCCTATCAAAAGGATGTAAGAGCCAACTTGAAGGAGCTTCCACTGGCCAAAGATGGAACCATTTGAGAATCAAAAAACAATGGCTGCTATGGACTGACTCACAGTAAATAAAAATCCAGGTGTTTATAGTGATACTCAGGAAAGAAAAAAAAAAACGAAAGGAGAGGGAAGGAAAAAAATTTATTGATCTTTGTTTCAGTCGGGATTATTCAGAGAAGCAAAAAAATACATATATATACAGATATACACACATACACATGCGTTCATGTATATTTAACATATATATATATACACACACACACATATATACACTAGAAGATTTGTTACAGAGATTTGACCTTTGTGGAGCTGGTTAAGTAGACTCTAAAGTTGTTGCTTTTACAACTGATGCTGCAGCTTGAAGTCCACAGAAGAGACAGTCAACAAGGTTCTAGAGTGGAGTAGAGCAAGGACAAGCTAGGATCCTCAAATGCAAGCTGGAACTCATAAAGATGGACTGAAATCCACATCAAGGTGTGGTCACTAAGCCGGCACTATAAAGGAGAGTCATCAAAAAGCCATTCCACCAATCTATCAAGCCAGCTCAGGGGAATATGGTAAAACCAGTGGATTTCATGAGCATATAACCATTGCTGTACTTCATTTGCTGTGAAATGAGTTTCTTGGTCAAAAGTGATGATGTATGGACTACGATGGTGGATACGGTATTCTATAAATCCACAGATGATAGTTTTGCAGAAGCATTATAGGCAGGAGAAAGCAAATCCATAGCCAGAATTGGTGCCTCTTCTGGTAAGAATGAAACACTGCCCCTCTCATGGTAGAAGCAGTCCAGTGTAATCAATCTACCACCAGGTAGCTGGCTGATCCCTCTGGGGAAATGTTCTATATTGGAGATTCAATGTTGGTCCCTGCTTTTGGCAGATTGGCTTTGGTGAGCAGAAGTTCATGTTGCTGAGTCCAAATATAGCCTCCATTCCAGCTGTCATGGATGCTTTGTTCATGAGCTCATTGGACAATAACAGAAGTGGCTGGGAAAGAGGCCAACTGGTGTCCATGAAATGGTAGAACAAAGGTTTATTGCCAACCCTCCCAGCTGAAAGCAAACTGCTGCTGATAGTCTTATCAACAGATATAGGGAAAGAAAGCATTTGCCAGATCAATAGCTTCCTGTCAGGTACCAGGAAATGGGCTGATTTGTTCCAGGAATGAGACCACATCTGAACTCAGCACCTAATTAAGCTTAGGATAATCTATTGCCATTCTCTAAGATCCATTTGGCTTCTGCCTGGGTCAAGAAGATAGTTGAATAGAGATGTGGTAGGAATCATCACTGCAGCATCTTTCAACTCCTTGATTGTGGCAACAATCTCAGCATTACCTCCAGAAATGAGGTATTGCTTTTCGTTTACCATTTTCATAGGTAGAAGCAGTCCTAGTGGCTTCCACTTGGCCTTTTCTACCATAATAGTCCTTACTCCATGAACTAGGGAACCAATGTGGTGATTCTGCCAGTTGCTGCATATGTCTTCTCTAATTACAAATTCTGGGACTGAAGAATTAACCACAGGATGGGTTTGAAGACCCACTGTGAGATGGGCCCTACTGACTGGTAGATTGCAGTGACATATTGGGTCTCCAGGAATTGGGATCAGTTCAGAGCCAGTGTCCAGTAATCCCAAGGTCTGATTATATTTATTTCCTCAAGACAATCACTATAGTTCCATTGAGGTAAGGATAAGAGGAAATGAAACAAGGTTTTTGTCAGGATAGCAGGGTCCTTCAAGGGGATCCAGCCTCCGCTTCATTCAAGGGCTTCTGAGTCTGTTAACTGGTGCAAGACTAGGAATTGGTTGAAGGACTGACTTGTTTTGGTTATAAAGTTGGAAGCTCGCCAGACCTAGAACTTTTCTGCTTATATAGATCAAGTAAGACTTTAGTAGGCTGCATATCTATTTCACTTCTAGGGACATCATAATCAACTAGCTAATGGCATAGGTTTCTTCAAATCAGACTATTGTGATCACTGCTTGGGTTCGGCTGTCCATTGCAGTAACCATGCCCACCTCGTCTTTGGTGATAACTTGCTGCTGCTCGCCCCCTGCCACCCCGGTATCCCGCCATCCCCATTGAATGTGGGGCCTCCAGTTCAGTGACAGCAGCTCCCACTGTGAGTCCTGGCCTACGGAGAAGTGCAAACACAGAGCTCTTCAAGGATGCTGGGGTTTCCCTCACAAACCTAATTCTCATAGTCCTGGTTAAAGGTGTGTCCTCTGGACTCTCCTAGGATCTTACATGGTAGAACCACTCTAGCATTCCAATCTCCCTAAGCTTTTGGATACTTCCTCTACAGTATACCAAGGATATTCTGTCATTTCAACTTCACCTAGTGTAGGCCACCTCCAGGTCCATGTATCAATCAGCCAGCTAAGGAAACCGTTAGAGTCATTTGCAGCCCCTTCAGCTAAAACATTGAACACAGAATCTCTGCTTAATGAGCCCATATGAATAAATTCAGCCTGAACCAACTTTATATTCCTTCCACCCTGCTCCCATACCCTTAAGATCCACTCTTACACATATTCCACGTTTCTGTTGATACAAATTGGCAAAATCATGCAATTCCTTTGGGGTGTATCACATCTCCACACAAGTCACACTGTGTGTCACACCCTTAAGGGTCTGACAGGCCTTGAATCTAGCAGTCTCAACCCTGTAGCTATAGAAAATTAGGATTTCATGTAAGATGGTCAATTTAGCTTTCAGCTGCTACAGGCAGACCTTGAGTTGGAAATTTAAAGCCCTGAGGTCAGAATTTTCTCTCTATCTTTCCCAGCACACTTAAAAGTGACCAATCAACTCCATTATACTCATTTTTACTAATACGTTCTATGTCAGCATATACTTGATCTCTCAGAGACTTGCATTCAATAGGTACTTGCTTACATGAATCTCATTTGAGTAAATATTTTGACACTGCAGTCCAGGGACTACTGGTGTCCTCTTTACTACTGCAAGCACCATCACTGGTGCCTTAAATCTAAGCAGACCAGAGAACCAATTCCAGAAAACCCAGAACCAGTTTAGAAAACTCATCTTTTTAAAGATTCTGTTCCCTGGAACCACTTTCAGTACCAAATTCTGTGTCACAGTTCCATCGGAGAGGAGAACCACCAGGAGGTGTCGATATGTTTGTTTCAGGGATTTGTACAGGAATTCGATCTTATATTAAGCAGACTCTGCACGACTGTTGCCTTCGCAGCTGATGCTGGAGCCTGAAGTTCGCAGGGAAGGCAGTCTTCAAGGGAAGGTGGATGTAAATGGAGGAGAGCAAGGACAAGCTGCAGCCCACGAGCTTTAAGTGGAACTCACGATGCCATGGTAAAATCCCGTCAGTTCTCGCTGATGTGACCTTGATGGTGAGAATGTCCGCAAGAGAACCTGGTGGCCTTTCTCACGGAGCTAAACATCCATCAGGCCCAGAAGTTGGAGAGATGAAGGAGAACACAGCAATGGAGCAGTTACAGGGCCAGCTGTTCCCTTGCACCAAGGATGTGAGCCAACAGATAGCGACAACCAATGTGTGTGAGCTACAGTGGCTTCTGCTTAAATACTACCCTCCAAGTCTCCCACCCTAACTGGATTATGGCCCACCCTAACCAGAAATTTACAGGGAAGGGAATTCTGGGAAATGTAGTTCAGCCTGGCCAACGTGATACATTATAAATCCACCACAATCACTTTTTGAAAATTGATGCACAAAGGAAAAGAATCAACCATCTATCCTGCTTTTCCAGTTCTCCCTTAAATATATGAGGGAAAGTTCTCCCTTAATACACAAAGAGGCACTGCTAGAAATTAAAGATCACTATTTTGCAACCTCTAATAATGGATTTAGTCAATGATCATCAAAGAATGAAAGGTTGATGGAGAACTATATAATGAGTAGATAAAGTCAACAGCACTTAAACCCACCTAATGAACTTAACATCAAGAGTGGAACAACTAGATATATGTGCTTCACCAGGTGAAGCAGTAGGAAGTTCATGATGTAACCTAAGAAGTATTCATGGCAAAAAAAAAAATAATAATAACGTGGATCTAAATGAAATTACTAGAGGGAAGCAGACTTGGCCCAATAGTTAGGGCATCCATCTACCACATGGGAGGTCCGCAGTTCAAACCCCGGGCCTCCTTGACCCGTGTGGAGCTGGCTCATGCACAGTGCTGATGTGCACAAGGAGTGCCCCTGCCATGCAGGGGATGTCCCCCGTGTAGGGGGACCCCACACCCAAGGAGTGCGCCCCATGAGGAGAGCCGCCCAGTGCGAAAGAAAGCTCAGCCTGTCTAAGAATGGTGCCACCCACACGGAAAGCTGACACAACAAGATAACACAACAAAAAGAGACACAGATTCCCGTGCTGCTGACAGCAACAGAAGAGGACAAAGAAGAAAACGCAGCAAATAGACACAGAGAACAGACAACTGGGACGGGATAGGGGGTAGGGGAGAGAAATAATAAATAAATAAATATTTAAAAAATAAATGAATAAAAATAAAAAATAAAAAAATAAATGAAATTACTAGTTAACGAAACATACAATGAATAAAGGAATATCTAAAAATACCACAAGAGGGGAAGTGGATTTGGCTCAACTGATAGAGCATCCACCTACCACATGGGAGGTACAGGGTTCAAACCCAGGGCCTCCTCACCCGTGTGATGAGCTAGCCCACCTGCAATTCTGATGCGTGAAAGAAGTGCCATGCCACGCAGGGGTGTCCCCCACATAGGGGAGCTCCATGCACAAGGGGTACATCCTGCAAGGAAAGCCACCCTGCATGAAAAAAGTGCAGCCTGCCCAGGAGTGGTGCCCCATGCACAGAGAGATGACGCAGCAAGATGATGCAACAAAAAGAGACACAGATTCTGGGTGCCGCTGACAAGAACACAAGTGGACACAGAAGAACACACAGCGAATGGACACAGAGAGCAGACAATGGGGGTAGGGAGGAAGGGGAGAGAAATAAATAAATAATAAATCTTAAAAAAAAAAAAACCACAAGAATCCAATCACCAGGAGACTAGAATCCAATCAGTCAAATCTAAAATGTGGGAAATTTTGCAGGACAGATGACCTGGTTTCTTCAATGAAGAAATAGCATGAAAAAAGTGGAGGTGGGGGTACAGAGGGGAATTCCAACAGATTAAAAGAGACATGAAAACAAAACGGAGGGCATGGGCTTCATTGGATCCTGATTCAAGTCAACCAAATATAAACAGGCATTTTCAAGACAATCTGGAAAATTTGAACAAAAATTGGGTATTGGGCAATATTAAGAGAATTACTGTTAATATTTTGGGCTGGGTAAATGTATTGTTAGGTTAAAAAAAAGTCTTTATCTGTTGGATATACATACTGAAATATTTATGGGCATAATGATATATTATATGATACTTGTTTTGAAGTACTCCTAAGGGGAAGAAACTGTGATGGACTGGGTATATATAAAACAAGATTGATAAAATGTTTACAGCAATTGGGGATGGATGATGGGTAGATGGCAAGATAATTATATAATTCTCCTTGCTTAGGAGTATGCTTAAAAATTTCCATAAAACATTAAAATAATAATATTAAATTAACAATATTAAATGGATTTTGTTACTTGTGAAGACTCTGAGACTGAAGTCTGCTCCCTTGTTAAAAAGGGAAAGATTAGCAAATGCTAGAAAGGTGTTAGCTAGCACTTTATTAAGACTTTCCCTGATGTGATCAGAAGGCTTGGAAAATAATTTAAAGGGAAATAATTCACTCATGTGGATTCAGTGTTATTTCATGCTAAAATAATCTTCAGAACAAAAAGCGATGTGCATCCCACCTTGAGGAATTCTGGTATTGTAAAACGAACCTAGGATTGGGAAGCAAGAGACCTGGTGTCTACTCTTGCTTGTTGTCCAATAGGAGGTCCCCCTACCTTAGTTTCCTCATCGTTAAAATGGGAGAAGTCAGTCTAAAAGATCTCTAGGATTCATCCCCCTGACTGGAGCTGTGATTCGGTAAATAATCATTAAGTGTTTAACAATGTATTCAGTCATAAACCATCATTTATTGGATATTTACTGTGCACTTTGCTGGACATACCGTCTGCCTTCACAGAGCCTGCAGTCTGACTGGAATCTGCCATCTCCAAGAGAATGTGTCAGCTGCTCTGAAAACTAGATGCTGGCCTAGTGGAACATTTTGGAAGGAGGCAGTTTTCTCTCAGGCCTTCTGCCTACTTAAATGCCCCAGCTCTCTTCCTAGGCCATCTGCATTTCGGCACAGCTGGGAGGACAGCTGTTGCGTTCCTGTGACAGAGGCTTCAGCACTCGAAATGACCATGCTGTGCCATATTCTTACCCCTGAAGTGGGGGTAGAGTCACTCCACCCACACACATTTGCTGAGAGGGTAGGGTGCTCATCCAGAGGAAGAAAAATGCTGTTAGTGAAGCAGGCTGGTAAGCCAGGGAATTAATAGATGGATCTGGAACCTGGCAAGAAGTCCATGTGGACATTAGTACCCCCCAAGATGGCTGCTGGAGGACCCCCACCCCCGGGATTCTGCTATCCAGAACAGAGCCTTCTTCCTGGGAGCTAGGAAAAGCCCCAGATGTTCCCTGGGAACTTTATCATGGGGTCCTCACTAAGGGATTGATGGGTGGGGTAATCAACCAAAACAGCAAACAGCTGGGACCCCTCCCCTGCCATTAGCAAAGGGGTGGAATAATTAACAGTTTAAAAGCAAACTGTGAGGCTTGAGCGCTCCTGCCCTGCTCTCCTGCCTGCTGAGGCTTGAGCGCTCTCGCCCTGCTCTCTTGCCTGCAGACCTGTCCTGTCCTCTGTGTGCTGCTTTCTCCATTTTTTCCTCTGCCACGGGGCCACGCAAGGAAACCTGGGGATTTATAATCTATAATGGGGAATTGTAGCTTGTAAATCAGCCCTCTTTATCCCCTTTCACCCCCTTCCTCTCTACCTGGGACCCCTGCTGTTATTTCTCCCATTTCTCTTTCCTCCCTACCTGAATAAATTACAGACATAACTCATCCAGCGTGCTCTCAAAATTCATTTCTGCGGCATAGCCAAGAACCTAGATAAAACCCGGTAACATTACCAGAGAAGGACAAAATAATGCACCAGTCCACTCCCTTTCTTATCTCTCTCTGAATACCAGAATAAACAAATCAAAGTTTCTCATTCCCTCTGAGCAGAGACAACATTGAAAATTCCAAGTTTACTTTTTAATTCACTTTTTAATTCATCCCATCAATAGGAACCAGCCCAAACAGTAAATCGGTTTCACCTTTCTACATCTCGGGTTTTTCTCTCTGTAGAATGGGGATGGTAATGGTACCTATCCCGGGTTTTTCTCTCTGTAGAATGGGGATGGTAATGGTACCTATCCCCTTACGGATGCTGAGAAGATTCAGAGAAATAATTCGTGCAAAATGCTTAGCACAGTGCCGACCATATAAAAAAATAAATAAATGGCCACTGTGTCACCACCTCTTGTCTGTTCAGTCCACTTCACCAGATAGGAAAAACAAGTTCCTTGCTTGACCAGGCTACCCAGAGTCTAATCCCTTTTTCCAGGACCTTCTCCATGATCATTTGTGGCCCCTACTACCGTTCACCTTCTCCTAGGACCCAAGAAGCCTGACCCTGGCCACGGTCATGCAATGTCTGGCCTCTGAGTCATTCTTTGGGCCAAAAGATCCAATCATCTTTGCTTGAAACTCCCAAGAAACCAATCAGATTCTTTTCCATGAGTGTTCTATGGAACAAACAAAGAAACAGCCCAGATGCTGAGGTGAATCTGGCCTTTTGTTTTTCCTCAACTTTCCCAAGCTCTCTTGACAGCCTTTCCCTCTCTTAATACTAACCCCAGGACATTCTTATCTGCCTTGTTTCAACCTGCCGTACTTTTTCTAGCCTCATCTCCAGAATAGATTATTTTACCCTTGGTTTTCAGGAGACCTCCTGAACAACCCAAAGCCTTTAAAATTCAACATTCAGTGGTTTCCCATCTTCCACATAGTTAAGGCCAGAATGCCCAGCTTAGTCTCCAAGGATCCCCCAATATCTGACCTCATCCCCCACCATCTTATAGGCAACCTGTGCTCTCATACTATAATTAGAGGTTATTCCCTATTAGAGCACTTACCCGCCTTCTTGCTTTTCCCCAAATGCAACAAATACTTTTTTGGGCTTCAGACAAATCCTTCCTCCTCTGCAAGAAATTTCATATGCCTTCAGGGATCAGGCAGATAATAAGATAGGGTGAAAAAGTTTAACAAGAGGGTGGGGCACAGCCTGCAAAGAGCCAGAGAGAACAAGCTCTGCCTAAAGGCTTTCAAATTCAAAATGTTTAAAACAAAGTGATAACCAAATAAAGCACGTCTGCTGGTGTGGGACCTTCCATAGGTGATTGCTTTCAAACTAGTGCAATCCAAATTCCAGATGAATTCATATGCAGAACCTCTCTATAAAAGTAGACAGAGGTAGTGTTATTGATATAAAATTATTTTATGATTTTAAATTTATTATCGTACATGTTATAAAGCCAGTCAGTTTTGTGTGATCTATCTTTAAAAAAAAAGATAATTAAAAAAATAGACCCTCAAAAAACAAACAAAAACAGTCATGGGGTTTGGGTGACAATTATAGTCTTAAATCAACCTCAGCAACCAATTTGTTGCCCAATAAGTTTTTTTTAAAATTGTATGACATTGAGAAAAATACCAGCATTACAGATATGTAGTTGTCAATGGTAAGAGGTTTTTAAATAGCTCGCCTTGACTCCTTCAGGGAAGGGCATGAGACGAAATGTCAGACTGCCAACGGCATCCCTCTCCCTGCTGGGCTTGACTAGGAGGGGATGGAAGATCCAGAGCAGCAGCAGCCTTCTGAATGACTAGGAGAGAGAGAGAAACTGGTCCCGGCGCGTAGGTCTGAGCCCTAAACCAGTCTGGGGCAGACACTGCCATTTGCCTGTCCAGTACCCTCTCCTCCTTATTGACAGAAGCTCAGTTTTGCTCAGAGAACTCCATGTTTAGCTCAAAATACTCAACTTCCTAGACTTTGTTCTGACCAGTCTTGTAAGCAGAAGTCAGTGCATAGGATTCTGAGGAAGCTTGTAGGAGCAAGAGTGGAACTTTGCACTTCATCAATCTTCTCCCTGCCTGGATAGTAGACAGGTGACTGGGAGTGGAGCAGCAGGAGAATGGAAACCACAAGGAAAGGCTAATAGTGATGTGGGCTATGGGTGGGAGGCTCTTTGTCTCTGCAGAGACAACCTAAACTATCTGTGACTTGTGCGTGTGGGATGATAAAAGGCTGCAGTCCTGCAGTTGGTGACCAGGAAAGAGTTTAACAATGCAAGGTCTATAAACTTTAAGTATTCAGGGGAAATGCAAACAAAATATGCTAAAAGCTTATTGAATGCCTGAGGTCCATGCTAAAAGCTTACCTAAGATGTGGAAATATATGCAAATTCAAGCCTATTGAGAACTGAAACAAAAGGACCATTTGGCCTTTCCTCTCTGTATAAAAGGGACTCAAAAATCTTGTTCGGGGCTCGGGATTAAAACAGAAAGCTCCCGAGTCAGTCCGGCAGTCAATAAACCATTTTTCCTTCTCAAAATCATTCCTGAGTCCTGGCCTCTCTATACTAATTGAACCTCTCTCAAATTCTACAACAATAGAAGGAGATACAGCACTGACAAACACCCAACCTTCAGATTTCTTGCAAAGTTAGGGAAAAGCTGCTGGAATAAATTTCCATGACACACAGCAGAATGCAATGCCTAACTGCTACACACCCCTACTCCTAGACCTTTTGATTATAGGAACCCCTAAATCCCCTTTTTGCTTATACTGGTATGGGTTGGATCTTCTGTCACTCTCAACAGAATAAATCTTATTTCTGACTTTGAGGAGATTCAGTGTTTATTTCAGGGCCATTTCCTGCAGGCGTGCAGCCCCTTCCTTACTTCTGGGAAACAAGGCGAGCCCCAATCCTATTTTAAGCTTTAAGAGAAAGGTAGTTAGTATGTGGCAGAGGAGAATCACCCTGTGGCCTCGGAGGAAGAGCAAAGCCTGAGGTGGAGAGAGGGAGTACTAGGAGTGGGGGGAATAGGCGCCTGAAGGGGAGCAGGAAGTTGGCTTTGGCTTAAGAAAGGCTGCCCCAGTGTCTGGAGCTGGCTGGCTGGGTCACAAAAGTAATTTTCATGACTCTACAGCCTAGCTATGTAGAGGTGGCTCGCTCCAACTTTTAGCGCACTGTTATTGGCCCTTACTCTTCTGAGGCATGTGAAGAGCTGCATTCTTTGGAGGGCTAGGCTTCTTTAGAACTTTTCCTCTTCCCTGGAGGGGTCAAGAAGGAGGCAGGGGAAGCATAAGAATTAACCTGAGCAGGCACAGACTTTGGAGCCTGTAAGATCTGAATTTAAGTCCTGTGTCTGCACCAGCTTGCTGAGTAACTGGAGCAATGGATTTAATTTCTCTGGGACTCAGTTTCTTCATCTGTAAAATGGGGATGAAAATAGTTATCTCTTAGGACTCTTGCAAGGATTACATAAGCTATTAAAGTTTAACAGGATAATGGATACAGAATGTTTTGTTTGGCGTGGTGGAAAAGTTTTGGTAAGGGATTGTGGTAATGGTAGCACAATGTTGTGAATATAATAAAGACCACTGAATTGTATACTTGAAAATGGTTAAAATGGGAAATGTTAGTTGTATATATATTGCCACAGTAAGTTTTAAAAATGAAAACCAGAAAAAAAAAAAAAGAGATGGAACTATTGGGGGAAACTGGATTAAGGGTACATGGGACCTCTCTGCCCTGTATTTCCAACTTCTTAATTTAAAAATAAAAAAAAATTAATAGGCACAGAGTGCCCAGCGGTCCCACGGATCTGTCTCTTGCTTCAACAGTGTGTGAATGGAACAGATCCGGGGACTTTTCCCCACACCTTCTCCGCATTGACCACTTTGCAACTGCTTCTCCAGTTGCAACCTCCAGGACCAACTTCTCGGCCATCCCCGGCTGCCGGGACCAGCTAACACCGCTTTTTTTGTGGTTAATACCTCATTGTCAATCAACCATAAACTCCCAGATCCATCAGAATTATTCTGCCGACTTGGAAGCCTCTGTGAATGGCCTGGTCAACCTGCAGTTGCTGGCCTCCTATACCTACCGCTCTCTGGGCTACTATTTCGACCACGACGATGTGGCCCTGAAGGGCATGGACCACTTCTTTCTCGATTTGGCGAAGGAGAAGCGCGAGGGCGCTGAGCATCTCTTGAAGATGCAAAACCGGCGGCCGCGCCCTCTTCCAGGACATGCAGAAGCCTTCCAAAGATGAGTGGGGTAATAGACCCCCGACGCCATGACGCCATGGAAGCTGCCCTTGTCCTGGAGAAGTTCCTGAACCAGGCCCTTTGGGATCTGCATGCCCTGGGATCTGCCAGCACGACCCCCACCTGTGTGACTTCCTGGAGAACCATTTCCTAGATGAGGAGGTGAAACTGATCCAAAAGATAGGTAGCCACCTGACCAACCTCTACAGGCTTGCTGGCCCGCAGGCCGGGCTGGGCGAGGATCTCTTTGAAAGGCTCTCCCTCAAGCATGATTAGGAGCCTCTGGAACCCAGAGGCCGTGGGGGAGGGCTCTATTCCCCCAGCATCCAGGCTTCTGCCTGAGCCCCTCCAGCCAGGAGGCATCTTTCTAACTGCCATCTTGTAGCCCTCTAACAAGCCCTGAACCAAGTGTAAACAATAAAGCTTTTTGCAGCAAAAAAAAAAAAAAAATTAATAGGAAAAAGACAAAAATCTACAAGTCATTGGTAGAGGCAATAGGACTGATGAGCTGAGATAATTTGATAGAACAGAAAACCGAGTTTTCTATGGACTCTTAACTAGACCATTTTGATATTCTTAGAGATATAAACGTGAAGGCTGAAGAATTTTTAAATGAATTGTGACTGTGGAACTTTGCATTCTTGAACTGTGGCCCTGACAACGTGGGCCATA
Source organism: Dasypus novemcinctus (assembly GCF_030445035.2). Taxonomy (NCBI): domain Eukaryota; kingdom Metazoa; phylum Chordata; class Mammalia; order Cingulata; family Dasypodidae; genus Dasypus; species Dasypus novemcinctus. Next base: position 239,161 of record NW_026688167.1, read on the forward strand.
AGAAGCTTCGAGATTTTCCTGGGTCAGGCATCAGAGATCTGCCTTTTTCCTGCAGCAGGAGGCCAGCTATGCTGGTTCCCTTTCACCATTCCCGATTGCCTACCCCTATCCAACCTGTCTCTGAACAGGCTGCCCAGCACCCCCTGCCCAACATTTCTCTCAGAAGAAGGACAGAAGCTACGCCCTCTGGCCCTGGGTCTCTCCTACCACCCTCCGTTACGTGTGCTGGGGGACCAGGAGAGGCCTCAAGGGCAGGGGGTGAGCTAAACCGCTTAGACTCCCCTCCCTGCTTCTCACCCTGAGAGCTTCCTGTCGCCCCTCAGGCCAGAGGAGTGGTTCCTCCCGTTTTTTTTGCCCAGGAGAAAAGTAAGTGGGAGCAGGCAGAAAGCCCTGCGGCTGCAATGCCACCCGACAGAGAGCTGCCCGGCAAGGCCCTGCGGTGGCCCTGCCTTTGGGGAGGCTGTGGTCCCCACATAGTGAGGGTCCCAACCTCGGCAGGGTTTGAAGCTCCATCCAGTGGGTTTGCAGGGTTGGGGGCTGACCCGCCTGACAGGGTGAGACAGATGCTCTTAGTAAAGGCCCCAGCACTCCCACTTCCACACCTCAGGGCATGTTCCCGGAGTCAACGCGCTGAATCAGAGATCGAGGGAGGTGTCCAAAGTCAGGGAAAAGGGGGTGTGAAGGGATGTGACATCCAGGTGGGGTGATGAAGTGTCCTGCCCCACGGTGAAGTCTATCCTCCTCACAGAGTAAACAGACATTAAATGCAAGGTATTAGAAAAATTAATGGTAACAGAAAACATCAGGACAGTCAGTTCTAGGCCCCGCCCTACTGTAAGTTGCTGGTCACTTCAAGTAAATTCCTCAACCTCTCTGGATCTATGCTTCCTCCTCTGAAACATGAAAGGGTTGCACCAGGGGTAATGCCTTCTACTAAGACAGTCTGAATCTCCTGGGGGAAAGTCTGAGCCACTCCCTGCTGGCAGCTGCTGCGTCGGAACACTGAGATTTCAGTGCCTCAGTAAACTACACTCCCTTTGCGGAGCTCCCAGCCAAAGAAAGAGGGCTGCTGAATGACAGAGAGCTTTTCAAGATATTTGGCCTGAGCAGTGCTGACTCAGAAGGAACAATGAGCGTAGTTCTTAGTGCTGAGGGTAGGTGGAAGCCCCTGCCAGTCCCCAGAGAGAAAGCCCGTTGTAAGCTCCTGTATGGGGGTAGGACTTTCATGGAATTCTGGAGTGTCGACGCGGCGAAGCTCTTGGGGAGTTTCTAGTTCAGAGGTTTTTAAGCCAGTTCCATGAAAGCTTCTGTAATTCCACAGACTATTAACTTTTACATCAAGCTGTATTAAAACTGTGATTGAAAAGCAGTAGGGAGACCTAAACTGGTCACCCACCAAATTTTAACACATCAGAGACCAAAGTCCATTAATGTGTTGTGTCAGCTTCTGGTTATCCCGGAAATCTACTCTTCCCTCTCTCCTTTGTTACGGAAACTACAATGGGTGGGCCCCTGCCCCTGCCCTGCGGGTTAAAGACTGCATTTTCCAGCCTTCCTTGCAGCTGTTATGGCCATGTGATTAAGTTTGTCCAATGGGATGTAGGTGAAAGTTGTGTGTGCAACTCTCTGGAAGTTTCCTCAAAGTGAGGGGACATGTCCCTTTTCTTCATTCTCCTTCTTGCTGGTTCTAATGTGGACCTGATGGTGGGATCTCAATCATTCATCTTGGACTTTGGGGTGAAAGTTCCATGTTGACGATGGTGAGCAAAAAGGGGGAAGGAGCCTCGGGTTGTCGACTTCATTAATTCTAGACTTCATTTACATGAAAGAGACATAAACTTCTATCTTTTTTTTTTTTTTAAGATTTATTTATTTAATCCCCCCCCCCCCCCCCCCGCCCCGTTGTCTGTTCTCTGTGTCTATTTGCTGCCTCTTGTTTCTTTGTGCGCTTCTGTTGTCGTCAGCGGCACGGGAAGTGTGGGCGGCGCCATTCCTGGGCAGGCTGCACCTTCCTTCACGCTGGGCGGCTCTTCTTACGGGGCGCACTCCTTGTGTGTGGGGTTCCCCTATGCGGGGGACACCCCTGCATGGCAGGCACTCCTTGCGCGCATGAACACTGCGCATGGGCCAGCTCCACACGGGTCAAGGAGGCCCGGGGTTTGAACCGTGGACCTCCCATGTGGTAGACCGACACCCTAACCACTGGGCCAAGTCCGTTTCCCTAAACTTCTATCTTATATAAGCCACTTTCATTTCGGGTTTTCTGTATTTTGCAGCTAAATCTAATTAATACATTTTCGAGTTCTCAGTGTTGACTTTATAATATATTAATAATGTTATTTTTATGGTTTACTAAATGATTTAAGGAATACACTCCTTGTGACTACCACCAGGTGAAGAAATAGAATTTTGCAGGCAGCCCAGAAGCTTCCATGGGCCCCATCCCAATCACAACTACCTCCCTCTCTCTAAAAGTAACCTTCATCCTGACTTTTACAGTAAACACGGCCTTGCATGCATGCCATTCAAATGTCATAATTACAGAACGTTTAACTTGAAAACATTTTGGCCAAAGAGCACCTTTGTCTATTCTATATGAGATGCCACTTAAGACTGGGACAGAAAATTTCCTCTGATCAAAAATTAGAAAATCCCTGAAATAGTGTGACCCCCTCATCTGACAGAGGAGGAACATGAGGCCCGGGGAGGGTCAACCAGCAAATCTGTGGCAGAGCGGACTACATTTCAGCTTCTCTCAGCACACTCCTCAGCATTTGCACTTTCAATTCCCTTCAGGGGAAGGGACACTAGATTCTAAGTGCCAGTCTTGCCCAATGACTTAAGGATGGGAAAGACTTGCAAATACAGCCTCTGGTAAGGGCCATTCCATCCTTACCCAATACTGAACCTGGCTCATTCCACACAGACCTCAGAGTAAAGAGACTGCTGAGGACCGTGGCAAGCATTCTTCCTGGGTGGCTTTGCATTTTAGCCCAAAAGGAGTGCACCACTGAGGAGGAATCACAGACAAAGAGCCACGCCATGGGAATACTAATGGGATGGAGGGATCTCCTCAGCCCTCCCCAGGGTCCTCTCTTCCAGTGTGCACTCAGCCTGATACATACAGACCCTTAAGTGTAGTGACGAGTCTCTGGACACTAGAGGAAACGCCATGTAGAGACGCCGACTGGAGGAAGCTCAAGCTCTTCTGCCACATTTGCTCAACTTCTCTGACAAGCATGGGGCTGCTCCTAACTGAATACCAGAGAATCCTTCATGCTCATGAGTGGCAATTCTTTTATATTATGGATGATGCCCCTTAGGCTTTCATCTAGAACATGGCAGTGTCTGAGGTCTCTCATTGGCCAGATTCCCCCTCTGTCCTAGATTCTTGGGCGTTTAAGGGCAGACCTGCCAGCTTCTGCCTTATCCTATAGATTTGAATTAGCAAGCAACATTTATTGTTAAGAGTTGCTCTGTGAAACAACAACAACAACAACAACAAATGTGTTCCAAGGACAAAATATTTGGAAATTAAAGCCACTCTATTTGTATTTTGAAAGTTCACGAAGGACAGTATTTTAGCACATCCAAGCTTCTGGGAATTCCTGCCTGCAGTATAGTATTCTGCTTAATTTCGATGGGCTTGGAATTTCCTAGACTTTTTTCGAGTTTGGGACCTACGTTTCACTAATGGCACTCTGCAGAAAACTATTTGGCAAGTGATGTTGCAGCATCTATGATGGATAAAGAATGAATTTCTTTATCCATCAAATAAGGACACATTTTCACAAACAGCATGGCTGGAAAACCACCTTTCTGGCCCAGGTAGCTCGTCTCTCTGGAAAAGTACTGAATTATCCCAGACTCTGTAAAAGCCCGCTCCTAGTAGACCTAAGCGGAACTGACCTAAACACGCCCAGTCTGGGGTGGGTCCCCAGGGGAGATCTGGGCTGGGCCCAGCAGCCTGGCATTGGGCTCATTCTACCAAAGCGTCAGCCAGCAGCCGCCACCCAGTGTGTGCCTGGACTTGTTTTTCCTTCCTCTTGCTGCTCCTTTTAGAACATTGCTGAATGGCTTCAGTCTCTCAGCCGTCGCCAGCCAATATTGGACCCTTCAGAATCTGGCTAACTCCTCTCCCCCCCACCTTGATAAACAGCTCCCCCCATCTCAGAGCCACAGCACTGCACTGTTTTTCTCCTGCACGCACCCCAGGAAGCCTCTCCCCTTTGCCTGGGCATCTTTCCCAGGGTCTTGGCTGCTAATCCATTTTAAACTCATCCTCAGCCCAGTCAGTCACCTGAAGAAAAAGATTCTCACAGAAAGTCTTTAATCCTGTGGCTTGTTGAGTTTTGTTTTTAGCAGGAAAACCTAATATTCAAAAAAAATTATTACGTAGAACTTACCAGTTTATAGAACAGATAGGTAAGGACATTTATGGCAAATTTATTATAGCAAACCTATCAGTAGGGACCTGGCGTAATAAATTATAGTGAAGTCATACAGTAAAATTCTATGCAGCCATCTTAAACCTAAGACAATTCCCAAAAATAATTTTTAAAAAAATCATTATTTTGTATGAACGATATTTGGTTAGCAGTTCCATTTTAGTGCAAACACAAAGATCACCACTAGGTTTGTTATAATCTACCACCTCCAGTTCAAATTTGTCTAATGTTTATATGGTACTTAAATATGTTGACCAACATCCTGATTTGCCAAGAACTGAGGGGTTTCCCAGGATGTAGGACTTTTGGTGCTAAAACCAAGAAAATCCCAGGCAAAACAGGATGACTTGATTTATCCTATACTTAACAGAAACTAACACTTTAGTTTAGATAGTTGATCCCTAATTTTAGCCCATGTTAATAGCCAATATATTCACTAATGAAATCTAATCAATATTTATACTATAAAAAAAGATACAGTGATAAGTAGGGGAAAAAAGGCAACGTACAGAACATGCTGAGTTTGCTCATTTTTAAAGTTTTCCTCCTTTTTTCCCCTAAAGAGCAGAACTGGGGAGCAGTGGGGGATTTATCCATATAAATAAAGTTAAAGTTTGCAACTTCTTTTCTGTTTTTGGGCCCCACTATAAGAAAATAGCTGAACTGCTATTCACCAAATTATGAGGATATCTTTAGGCTGGTCTGAATTAAAATTTAGGCTCTTTGGCATTGAACAAATTCATTCTGGGGACCTGGAGGGGATGCTTCAAGGAGGTAAAGCTGACCAGAAAAGCTGACCCTAATTAAACAGGAGGGGCCTGTAGCAACAGGAAAAGACATACCAGGTGAGTTCAGGTCCATTGACAGATGAAACTGGTTTTTCAATGAGAGCCCAAAATAGAGGGTCAGAAGGGCAACACTCTAGATAGAAGGGCTCAGGATGCAGTTGAGCTGCTTCCCACCTGAGCAGGGAGGATCCCAAGTCCAAGGAACATGCCTGCTGAATGTCCCAGTGTCTCCACGCAGTGGGTGGACGGCCGGAGCAGCCAAGCTGTGGGAAGATGTCCCTTCCCCATTTTCGTCTTCCACATCCGGTGGAGGGATTCTAACTGATGAAACCTAATTTTCAACAAGAACCATAGCTGCAAGGAAATCTGGTGAGTGTGGTTTTTAGCTTTCCAGCTTTGTGTACAGGAAAGCACAAGAGGTTGGAATTAAGTATACTGGCCTCTCTGTGAAGGATTAGCTAAATAAGGTATGTTCTCACAGTGCAATGTTTTTTCAGTCTTTAAAATAAATGTTTTTTTCAGTCCTTAAATATGTTCTAGCCATTTAAATGGGTGAGAAGAGGTACATCTTCTTAGACGAGTTACACATAATGTATTTCAAATAAAATATATAGATACTCTGCCCTCCAGGACATGGAGTGTATGAACCTACCCCACCTGTCTCTAGTGTAGCTGGATTAAGTGACTTGCTTCCCAAAGGCAGAGTATGAAAGGGGAAAGATAGAGATGTTAAGGGGGGGAGGGGAACCTGGCAGGCACAACCTAAATCAGGTGATCAAGTTAACGTTACCAGTGCTAGGTCAACTACTCCTGATACGACAATGATAAGAAAGCCACTTTCTCAACTGATAGAGCGTCCACCTATCGCACCGGAGGTCCAGAGTTCAAAGCCAGGGCCTCCTGACCCATGTGATGAGCTGGCCCACGCACAGTGCTGATGTGCAAGGATTGCTGTGCCATGCAGGCGAGTCCCCCGGGTAGGGAGCCCCACGCATAAAGAGTGTGCCCTGTAAAGAAAGCCGCCCAGTGCAAAAAAAGTGCAGCCTGCCCAGGCCATGGTGCCGCATAATGGAGACCTGATGCAGCAAGATGATGCAACAAAAAGAGACACAGACATGGCAGATGGGATTAACTGCCATGTCAGATGGCCCTTCTTTGGAGCTGGTGTTTATGCGTGATGAATCTAGACTCAGATGGGATCTCTCTTCTTAAGACTTTCATGCTACTGTGCTGGAGTTGTAGTTGGTGTTGGGGCTTAAGATATATTTAGGGGATCTGAATCTCTGGACTGACAATGTGATAGCCAGGCCCTGAGCCTCAACAGACTCCAGCACCTACAATCTGATTTATTGGACTCACCTCAGCTAAGATGGAGTTGAAGAAGGACAACCACCACACCACGGAGCCTAGCGTGCCTACAACTGAAAGCGAGAGGAGTGCATCCAGTATCCATGAGGAATCTGAGCCTCCTCTTGACATAGAGGTGCAATGGACACAACCAATCCAATGTCCACAGAGAAAAGGTGGCATTGGAGTGGGAAAAGTGGACATGGTGGCTAATGGGTATGGGGAATGGCAGGAAGAGATGATATGGGGAGGTGTCTTAGGGACTTGGAGCTGCCCTGGATGGTGCTTCAGGGGCAATCACCGGACATTATAAATCCTCACAGGGCCCACTGGATGGAATGGGGGAGAGTATGGGCCATGATGTGGACCATTGACCATGAGGTGCAGAGGTGCCCAGAGACGTACTTACCAAATGCAATGGATCTGTCATGATGATAGGAATGAGTGTTGCTGGGGGGGGAGTGGTGGGGTGGGGGTGGTGGGGTTGAAGGGGTCCTCATATATTTTTTTGTAATGTAATATTTTTACAAAATCGATTAAAAAAATTAAAAAAAAAACAGATTACAAGCGGACACAGAAGAACACACAGTGAATGGACACAGAGCAGACAATGGGGTGGGGGAGGGGAGAGAATTAAATAAAAAATAAAAATAAAAAATAAAAAGAAATGCACTTCCCCTCTGTGGACCTCCTTTCTCAAACCCATGACTCCAGTCTAATCAATGAGAAAAAGGCCAAGGAAATCCAATAAGAGGGGCACTCAACAACATACTTGACCAGTTTTCTTCAAAACTATCCAAGTCATGAGAAACGAGGAATGCTTGATAAATTGTCACAGATCAGAAGAGACTAAGGAGGTATGACGGCTAAAGGGAATGTGGTCCCCTGGGTGGGATCCTGGAACAGAAAGTGGGCGGCAGAAAAACTGGGGAAACCCGAAATGAGTCTGAGGTTAATTAATAGCAGTGAACCAATGTTAAAACCTCTGTTTTGCCAAGTGTGCCAGAGTTATATAAGATCAACATTAGGCGAGGCTAGGTGAAGAGTGAGTGGGAACTCTCTTTACTATCTGTGCACCTTTTCTGTAACCCTAAAATCATCCCCAAATAAGCTTATTTTTAAAAAAGGATAAAGGTTGCTCTCTGTAAATATGAAAATGTGTCCATGAAAGATTTAGTGAAAAAATCAGATTACAAACATCTGTGTGAATAACATGGTCACTGCTTGTCAAGTGCTTACCACGTGCCAGCTATCGTGCTAAATATGGACAAGGATGATCTCATTTAATTATCAGAACCACCCTAGGAGGTTAATGCTATTTCCCCCAATTTACAAATGGGGAACAAAGACCCAGATGGGCTCATTAACTTGCCAGTAAGATACGGAGCTAAGATTTGAACTCACACGGTCTAACTCCAGAGCCTGTAACCTTTAACCACTACCATAGATCACCATGGAGGTTTATATATGTTTAGTTAAGGCCAAAAAGACCTGGAAGGATTGATACGTATTAATAAAGCAAACAATTCATCCAAAGTGTGCAATCAATTGTATTTTGTATCATCACAGAGTTGTGCATTCATCACTTCAATCATTATTAGAGCATTTTCATTATCTCAATAATAATAATAAACAAAAAACAAAGAAAATTCTTCACCTCTCAATCTCTTTTCCCATGCTGTACATAGCTGCATTTATCTCTATTCTTGCACAATTATTTATTTCTTAACCAGTTTTATTGAGAAGTATTTACACACCATACAATCTATCTAAAATGTATAATTAATGGGTTTTAGTATAATCACAATGTTGTGAATTCATCTTCACAAAAATTTTTTTTCTTTTTTAAAATTTTTATCACAAAAAATTTTAGGATTCTTTCTTTTTTTTTTAAAGATTTATTTATTTTATTTTATTTCTCTCCCCTGCCCCAGTTGTCTGTTTTCTGTGTCTATCTGCTGCGTGTTCTTCTTTGTCCGCTTCTTTTTGTCAGCGGCATGGGAATCTGTTTCTTTTTCGTTGCATCATCTTGTTGTGTCAGCTCTCCGTGTGTGCAGCACCATTCCTGGGCAGGCTGCACTTTCTTTCACGCTGGACAGCTCTCCTTATGGGTGCACTCCTTGCATGTGGGGCTCCCCTACATGGGGGACACCCCTGCGTGGCAGGGCACTCCTTGTGCGCATCAGCACTGTGCATGGGCCAGCTGCACACGGGTCAAGGGGGCCCGGGGTTTGAACTGTGGGCCCCCCATGTGGTAGGCGGATGCCCTAACCACTGGGCCAAGTCCATTTCCCTAGGATTATTTCATTACTCCAAAAAAGAAACACTCCACACCTCTTAGCATGCCTTCTCTAGCCCTGCATAACCACTAATCAAATTTCAACTTTATAAGTTGATTTATATTTACATTTTATATAAATGGAATCATACAATATGTTTAACTCATAGTAATACAATCATACAGGATTTGCCCTTTTGTGTCTGCTTGCTTCATTCAACATAATGTCCTCCAGGTTCATCCATGTTGTCATATGCTTTATGACTTCATTTCTTCTTACAGTTGCATAATATATCCTCATGTGAATATACCATAATTTGTTTATTCATTATCAGCTGATGGACACCTGGGTTTACAACTTTTGGCAACAGTAAATAATGCCACTATGAACATAGGTGTGCAGATGTCTATTCGTGTCACTGGCTCTCAGTTCTTCTGGGTATATTGTCTGTACTGGTATTGCAGGGTCACGTGGCAAGTCTATATTCAACTTCTTTAGGAACTGCCAAACTGTCCTCCACAGTGGCTGTACCAGTCTACATTCCCACCAGCAGTAAGTGTTCCTATCTCTCCACATCCACTCCCACACTTGTGGTTCTCTGTCTTTTTATCAGTGACCATTCTGATAGGTCTGAAATGATATCTCTTTGTAGTTTTGGTTTGCATTTCCCTAATCATTAGTGATGGTGAACATTTTTTTCACGTATTTTTTTTTTTTTTTTTTGCCATTTGTATTTCTTCTTTGCACAAATGTCTATTTAAATCTTTTGCCCATTTTTAAATTTGGGTCATTTGTCTTTTCATTGTTGAGTTGTAGCATCTCTCTTTTTTTTATTCTGCTTAGTTTAAAAAATTTTTTTTAAACTTTATTTTGTACATTTAATAATTGAAATTATAAACAATAATTAAAAATAAGAAAACACAATTGAATAAAGACATACATTTCTCAATTAAATGTACTGGATACATAAAATTTTTTTCAAATCATACAATATCTTACACAATATATTTGGTTCATAGTAATGCAATCATTCAGTATTTGTCCTTTTGTTTCTGGCTTGCTTTGCTCAACATAACATCCTCCAGGTTCACCCATGTTGTCATATGCTTTAGGACTTAACTTCTTCTTAGCTCCATAATATTCCATCGTGTGACTACACCACAGTGTGTTTATCCATTCATTGGCTTCTTGATATTGTTTATCTCTTTAGCCACATTGTCTTTCATGTCATTAATTAGATTTTGGAAATTTGTGTGCATATTGTTAATTAGTTCACTCAAATCCTATGTCTCTTCTGGGGCTTTGATACTTTCCTTTTCTTGGACCATGTCTCCCATTTTCTTAGTATGGCTTGTAATTTTTTGTTGATGTCTAGGCATCTGATTAGGATGGTAATTTACTCAGATGCTCATTTTTTTTTCAATTTAGTGGTGAGAGGTAGTGTGTTTCTGCTGCTCTTTGACTCTTGGTTTGACCTGGATTGTTAGGATTGTCCCTGTTAGTTGCTCAAAACCAGGCTCTGGACCCAGTAACGGGTTGCAGACCCTCTTCCTAGGGTCTTGGGAGAGAAATAAGCCAGAAAGAGGCTTATTTAATTTTCTCACATGCGCTTCCTTGGTTTGCCAGCAGATGGCAATCTTTGGCAGGCCTCAGTTCACTGCCTGGTGGGAGTGTGTTTGCTGCAACATGGACAGATTCAATGTGATAGAGGTTCCTGCCTCGAGGATAAAAGACCTGTAATTCAAACTTTCTCAGAGACAGTTCTTTAGCCTTCTCTGGCCACCCCCTTAATTCCACTCCCCTCTGTGTCCTCAACAATCAGTCCTGGTTGGTAGAGGAGACTGGGATGGTCAGATCTCTTTTGTCCCATGCTGGCTCCCAGGGCAAACAACAGTGCTGCCGCTTCCAGCCTGGAAGGGTTGGTGGGACACAGCAGACCGAATTTGTGGGTCAAAAGCTGAGTCAACCTTAGGCTGTGTCCCTTTCTCTCCCCTTTCCTGGGGTGGTGGATCTCTAGGGCCCCTTTTGTCTGTAGCCGGCTCTGAGGCTTAAGAATTCTAAAGTGTCTTTAGTGTGGGAGGGTGCTGGCAGTAGTAGCCACTGGTTTCAACTCACAGTTTTTGCCATCGTGATTCTCCTTCTTTGTCCCTCTCTCTTCTGGGCGGTGTCCAGCCTTCACCTGGTGTCCTAAACCCTAGAAAATCTTTTTCCAGGCCATTTCAGCCTGTCCTCTAGCTATTTTTAAAAAATATATTTTTAATTTATTTTTGAAAGACACATAGATCACACAAAATGTAACATTAAAAAATATAGGAGGTTCCCATATACCCCACTCCCCAGGCCCCCACTTTTCCCACATCAACAACTTCTTTCATTAGTGTGCTACATTCATTGCAATTGATGAATACATTTTGGAGCACTGCTGCACAGCATGGATTATAGTTTACATTGTAGTTCACACTCTTTCCCAGTCCATTCAGTGCGTTATGGCAGGATATATAAAGTCCTGCATCTGTCCCTGCAATATCATTCAGGACAACTCCGAGTCCTGAAAATGCCCTCTCATCACACCTCTTTTTCCCTCTCCCTGTCCTCAGCAACTCCCATGGCCACTGCTTCCACGTCAATGATATAATTTCTTCCATTGCTAGAGTCACAATCGTTCTGTAGCAGAGTACCAGTAAGTTCATGCTAATTCATATTTTATTCCTCCATCCTGAGGACCCTGGGGTGGTGATGTCCTCTTCTAGCTATTTTTCTGGAGGAGAAGAGAGTCCTGTGTCTTTCTAGTCTGCCATCCTCCCAGAAGTCCTATTTTACATTTTTATAATTATCCTATATCACCATAATAAGCTAGACATTTCCATGAATAATAAAAATAAGAACAACGGGTGAGGCGGCAGGACTCGGACTTCTGAAGGCCTGCCCGGCGCTAACATTCTGGGGGTCCTCCAAGGCCCTGCCGTCCCTGGAGCGTGGCCTGAGGTGCTGGTCTCAGTGCTGGACGGAGCCGGCCCGCTGAGACACTCCGGGCTGCTCTGCCAGCCTTCAGCCTTCATCCTCTTCCTCCAGCCCTCCCCGCTGGTTCAATGGTTTTCTTGCCTCTCTAATTACTAGGTGCAGAGTGGGGAAACATAGTTTCTCTTTAGGCCAAAATAAAAAGGAGCGAAATACCCACAAATGGCTGCCTCAGTGAGAGCTGTTTCCAAATCGGACCCTGGGAGGGGCAGTGACTGTTCTCGGGCGGGAGAGGAGGAGAGCGCTGGGGCCAGGCCCGCTGGCGGGTGTAGGCTGACGGTGCAGGCCTGGGTCTTTTACAGAATGGCAAGATTCAGGGAACACATTCTCCGAACGGTTAGATATGGTGGCTGGCATTCCGGCTGGGTGCTGTCTGTGCATTGCCTGTGAGGCAGGGGCTGCCCTGAGCCCTCTGGGGTGAGGAGAGGAGGTAACCCACCCAGGGTCGCTCTGATGGCTTCGTGCTCGCTCAGCTCCTGGCCCTCCTCTTTCCAGGCGGGGCTGGGAACTGTGTGAACTGACGTGGGGTCAGAAGGGCCAGAACTGCTTGGCCCTTCCCCACCTTTTCTCTGCTCCCACCAGCAAAAAGACAGCCACAGAGAGGCTAGTGACCAGGGGATCCTAATAACTAAAACTCTGCCCCTGAGGCAGAGAATATGGGCTATGCCTTGTGGGGCAGACCAGAGAGGGGGTGGTAAGGGTGGAAAAGGGAGAGGTCTTTTTGCCCCTTGGGGAAGAGGTAGACTGATGCCCTGCACGTCAGGACAAACCAGCACCATTGTGAGAAAAGCTAGGGAGATAACTGCGGGGTCAACATCAGAACCTTCCCTGCCAGCACCGTCTGGAGCGGCTGCTGAAGCACACGGGGGTGGTGGCAGGCCAAGCCTTGGGGACCACCCATCACAGGTAGGGGATGTGGACCTTGGGCTGGATGAAGCTAGAATGTCCCATCATCTAAGGTGTGACAATAATCATAATTAACGGCCACACTGAGCACCTTCTGTGAGCGCGTATCATCACGTCTCACTCTCAGAAGAAGGCGTTATTATTCCCAGTGTTTACAGATGGGAGCGTCGAGATTTCTAGAAGGTTATGTGACTTGCCTAAATTCACACAGCTTGCAAACAGCCATGTTGGGACTTGAACCCACGTCGGACTGCAGAGCTCACATTCTTATCCACGATACAGCCTCCTAGATGTCTGGGGACCTATGGTTCTAAAAGGATCAGAATCCAAGGAGCCCAGGAGAAGCAGACCAATGGGAGGTGGCACCCTTATTTCCAGAGGCTCTGATCTTTTTTTGTTGTTTTATTTGGTTTTTTAATTTTTTAAAAATTATTTTCTTTTCAGTCAAAAAAAAATTTTTTTTTTTTTTACATTTTTCCTGATCTTTTATTTCAAGGGTCCAATCAGCAGTCATGATCTCTGCCCAGAAACATGCAGAGAGCAGATTAGGAAACTTGTCTTGTCCACTTACACGAAGTGGCCACAGTCCCTAAAGACATAACAGTCCAAAAGCAGCTCTGATGGGCACTCCCAAGAAATTACAGACTTGGGCTTTTGAAGAGACAGACGCTAATTAAAGGAGAATGCCACAGAGAGGGCCCTGCCCTGAACCCCGCCCCTCCCCGCGGTGAGGTCCCCAAGGTCCCATTTCTACTCTTCATGACCTGCCGGGGTTGAAGGATCACTAGATCAAAACATTTTCAACTTTTAAAGATTTATTTTATTTCTCCCCACCCCCTTGTTGGCATTTATTGTGTCTGCTTGTTGTGTGCTGGTCTTTTCAGGAGGCACCAGGAACCGAATCCGGGACCTCCAATGTGGGAGGGAGGTACCTAATCACCTGAGCCACCTCCGCTCCCTGCTTTGTTGTGTCTCTCATTGTGTTTTCCTCATGTCTCTTGTTGCATCATCTTGTGTCAGCTCGCTATCTTGTTCATCTTTAGGAGGCACCAGGCACCAAACCTGGGACCTCCCATGTGGTAGGCAGGAGTTCAATGGCTTGAGCCACATCTGCTTCCCATTTTCAACTTTTATAGTTTTGAAAGTTCTTCAGACTTCAAATTATATAATTGTAAAACTTTCTGTTCAACCCAAAATATTTGCAGAATGCTGTTATCAAGTAATAGGCACACTGCTGATAAGGATAGAAGCAGTCACAGAAGAACACAGAGAATGGACAGAGAGAGCAGACAACTGGGGGGGGGCGATAAATTTTTTTAAAAATCTTAAAAGAAAAGTAATAGGCACACTATGATCTTACTTAATTCCCACAATGTCACATAAGGTTGGTACTGTTAGGATTCCCATTTAACAGATGAGAAAAATGAGTTGCACAAATTACCAGTAACTTCCCCAAGGAGACACAATTGTTAGGTGGTGGGGGAGGAATTTGAACCCAGACCTTCTGAAGTCCAATGCATGGTTTGATATTGCTGGACTGAAAGAGGAAGTCCAGTAGATAAAATTATTAGTTGAGCAGCTTGGTTTGGATTTGGATGTGTTGGGTTTGGACAGTCTAGTCTATTGGGACTCCCTTGTGCCATGTATCTGTTATCTCCAGAAAGCAGTTTAAAAAACTGGAAACAATTCAAATGTCCATCAACAGGGGCTTGGGAAAATAAATTGTGGTATATCCATACCACGAAATTCTTACTACTCAGTAATAAAGAGAAATGAACTATTTTTTTTAAAAGAAATGAACTACTGATACATGCAACAACATGGATGAATCTCAAAATAATGAAGCTGTGTGAAAAAAAGCCAGACAAAAATGAGTTTAGTGGAGTGGGTGTAGCTCAGTGGTTGAGCACCTGCTTCACACATACAAGTCCAGGGTTCAATCCCTGGTACCTCCTTAAAAAAAAGTTTGCACTGTTACGATTACATTTATATAAAACTCTAGAAAATGCAAACTAATCAATGGTGAAAATAAGCAGATCAATGGTTGCTTAGAGAATGGGAGAAGGGTGGTAGGGATTCCCAAGGGGTATGAAGAAACTCTTTCCACTGATAAATATGATCATTACATTGATTGTGGTGATGGTTTCACAAGTGTGCATGTGTATATGTATGGTTTTTTTTTTAAAGATTTATTTATTTATTTCTCTCCCTTTCGCCCCCCACCCCGGTTGTCTGTTCTCTGTGTCTATTTGCTGCATCTTCTTTGTCCACTTCTGTTGTTGTCAGCGGCACGGGAATCTGTGTTTCTTTTTTTGCTGCGTTACTTGTGTCATTTCTCCATGTGGCCGGTGCCATTCTTAGGCAGGCTGCACTTTCTTTGGCGCTGGATGGCTCTCCTTACCGGGCGTACTCCTTGTGCGTGGGGCTCCCCTACACGGGGGACACCCCTGTGTGGCATGGCATTCCTTGTGCGCATCAGCACTGCGCATGGGCCAGCTCCACACGGGTCAAGGAGGCCCAGGGTTTGAACCACGGACCTCCCACGTGGTAGACAGACTCCCTATCCACTGGGCCAAGTCTGCCGCCTGTATATGTATTAAATTGTGCATTTTAAATGTGTAATCTATTGAATGTCAATAAAGCTGTTTTTTTAAAAAAACACCCAAAAGTTACAAACACATATCTATCTGCAGGCTGAGCGGGAAGGTGACTTGGGCAAGTTCCCTCACTGTGTCGGGGGGAGCTGGGCAGGCCAGAGCTCTTCTGTGGCGCGCTCAGGCTTGGTGGGTAGAGGAGGAGGTCTGCCTGCAGGTAGCCCACGGCCGACAGCCCAGCGCACCAAGGGGTGGACTGGCGTTCTTCCCTCCAGCAGTAGCAGTGCACAGGGGGGACGGGTAGGGTTGATGGAGGCAAAGTTGGCTCCAGCTTTACCCCATCCGTCATGGCCAGACTTTCCTCAAGGGACCCAGGAAATACTGGACAGTTGCTGGGAACACCCCAAGGCTGGTCACAGGCTTTACTTACAAGAAAGGATCTTTGAAAAAAAATATAAATCTGCTAAAATGATTAGACTGGCTATTTCCTACTCTTTAAGATGAACTCAACAAACGCCTACTGAGCACTGCCCTGGTCCACCATCTGAGGATGACATGAGATCAGTGCCAGTGCATGGCACATGGCCAGCACCCCAACACGGCAGCCATCACCCATCCACCCGTCGCTCCCTAGGAGCCTGCTCAGCAAGCAGGTGGTTAAGATAGATGCTGGGCCTGACCCTTGAGGACCAAAAAAGACACATGGACAAAACACTTTGCCACAATACTGAAACTTGAGACATAAATGCTTTGAGGGCCAAGAGGAGAAATGACTTCCAGTTGTGGCCACACTTCATGGAGGCTTGGTACATAAGGGAGGGAGGCAGACTTGTACATGAAGATAAGGAAGTAGTGGGGAGGCAGGCTGAGGGGAACCGGTTCCAGGGGCAGCATAAACAAGAGCTACACACATGAGGAGCGGCCTGGCTGCAGCGAAGGTCGAGCAGGAAGGTGGGAAAGGATGGAAATGTGGGCTGAGGCCGGCACTGGGCGGCAGCACGTGAGCACCACGTGGGCATGTGGCTTCCACCCCGTGCCCACTCCTCTGCAGGAGGCCTCGCTCTGCTCTGCGATCTCATTTGCTCTGTGGACAGTCAGCTGGGCTACTGGGGGTGTGGGAACTTCCCTAACCTCTGCAGGGCCTAAAAGAACAGAGCCAAGGGCTTCACTGGAAACTTGCATTCCAACTGGGGTGGGGTAGGAGCAAGGCAGAGTCCAAAGACAGGATCCTCTCCGAGGACCACCTGCTCTAAAAGGTACCGGTGTCTCTACCCTTGGATGTTCCCAATGGGCCAGGGAGCCTGAACCAGGTCCCCTGGAGAAATAGTGGAAATGGAAAAAAGCCTCAAGTTTGTGCTCCCAGAGCCTAAAGAAACTGTCTTAAACGTCTCACATCTGGAGACAGGAAAAAAAAAGGGTGGAAGGATTGAATCAAATTCAAAGGACACTCACTTTTCCCTGGTAGCCAAAGAACTCATCCATCATTAGAGCTCACAAAGGCCAGTCCTCTCTGAACACTGGAGTCCCTGGGCCCCTGAGGGTCTGGGAAAACAGAACTGGCTCTGAGACTTAATACTTTAACAACAGGACCAAAATCATGCAAGCACACCAGTTTAGAGTAAAAATGACATTTTATTTCTGGCTGCTAAGTTCCGGAGCCTCACCAACCTGAGGTGCAAGCCTTAAGACACCCACTGCACAGATGAGAAAACTGTTCTAGAAGAGACTGAGTGACTGGTCCAAGGTCACGGCTGGCCAAATGCAGTGTTGGGCCCTGATAAGTGCCCATTAACTGGGTAAAGTGGTAATTCCCAACACAGGGTCCCACAGATCCTTTCAGAAGGTCTGTAGGACTTTATCTGCCTTCTTACTTTCCTTCTCTCACAAGCATACAGCAGTGTTTTTGGGTTTGTATGATGTGCGATGACCTTACCACTCAGATGACTAATGGGATGCATACTGTATATTCCCGTGTTTTAAAAATTCCTATTTCGGGAAGCAGACTTGGCCCAGTGGTTAGGGCATCTGCCTACCACATGGGAGGTCCATGGTTCAAATCCTGAGCCTCCTTGACCCGTGTGGAGCTGGCCCACGTGAAGTGCTGATGCGCACAAGGAGTGCCCTGCCACGCAGGGGTGTCCCCCGTGTAGGGGAGCCTCCCGCGCAAGGAGTGCGACCCATAAAGAGAGTCGCCCAGCGTGAAATAAAGTTCAGCCTGCCCAGGAATGGCGCTGCACACACGGAGAGCTGACGCAGCAAGATGACGCAACACAAAGAAACACAAATTCCCGCGCCGCTGACAACAACAGAAGCGGACAAAGAAGAACACAAAGCAGATAGACACAGAGAACAGACAACTGGGGTGGGGGGGGAGAAGGGGAGAGAAATAAACAAACAAACAAAAAAAGATGATGCAACAAAAAGAAACACAGGGTTCCTGTGCCACTGACAACAACAGAAGCGGACAAAGAAGACAATGCAGCAAACAGACACAGAGAACAGACAACCGGGGTGGGGGGGAGGGGAGATAAATAAATCTTTTTAAAAAATTCCTATTTTAATTTCTAAAACGGCACATATAGATGGACATGACCCAAAGCTTTTTGACATTCTCAATTATTTTTAAGAGTGTAAAAGGGTCCTAAGGCCAAAAAGTTTGATAACTCCTGGTTTAAAGAAATACCTTATTAATTTTTAAACAAAGTTACACAGACAAAAATGTTGCTTTTCTTTTGACATAACTGAACTCTGTGAGGCACTAATTCTTAAGGCTGACCAGAATTCTAGTGGCCATTTGTAGACGTTGATGAATGAAATACAGAAAAATGAGCAAATAGCTAGTGTTTCCTGAGTGATTTCTACCTGGCAAGCAATACTCTAAGTGATTTACATGTTCCACCTCATTTAACTCTCATAACCATCATTTGCAGCATTTGCAGTAGATGCCATGACGACATTTTGTGCGTGTAGATACTGAGAAACTAAGTGGCTGTTAAAGGTGGCTGATCTGGGAGGTGCTGGAGCTGAAAGTTTAACCCAGGCAGTTTGTCTTCATGACCTATTATCTTTTCCACTAATCTAATTGCCTTAATTAACATTAGACATTTCTTAAATGCAGTTCACTTGATAAATTTTTTTCAAAACAGAGTCCAAGAAAGTGGTGAAAAGAAAGCAATCTGGCACAACTTCTTCACTTTACAGATGAGAAAAAATGAAGCTCAGAGAAGGCAAGTGGCTTGCTAAAGACCACACAGCAAAGTACTATCAGATATGGAACCAGGGTCCAAGCCCCTGACTCCCACTCAGGAGCTTTTGAAACTCCAATCCAAGCGAGCACTGCAAATATTAAGGCCTGTGTGTGAGCAAGCAACATAAAGACTATGCAAGAGACAGCACCTCCAACAAAAGCAGCTTGACTTTATTGCAAGGAAGCTAGGGAGGAGCAAGGCCGAGGGTGGGTCTCCACAGGAACTCCCACTGCTGAGCAGAACTGCCAGGTCCCAGGTCTATTTGGAAGCCAGGAAGAGAGGCTCAGCAGTCCTAACAGAGAGAGAGAGGAGACGTTACATGGAACAAGGGCGCCACCTGCTGAGCACATGGCAACAATGCAAAAGCAATAAAGGCTGCAGTGGGGGTGAGGGAGAAACCCTTGGGCAGCAGAACCAGAATGCCGGGCCAGCACCCACCAAGGCTGGTATACCTGCTTCAGCCAGAACCCACTATCCTTCCTAAGCCAGCCACTGCTTCAGGCCCCTTTCTGGGGAACTTTCAGGGCTGCCGGGCTACACAGCGAACAGTACTCCCCTCCTGTTTCAGGTTTAGGTTGGGAAAGCAGTGAATGAAATCATGAGCAAACAGATGTGTCAAAGCCAGGTGATCAAGATGACTTCACCATCAAGAAACACTGAAGGTTCTTCTCCCTCTGTGTTGTTCCCAAGGCTGATCGCAAATAAGTCACTGATAAACCTCCTATAATAGACTCCAAAGTCAGAAGCCACCTGGAGGGTGTGGGGTAAGGCTCACTGGTCTGTTTCTTACCCAGGGCTGTGCATCTGAATGTCTGGGAGCCTTTCCCAAACTATATACGTCCACTGCAGTATCTACAGAGAAAATTACATGATGCTCAATGTCTGTTTCCAAATCATCTGGGGGAGTCAGCCATATATGAAATGAGGATGGCTATGATTTGATAACTGCTGGATCTGCGTGATGCGTATGTAGGGATTCATTTACTACTCTACTTGGGTATGTTTGAAATTTCCTAAGGTGAAAAAGCCAAAACTAACTAAATAAGACACCTATGGGAAAAATGCACACTAAGGCACACATGGTTTAGAACCAGTACGTATTAAATCAAATTCACGTGTCCAAGCCAAGAGTTTCCAATTCAAGGGGTTAGGGCTCCCCCACGTGTACTGCCAGCTCAGAGGTTTTTCTTCTTCCCTCCCTCTACCCCGTCTTGTCACAGAGCACTTTTATAGAACAGTCTTACCATCTTTCATGGATGCTCAACATGAAAGACAAAAGCAGGGTTACTAGGGACAGCCAGAGAGGCCGGAGCCCCACCTGCTCACCTTCGCCACAAAGCCCCCGAGGTGGAGGACCTGTGTGATGCACACCGTTCTGCAGGGTGGTGGGAGCTGTGGCATTTTAACCCT
Source organism: Dasypus novemcinctus (assembly GCF_030445035.2). Lineage (NCBI taxonomy): Eukaryota > Metazoa > Chordata > Mammalia > Cingulata > Dasypodidae > Dasypus > Dasypus novemcinctus. The sequence goes on from NW_026688167.1 coordinate 259,199, forward strand.
CAGTTTAGAGGGGACTTCACGGTGAACCCCAGGAGGCAGCAGAACAGGGTGAAGAAGGTTTAGACCCATTTATAGATGAAGGGAACAAATCTCAGGGAAGAAAGGAGATAGGCTCACAGTTGCAGGGAGAAACTAGGGTAGCGCTGAATTAGAATCCCAGAACCCCAATTATCCACCCAGGGCTCATTCCTGAATGTGGGGATCATCCATGGATGCAAAGGGGGTAAGGAAAACAGACACCTCAGACTTCTCACGATGTCACCGTGTACACAGGACACCACCGTAGGTGAGATTCCAAATGTCAGGCTTCAGGAAGGAGGCTGCCCTCACGGCGGACTGTCTGGACCCGCCAGTCGGCAGGAGCTGGCTCTGCCTGGGGGCCCCCTCACAGGCACAAACCCCCAGGGACAGTCAGATTCAGGATGCCTGCCTCTTGCCCTGCCTCGGCCACTCCTTGTGCGGACTGGGTCAAGTTACTCCCCTCTCCAGGCCTCACTTTTCTCAGTTCCGGTGAGGCAGCCAAGCCACATTGGGGATGGCAAGCATTTTAATTCACAGGTCAAATGCACTGCATGGGGAGGGAGAGCCAGGCGTGCTCTGTTGTGAAGGACTCCGAGCCTGGCTGGGCACAGTGAGAAGGACGCAGGGTCGATGAGTAAGATCTGCCCCATATCCGGAAGAAAGAGTGTGGACAGAGTGCCATTTACCTGCCTCCCTGGAAGACATAAAATCTAAGGGAACATCCAGCTGTGTTACACCAGTCTGGGCCAAGAGCATGCTCAGGACTAGCAGCAGTTCCTAGTGGGGAGAGAGGCAAAGCCTGAATTACCTTGCCTGGTCAGTGCATTGGAACATGAGGCCAGGGCAGAGGGTTCATCTATTTGGCCAGTTTATCAAAGCAGAAGACACACTGTTCCATGCTGAAACCCTGCTGACCATGAAATAAGGCCCCGCTGCCCTCCAGACACAAAGGGGACCTGGACAGGGCTCTGCCTACTTGTAGGGAGCTGGAAGGAGTCCCTGAACTTTGTGACTGGCATTAAATAATAGTGAAATATTTGTAACTTCTCCAAAGAAGGTGGTCTGCACATTGAAAATGACCCAGAAAAGGTGCTCTCCTTTTCTGCATAAGCTCTCAAAGGCCTAGGGTCAGCTAGGTCAGCTAGGCAGGAGCGGGCAGGTTCATTCAACGGGCAGGAGCTTCACCCACCTGCCCCTCTGGTTCATCCTGCAGGCTGGAGGCCCAGGTCCCTGCTACTTGGGGCCAACATAGGAAACTTCTTTTCCTGTTTTCTTCAAGGTCTCTAGCAGAGTGTCCATGTTGTGCTCCGACTCAATGGAAACCTTCTTATTGGGCAGGTCAATTTCAAACTCAACTCCTGCAGGAAGAGGAAACAGGGTGTGAGGAAGGGAAGGAAGCAGGGACCCTTCCAGTTAGACTTCTTCTCCTTTCCTCTCAGACTAGGGGTTAGCAAAGTTTTTTGGTAATTGGCCAGATAGTACATATTTTAGGCAATGTGGGCCACATACGGTCAGTTACACATTCTTCAGTGTATGTGCATATGTGTTTGTGTGTGTTGCAACCCTTTAAAAATGAAAAAAACATTCTTAGCTCACAAGCTATACAAAACAGGCTATGGGCTAGAATTGGCCCACAGGCTGCAGTGTGCTGATGCCTGCTCTAGATGAGTGCTTATTTGAATTTTATATTCAGTTGCAAAAGTAATAAATACACGTTATTATATAAAAAGGAAAAAGCAAACACGTCTGAATAAATTTAGAAAGTGAAAGTGCCCCTAGAGACCAAGGTGGATGGTGTGTTGTCTTTCTCCCAGAAAGACAAATGAAAAGCCATTCCCCCAAATGGCATCATGCTAATACACATCTTGCTGTATTTCACTTTCCAGTGTGCAGGATATCTTACCATTTTAGCAAACACAGATCTATGTCACTTTCTGCTTAACAGCTACATAGTTCCCACAGTGCAGATGCTCCACAATGTTTAATCAGTCTCCTGTTGAAGGACACTGAGGTCGCTTTCAATTTTTTACCATTATTGTAACATCCTTGACTATATCTTAGTAAACTTGCGAAAGTATTTCTGTACCATGAACTCATAGTAAAGGAATAATGGGGCCACGGATGGGCACATTTTACGCCTTAACAGATATGGCAAAACTGCTCTTCTGAAAGGCTGTGCCAACTTGAAGCCCCAGCAGCACATGGAGCACCCAGGGTGAGTCCTGTTGAGACAACACAACAGAGGAGGAGGCCCTGGGTAGGTTCTAGGCTTGGCTTCTCCATGGACTTGCTGGGTTACCCTAAGCTGGTCCTGCCCGTTCTGGGCCTCAGTTTCCCCATTTGTACATGAAAAGTTGAGGATGGCCAGCCCCACTCGTCCTTTCCAGCTCAAGTGCCCACCTAGGCCCCAACCAACTCAGAAAACCCTTCTTAAGAGGCCACCCAAGTAGAAAGAGTCATGAAAGACAGAAAAAATGGGACCACGCTCACAGGCCGAGCTGCAAGCACCAGTCATTCATGGGACCTTAAAAATCACGTGAATTTTAATTTAACATTTTGTGTGATCTATGTATCTTAAAAAATAAAAAAATAAAAAAATAAATAAATAAAAGAGGAAAAAAAATCACTTGGGGGAGTAGATGCAGCTCAAGTGGTTGAGTCCCTGCTTCCCAAATATGAGGTACTAGGTTCAAACTCTCGTACTTCCTAAAAAGAAAACAAACAAAAAATGAAAAACAAAACAAAACAACTCTCACTGGGGAGCAGATATAGTTCAGTGGTTGAGTGCCTGCTTCCCATGTACATGGTCCTGGGTTCAATCTCAGGTAACTCCTAAACAAACAAAAAACAAAAACACATGAAACAGGGTTTAGCCTTGATTTCTATGTAATGGATACCTGAAAGAAAAAAAAAAGTAAAGTGTGTCTTTGTTTTACCGTGGATTTTTGTCTTTTGGTTAAGAAGTGCCTCCTTGTTCTTTGGAATAAAGTTTTGGTGGCAACACTGAGCTGGAAGAAAACCTGGGATCATCTAATACAGTGGTTTTCAAACTGTGCTCCTTGAAACCCATGTTTCTGGGCAGGTGGCCATGAACTGTGAGAGGAAAAGGCAAGCCCGCCCCCATCTCATCCCAGGCATGCTGCTTTGCATACGTGAGGGCTTCCAAGCAGTTTCATTTCTAACGGATCTACAGCAAAAGTGAATACAGTGATATCAGTGGGGGAACTGAAGCCCCAGGCAGAAGTGCCCGCAGGCACATGGCAAGTTAGTAGCCAGGTTCTTTCCACTTCCAAGTTAAGATCCCAGTTCACAGGTCTAGACCAGCCACCAACATGCCGCAGGAGACTGGGTTAGTCATTTCCCTCCTGGGCACTGGTGTCAACACCTCCAATCCACAGATGGAAAGTACTGTTCAGAAGATTCCTAAAGGGCTAAAGAGATCATGTTCGTGAGGAAACCCTTGCAAATCGGGCATAATTATTATATAGGGTTTTAAAAAAGAAAATCTTAGAAGACTGACTGGACTCTGGTACTACCAAAACTCTAACCACCAGTTGTTACCCTACTGACCTTCTCTGAGTCTCAATTTCCTTTGCTGTGAAATCAGGGGGACTGAACAAGAACAATGATTTTCTAAATATATCAAAAAAAGGTGTTTCAGGAGTTCTTCAAACAACTGATTCAAAATTTATTTTTAAAATATTATAATTTTAAAAACCATAATGAAAATGATAAACTACACTCAAATGTGTCATATACTGAAAGCCAACACACTGGAATCCACGGTCAATTGATTTTGACAAGAGTACCATGTCTACTTAATGGGGAAATAGTCATTTCAACAAATGATGCTGGGAAAACTGGATGTCCACATGTAAAAAAATGAAAGTGGGCTTTTACCTTATACCATATACAAAAATTAACTCAAAATGGATCAAAGACCTAAATATAAGAACCAAAACTATAAAATCCTAGATTAGGTCCCAGGTTTGATCCCTGGTACCTCCTAAAAACAAAACAAAATAAACAAAAAACCACAAAAGCATAAAAAAATTGATAAATTAAACTTCATTGACGCTGAATACATTTGTGCATCAAAGGACTTTATAAAGAACGTAAAGACAACATACAGAACAGGAGAAGATATTCAGAAACCATAATCTAATAAGGCTTTAATATCCAGAACACATAAAGAACTAAAACTGAACAACAAAAAGACAAACAACCCAATTAAAAAAATAGGCCAATAAACAAACAAAAAAAAACCCCAAAAAAACTAAAAAAAAAAAAAAAAAAAAAAAAAATAGGCCAAGGACTTGAACAGACATTTCTCCAAAGAGGATAAATGGTTAATAAATACATGAAAAGATGTTCAACATCATTAGCCATTAGGGACATGCAAATCAAATCACAATGAGATACCACTACTTCAAACCCACTAGAATGGCTAGTATTAAAAAAAAAACACAACCCCGCAACAAGGTAACTGTTGATGAGGATGCAGAGAAACAGGAATCCTCATGCACTGCTGGTGGGAATGTAAAATGGTGCAACCACTGTGGAAAACAGTTTGGCAGTTGCTGAGAAATTTAAGTATAGTTATTTTCACATGGCTGGGCAATTCCATTTCTACATAGATACCCAAAAGAATGGAAAGCAGGGACTCAAAGAGATATTGCAGACCAACGTTCTTAGGAGCATTATGCACAATAACCAAAAGGTGTAAGCAAACCAAGTATCTATCAGTGGATGAAAAGATAAACAAAATGCAGTATAAAATGGAAAATTATTGAGCTGTGAAAAAAAGAAATGAAATTCTCATATACATCACAACACAGATGAACCTTGAAGACATCATGTTGCATGAAACAAACTAGAAACACAAAAGGACAGATATTGTCCAATCTCACTTACATGTAACAACTATCACAGAGACAGCAAGCTGATGATAGGGTACCAGGGCTGGGGTGGGGGTAGGGAATGGGGAATTAATGCTTGATGGGTGCAGTTTCTATTTGAGGTGATGGAAAAGTTTTGGAAATGGATCTTGGTAATGGTAATACAACATTGCAAATATAATTACACTAAACTGTATACCTGAAAGTGGTTAAAGCGGGAATTATTACATTGTTACCACAATATGAATGAAAAGAAAAAAAAAAAAAACACTGGAGACCACTAACATATTACCTGGAACTGCGAAGGTTCTGGACCTTGACTGTGTGATCCCAGTCAAGTCACTTAACTACTCTGAACCTCAGTTACCTCCTGTTTAAAATGGAGGTCATCCAATTGTAACAAAGGTACCAAGCTAATGAAAGCGTTAATACTAGGAGACAGGGTATATGAAAACTCTATATTTAATGCATGATTCTTCTGTAAACCTTCGACTTCTCTCATTAAAAAAAAAAAGTTAAAGACTTACCTGAAAAGGGCTGTGGTAAGGATTAAATGATGTGATTCACGTAAGGCACTTAGTAGAGGCTAAGTGCTCAATACATTCTAGTTCTTCTATTATTATCAGATTAAAGGAAAAATGCTCTATGTCTGCGTGCCTCTGAACATGAAATAACTGTATGTGCCTTCCCCTCCCCCTCCAGCCGAGGCCACTCACTCACCTCCCAGCTTGTTGAGAACCCGAGTGACAGCATTAGAGCAGCCCTCACAGCTCATGTCCACGAAGAACTCGTGCTTCTGAAATTGCAAAGCGAGACCATGAACCAAGTGCCACAGAGTGACCCACACAGCCTGCCAGCACACGAGTCCTCTCAGGCCCAGAGAGAAGGTAGACAGACTGGGCAGGATTTGTCTAGTCAGACTTCCCAGGAGCCTGTTAGTCCCAGTCTCTTCAACTGAAATGGGAGTAACCAAGGGTTTCTATAGCTCACAGCTTGTTGTATTACTGAGATAATCCCCATAAGACCTTGAGCACATAGCCTGGCACACATTTGGATCATTTGGAGAGCTGGTTTAAAATATTGGTTTTCCAGTCTCATTTTCAAATACCAATTATTGAGTTGTGGTTTGTCTCAGGACATTAATACCTCTGATGGGGGAGCCCCCATACTCTGAGCAATGCTGATCTGGCATCAGAAAGTCACTTTCTGCATCAGAATCACCTGGGAGCTTGCAACACCTGCTCGGCCGGTCTGGCAGGGCATCTATTATTTCTAATAAGCTTTCCAGGTGACTCTGGTATATCTTGTCCAAGCACCTCATTCTCAGAGAGAACACCTGAGTCCAGGGAAGAGCAAGGATTTGCCTGGGCTCCCCAGTGAGATGAAGACCAGGCAGGAAGGGAACCCAGTCTCCAGGACTCTGTGCAGACTGTATCCTAGAGTCACCAGCTATCAAACTGGGGCCTGAAGGGAAGCTCTCAGAAGACAGAAGCTTTGTTCAGTTCCCTGCGGCATTCCCAACATCTGAAACAGTGCCTGGCACAGAGTGGGCACTGAATACATTTTGATGAAAGAACAGATGATGGTTATGGCTGATAGAGGACCTCTGGGTCCTTTCCATTGCCTTCAGACAGGAATTGCTTACATCAATACTCCTTTATTTGAACCTTTCTGGAAATGAGGACATCTGGAATCAGATGGACCCAGACTCATGTCTCAGCTCTGCCACTTACTAGCTGTATGTCAATGAATAGTTACTTAACTTCTTTGTGCCTCTGTTTCCACATCTGCAAAATGGGGATAGTAGTACCTCTCCAGAATGCTGAATGGGATGAATGTAGGACTTTAGGTGTGGTAGCCAGAATCCACGAGGGTCCCCAATGATCCCTGCCTCTTGTTCTTTATGCCCTTGGGTAGTCCCATCCCACAATGGAGCAGAGATGGTCTGTGTGACCAAAAGAATGTGGCAGAGCAAGGCTATGTGACTTCTGGGGCTAGGTCATAAAAGACCTTGTGGCTTCTACCTTGCTCTCTCTCTCTAGGATAACTCCCTGAAGAGGAAGCCAGCTGCTATATCATGAGGATACTCAAGGAATCCCATGGAGGTCCACATGGTGAGGAACTGAGGCCTCCTGCTAAAAGCCAGGGGAACTGCACCCCCAGACAACAACTGTATGGATGAGCCATGCTGGAAGCAGATTCTCCAGCCCCAGTAAAGCCTTCAGATGTTTGCAGCCATTGCTGTCATCTTCCCTGCAACCTTATGAAAGACCCTCAGCCAGAACTACCCAACTGAGCTGCTCCCACATTCATAACTCTCAGAAACTATGAGATAATGAATGTCTGCTGTTTTAAACCTCAAAGATTTGGGGTGATATGTTACCCAGGAGCAAGGGATAACTAATACACAAAGAAAAGAGGCTGGAGCCTGGTACTGGCTTACATTGGGTAAAAAGTTAACCACTGGATTATTATTGTAACTAAGTTGTTCCATTTCCTTCTTTCCTTTCAAGTCATGTTTCTGTTTCACAACTTCAATGTACACAATAATTCCCTGGGGAGCTTGTAGAAAGGGTAGCTCGCCAAGCATCTACCTCAATTGTCTCTGTGTATCTGGGGTGGGTCCCGATTCTTTTTAGTCTACAAGGGGTGAGGATGAGGCAGGGGGTAAATACACAGCACTACTGAGGAAAACTGGACTAAGCAGCATCTCAAACTCTTTCCAAGTCTCAAAATACCCTTAGGTCCCAATTATAATCCTGTTGTACAGAGGAAACTGAGGCAAAGGGTTAAACAGCTTGGTTTTCTAGTGTTGGATTGTTCAACTTTCTGTGACTAGGAGACCACTACTTTTATCAAGGCCAAATCTCCAAAACCCACCTGTTTTTGAAGCTATGTTACCAGGAAAAAAATGGTCTTAAACTTAATCCATTCCTGTGGGTTTGAACCCTTGTCAATAGGATCCTTTGATAAGGTTACTTCAGATAAGGGGTGGCCCAGAATGGGTCGTAATCCTATTACTGAAGGCCTTAAAGGGAAAGTCAGAGAGAAAGAAAAAAAGCCCCAGAGCGAGCAGCCAGAAGGAAAACGGAAGAGAAGGGAGAGGCCAGGAGAGGCAGTCGTTTGCACTGCCATATGTCAGAGGAGTCAAGGACCAAGGATTGCCAGCACCAGACCCAGGATGACAGTCTTCAGGAAGAAAGCATTACCTTGATTTAGACTTCTTCTAGCCTCAACACCTTAAGCCAATAAATTACCATTGTGTAAGCCAACCCATTGCACGGTATTTGCTTGCGCAACGAGGAAACTAAAACACTGCCTTAAAGAACAAGATCGGTTTTCCTTTTCTCCAAGTTAAACACCTCCAGTTCCTTCAGCTTGTTTCATGACTATTCAATATCAACCACAACAAATTCTGAAAAGAAGGATTTTTACGGATAGTCCAAAATCTTGTCTTTTAACTGTTGTCCTCAGCAGACTAACAGTATCAGCATCATTGGGAGCTTATCAGAAATGCAGACTCTTAGGTCCCGTTCCAGACCTCCTGAAATCAGAATCTTCATTTTAACCAAACACCCAGGTCATTCCTACCCATATTAGTTTGAGGTGCTGCTCTAGAAAAGAGATCAGCAAACTACAGCCTGTGACTTGGTTTTATAAATAAAGTTTTACTGGAACACAGACAAGCTCATTTCTTTACCAGAATAGCTTTGCTGATTAGTTTTAACAGAGAATCACTGTGAAGCCTAAAATATTAATTATCTGGTCCTTTCAGAACGTTTGCTGATCCTTGCTCTAGAATAACCAGCAATCAAGATTCATCAGTAGGGTTTGCACCTTCACACAGTCCAGAGCTTTAATTGTTTGCAAGATCAATGTAAGAGCTAAATTTATAGAATGGCTTCTACGTGTCAAATGTTCTTTATAGAGCATCTAAGTTAGTTGTCACCCAGCTTGGAAAGTCAGGAGGAAATTGAGGATCCCAGGAGCTAAGCTGCCTACAGTAAGTGCTGAGGATGGGATGTGAATTCAGGCCTTTCTTGGCTTCAGGGAAATAATGCTAATTCCGGAACAGGAAACTGCACAGCCATCCACTACCCCCCCCAACCCTGACTTGTTGCAGGAGCTGAGAGTGGGAACACCTTCTTCAGGATAGAGAGAGGACAAATTTTTTGTTGCCCAAGAACCTAAAGTTAATAGATATCTGAAGTTTTCTGCTGTTGATGACAGGGAATGGATGCCCTTTCATCCTCCACAGTACAGAGGTCAAAAGCCAGGAGGCAGCTGCTGGAAGCAAACATTATGACTCCTCCCCCAACTGGGTTGCAAAAATGAACCTGGGGGTAGCGGAGGATCTGCAAAATGGACAGAGTAATCTATTCTTTACAGGAGATTCTCCAGACTGCTAAAACTGGATGCTTGACCTTAGTTCGGCCCTGATGGGTCAGAACTAAAAAATGAGTTCTTAAAAGTAGATGAAAAGTCCAGTAACCTATAAAATTCTTTGGCAGAACCTCACCACTGGAAAGGCAAGGATGGAGTGGGGTCACTTTGCCCAGTCCCCTTTCAGCAAAGGAATTCTTAAATATCTGGGACCTTCAGTCCGTGAACACCCTGGTGACTGGCAGTTTATTAGTACTAATACAATTGACTGCCTGCTATGAGCCTAACACTGTTCTAAGCACTTTACATGCTTTGTCTTATTTAATCCTCACAATCCTATGGGGTAGGTATTATTATTATTCCTTCTTTACCAAGAAGGAAACTGACTTTGAGATTAGGGCACTCGCTTGGGGTCACAGACCTAGTGAGTAGGAGGACCTCGACTGGATGTAGGCGATCTTCAAAGCCTAATCCTGAACCACTGTAGTCCTTGTTACCATGGGGGTGGAAACCTGCCTGCCTATGGTTCTAACCCTCTCTCCTAGGTCTACCCTAGTGCTACCATTTTGTGGGGACCAGCTATGTCAGTGGCTGTACTACATGTTTTACTGTCATTCTTCCAGTTAATATGATAGTCCTTTGAGGTCAGAGTTTTTATCCCCATTTTATAGATGAGTAAACCAAGGCACAGAGAAGTAAAGCAACTTGCCCAGGTTCACCCAGCTGGTAGGTGGGGACACAGATTTTCAGAGATTTCTGGGACTCCACAGCCTGTGCTCTTAAATGGTTGTCTAAGAAACCCATGACATGATACACCTTTTCTTTTCCAGTTTTGAAGGCAGTCTCTGGATTACCACCCTCCTTCCTTCAGCAGTTCATCTCCAGATATTGTGTCACATGCCTCCCCCATCCCCGTCATCTTCTCTAGAGAGTCTCTGGTTCATCAAAATCCCCACAAAAGGACAAAGAATAGAGTGATCCTTAAGCCGGCCTTTCCCTCACTGCCACCCTCCACAAAAACCCTGCTGGCCTCCACTCTCCCAGGCACAGAGTGATTAATGCCACAAGTGGATTTGCTAAGCTGGGAGGGCAGACTCTGTTGGTCTCTTTGTCCACAGTTTGTGTTGCCTGAGGATTTGTCTCAAGGTACCTGGCAAGACCCAAGGGAACGGACACCTGAGATGTGCCTGGCTCTGCCCAGGGGGCCTCTGGCTTACCAATCAGCTCCCCGAAGACAGGCTGCTAAGGCACAGACATAAGTGGAACAACACTTGGAGCAGAGCCATGGACACGGCACTCTGGGGGATGGGGTGATGCTAAACACCACATGATCCCAACAAGGGTCTCAGGGAGGAATTGGGATTGGAACTTCCTCCCAAGCCTGTGTGACTGCTTTTGCAGGGCACTTTCCTGTGTGGTTAGGCCAGGAGAGACTATGAGTCTGAAGATAAGGGGCTTAGTCTTGGTTCCGCCCTCCTCCCAACACAATCTTGAAATTACTGTGCTGTTTTTTTTTTAATCTGTAAAAGGCCTACGTTTCTTACCTACAAAATGAGGCCACAAGCAACGATATAAGTGCAATAAGGCTGAGTTGCAAACGTATGCTAAGACCTGCTCATTCCTCCCCAAACTCTTCCGCTGCGTAACTAGGTGACTTTGGGCAGGCCCCTGAACCTCTCTGGGGCACTTGTATTCAGAAAGTGACCAGTTGAAATGGTTACAAGTATTGTCTCCATTCAGTTTAGTCCACCGGTTCCCAACCTTTTTGTTCCACGGACCCCTCTGCCAGTGAGGTGAAAACCACGGGTCCCTAACTAAGTCCACACTATACTGTGTATTATTTAATAAACATATCACACCCTCACCAACATGTGCCTACAAGAATAAGGTTTTTTTGAATTTCAATTCAAGCTCACAGACCCCTTGTTAAGAATCCCTGGTTTAGTCTAACAGTGACCTAGCAGTTGGCTAGAGTGGGCAGGGGAAGTGAAGAAAAATAAGGACCTCTGAAAACCTGTCCAGTCAGCGAGGCAATAGTCGGGCCCACCTACTTGTTCCTAACACCCCACTTCTTTAAGCTCCACAGACAGAGGCATCCAGGTGGAAGGCGCAGAGACAAGTGGTCCTTTTTCCCGGCTCGCCACCAACTCCTGTGTAATCTTGGGTGACTGCCTCCTCTCTCGGACTCAGTTTCCCAGTAAAAAGCAAGGAGGGTTTGGGCTTGTAATCGCTGGAAGCGTTACAACTCCGACGTTCTGAAATCTGGCTCCTAGATTCACTTTACTTTCGGTTCCGATTTTTTGGAGGGTCCCCAAAACTAGGGGAGGGAGTGTGTAGGACAGGTGGCCAAGCGGCAGTGCAGCCGAGGCTTGGCGCAGGACGGGGGCGCCGCAGCCACTTACCGGCATGACCGACTGCGGTAACAGCGGCGGCGACGGCGGCGTCACTCGGCTCTGGCAAGGTGGCTGGAGCTGCGCTTCCGGGTATGCTCGCGAAGAGCGGACGCGCCACTCGGCCAGGCCCCGCCCCTTCTGGGGCCGACCGGCTGCTAGGCCCCGCCTCTTCCGCGGGCCGGGGCTGGCGCAGCCCGAGAGCCAACAGGCGCCTCCTGACGGGGAGCAGAGGCCGGTGCGCTTCCGGTAGAAGCTGGCTGGGTGAGTTCCTATTGCTTCCTGGGCACTTTTAAAACGCCTACCCAGTGTTAGACCGTGAATACGGGCCGGAAGTACAAGGGCATCATCGTGAATAGTAGAGATCCCTTCCCTCCCTAAATACATATGTAATACACTATCCCATTTACCCATGAGACAGCATCTCATTTACTCAGTCAACATATATGAAGTACTACCCGTGGACCAGCTCTGTATTAGGCATCCAGGAAGCAGTGGTGGAAAACGAAGTACCGTGGTAGGGAGCGAAGGAAGCTTACTGTGATGCAGCTGTACAGGAGCTGTGATGGGGTATCATGGGGCCACCGAGTAAAAGGTCCCTAATTCAGACAGGAGTAAGGGAGGTGAGAGCGTTCTCGAAAAGGGGAGGCTTCTGGAGGATGTAATATCTGAGCTAAGGGGAAAGGGCACAAGTTCAGCTGATGAAGGTGAGCTATTTAGGAGGGAGGGAGGCGGGGGACTTTTAGGCACAAGGAACAGCGTGAACAAAAGCTGGAAGACAAAAGTGGGCATGGCTTGGGAAGTAGGGATATTCAGACTGGGAAGTAGGTACACGCAGATGGAGATACTAGATGACAATAAAAGAGCCCCACAGGTGTGTGTGGAGACGTGGAGGCAGGGAGGCTCTAGGACGCTTACAGAGAAACAGGCATGTGAAATCCCGAAACACCACACACACACACACACACACACACACACACGGTACCAAGGTTGCTCTGTCCTTGGAAATATCCAAGGACCCTGCCAGGGAGCTCAGTCTAAGTTAGTAATTTTCAAAGATCTCTCATCAATAGAACTGCTTAGAAAGCTTGTTAAATACGCAGTTTTCGATATCCCCAAGCTATTCTCCAACCCGAGGTCTCTGCGGGCGACGGTGGTGGCTCAGAGCCGGTATTTCTACCTCTGCGTCGGCCGCAGCCCGGAGTCCCCTCGGCAGAGGTTCTGTCCTGGGCGGAAGAGAGAATGGCCATCAGCGTGTTCATTGCTCCTTCCTCTGGCTTTGTGGCGATAAAGAAGAAACAGCAGGATGTTGGATTTCTGGAAGCCAACAAGTTCCAATTTGAGGAGGTGGATATCAAAATGTCAGAAGAACAGAGGCAATGGCTATTCAAAAACATCTCTCCTGAAAAGAAGCCTACTCAGGGCAACCCTCTGCCACCTCAGATATTTAATGGCGACCTGTACTGTGGAGATTATGACAGGGTTTTGTTTTTTTTTTTTAAGATTTATTTATTTTTAAAATTTATTTAATTCCCCTCCCCTCCCCCGGTTGTCTGTTTTCTGTGTCTTTTTGCTGCCTCTTGTTTCTTTGTCCTCTTCTGTTGTCAGCAGCACGGGAAGTGTGGGCGGCGCCATTCCTGGGCAGGCTGCACCTTCTCTTGCGCTGGGCGGCTCTCCTTACGGGTGCACTCCTTGCGCGTGGGGCTCCCCTACGCGGGGGACATCCCTGTGTGGCACGGGACTCCTTGCGCACATCAGCACTGTGCATGGGCCAGCTCCACACGCGTCAAGGAGGCCCGGGGTTTGAACCGCAGACCTCCCATGTGATAGACGGACGCCCTAACCACTGGGCCAAGTCCGTTTCCTTGTTTGTTTGTTTGTTTGTTTGTTTTAATCAAAGGAAAGCAAAAGAGTCTTTCATTCTTAGGCTAAGCCTAAAACCATGGTTGGCATCAAAGGCAGAACCTTAGAGGGGAAGAGTAGATGATGCATTTTGAAATGCCCTCAGCAAACACCTGTTTACTTAATGCATCACTGTGATAAAAGCCATATGCATCATCAGTAACTTTGCCTTGAACAAGATAGTTTTGGAAGATGTGGGTATGATGGGGATTGCACTATTGCTTTAAGCTGAATCAGGACTGTGGTGAGTTTTTTCTTATTTTTAGATTTTCCTGCAGTTGCCTTACTCACCTGGAGGTACTGTAATGTTAGAGGTGCCCTTCCTTAATTACTAAAAAAATATATGGGTGACACTCTCAGAGAGAAAATGCTAGTTCTGCCCTGGGTTGTGGTAAATGTCTGTACTGATCAAAATCACTTCTCTTTAAGCTATCTGGATTGCATCCTTTAAATTTGTTTGCCAGGCTATTAAAATCTTTTGATCAGAAAGAAAAAAAGCAATGCTGGTTGACAAAAGGCAGCGAAGATTTTTGCTGCAGAGTCACAAATGTCATAGTTCCAGTGCTTTGAAATACACCTGTAGAAAATGTTAGATGTCCTGGCCTTCTTTTGTTACAGGAATACTTACTACCATAAATCCCCCAAGCTCCTACAGATATCTCTGAAAATCATTGTAGTAACAACATATGATCAGAAGAACCAAGTTACAGGGATGAAAGTAATTTCTATGTTAGAAAATATATGCTTCTTTAATCTTGCAAGGGGAAAACTTTCATCTAAATGAGTAAGACTGTTTGAAAGATATATTTTAAGATGTGCACTAATTAGGTAGTAAATTTAATAGGAAGATTGTCTAACATCTGAAGTCATTTTCAGTTCTAGTAATTTATTTATACCTAATGCACACATTTTAAATACAGCTCCCCTAATAGCTGCTTATTCTATTTTGAGAAGGGATTATATTTTTTTGAGAAAGGAAGATCTTGGTTAGATATATATTGTAAGTCCTTGATGAGGCATTTTAAAAGATAACAATTATTGCTGTACAATTTAAATTATTTCCTATGTTACTTTTCATCGTTCCTCTAACTTTCTGGCCAATGCACAATGTCAGCTTTTTTTTTTTTTTGGTTTAACATAGATACATGTTCTCATTCTAGATACATGAATACATGAGTGAGTTTTCAGAGCAGCATATATGGGAAAATGACAGCAGGCCGTCTAGAAAGTAACTCTAAATTGTATGTGACATGCAAAATCTCTATACCAAGTGGAGTGGATGCCATTAAACACTGATACGTCTACTTTATTAGGGCAGAGTCCCCATTTCTTCATTCTTGTCCCCACAAGGGACACTTGTAGTTTTTAAATGCCAAATGTGGGTACAGCCTTGAATCAGATGCAAGCTCAGCTGCCTAGAACATTCTTTTCCCAGCACATGGATGCTGGACCTGCCATTAGGATTCTGAGCAGGAAGCTTATAAGAAATCGAAAGAACAGAAGAATCAAATCCCTGTCACCCCTCCTGACTTGCTAAAGGTGGACTATTCTAATGAACTTGTTGAATGCTGAAGATGAAATCTCATTCCGATATTTGCAGCGTAAGTCCATAACTAGAAGAAAATAACAATACAGATTTCTGCTCAGTTGGAACAGACACATGTTCAATGTTCCATGATTTTTTCTCCTAGGAGAGTGATTGTCAAATCATGGCTATTACTGGTACTTAGGTATTAAATAAGATACAGATCAAATTCCATTTTATAAATTTCAGGAACTGTCCAGGAATTTTTTGCTTTGAACTGGATAGTTTATTTGATTATTGGAGTCTTCTGGTAACAGATTTTTTTTTTTTTTTTAAAGATAACAGCAATTTTTATTTCAATGTTACAATTATCCAATTTAATATTTAGTCTCCTCTTGCCATTGGGCATGGTAGGGTCAAATCTTTGTGAGTTAGATTCTGGGGCTGTAGAATCAACATCACACTTCCAGGTTAAAAAAAAAAGCTATCCAGATTTGTCATATAACTTTTGAGCTAATCAAAATATACCCAGGATGATTATACTAAACTAGACGGATAGTAGTGCTGATTTACTACCAGGATCACACCATTCACTCTCTACCCTGCTTCTAATTTTTTTAAATCAACAAAGCAATACAAGAGAACAGGCCTCGCTGGCACTTTACCTGTTGAGCTAGGAGCACAGCATGTGACTTTTATCTCAGTGTCTCAGCTTTCCAAAGTACTGAGGAATTGCCTGCAGGATCACGCAATGTTCAGAGAATGTTTATTTATACTATTATTTATACTATTTTATAAATATAAAATTTATACTATTTTACAAGCCAAAGTTCAAACAGTAATAATGATTTTCTTCTTCCTTTCTTTAACTAGGGGGTCGTTAGGTTTTGATAATCACAGTTTTTAAAGCCTAGGAAAGAAGTAGATGGGTATTGCAGGCATGGGTGTAATATCAAAGGTATTTTAAGACAGATATTAATTTTACTTTTTGTAGTTTATTGGGGCAAAGGAAATGTGCTACTAAAAAACAAATGGGAGTGGATGTGACTCAAGCAGTTGAGTACCCACCTCCCACATGGGAGGTCCCATGTTCGGTTCCTGGTGCCTCCTCAAAACAAAAACAATCAAAACAAATGATAAAACCAACTCAGGGAAGCCAATGTGGCTCAGTGGCTGAGCGCCGGCTTCCCACATATGTGGTCCCGGTTCAATCCCCGGCCCCCAGTACCTAAAAAAAATAATAAAAAAATTAAATGATTCCACTTTAAAATTAGAGTACAAAGTGCCATCCTGCTAAGTATCTGAAGTCCAAAGAAAATTTAGTTGTGGAAATTTTTTTTTCTCCCAAAATCTGGTGTTCTTTTAAAGTAGTATTAAAATAAAAAGGTAGAAAAGGAAGATTTCTGTCCCTCAACCTCTCCTCCCATGGCAGACTCTAATATGTTTCAGATTTGTTTCTGTTGGTTTTTTTTTAAGATTTTATTTATTCCCAGCACTCACCCCCCATTTGTCTGCTCTCTTGTGTCCATTCACTGGGTGTTCTTCTGTGTCCACTTGCATTCTTGGTGGGACTGGGAATCTGTGTCTCTTTTTTGTTGTGTCATCTTGCTGCATCAGCTGTCTGTACGGTGCCACTCCTGGGTGGGCTGCACTTTTTTGTGTGGGGCGGCTCTCCTTGCAAGGTACACTCCTTATGCATGGTGCTTCTCTACTTGGGGGACACCCCTTTGTGGCATGGCACCCCTTGCGCACAGCAGCATTGTGTGTGGGCCAGCTCATGACATGGATCAGGAGGCCCTGGGTTTGAACCCTGGACCTCCCATGTGGTGGGCGGACGCTGTATCCGTTGAGCCAAATCCATTTCCCTGTTTTTTGTTTTTGAGGTACTGGGGGCTGGGAATTGAACCTGGGACCTTGTATGTGGGAAGCCAGTGCTCAACCACTGAGCCACATCAGCTCCCCTGAGTTAGTTTTCTTTTCTTTCTTCTTCTTTTTTTTTTGGTGTGGTTTTTGTTTTTTGTTTTCTTTTTCAGAATGTACCAGAACCAAACCCAGGAGCTCCCATGTGAGGCAGGAGCCCAACTGCTCAAGCCATATCTGTACCCTTGTTTCTGGTTTAAAGATATAATTCAATACTCCCACATGGGTGTTTTTATATGACATGAATTTTTGTCTTCTATTATTTAAAGGTACTGAAGCCTCTTTCTCTTTTGTTTTGTTTGATTGATTTCATTATAGGGTTTTGTTTTTTCTATAAAAGTTTTTCATTTAACAACTTTTCTTTAGTATCAGGGTTCATTTTGACTTATGTAAGCATTGTTTGAGATTTCAATTTGTAGGCATTTGTCTTTGATGACATTGGTGAAATTACAAATTTTATATTTAGCACTATAGGGAAATGAATTATAGAAAATATAAAAAAACAAAACAACATCAAAACTCTCAGTTTCTAGGTCTTACCCCAGATATACTGCTGCCCCATTTTTAGGCATACATTTTTTTAGCATAACTGTAGTTTAATACAGGAAAGTTTTTTGAGGGAGTGTGCTGGTTATTGAATTTATTACCTTTCAGTTCTAAATTAATCCTTTGTGCTGCTCTGTGAACATGGATTTGGGCTCTTTAAGTTTGTTTTGCTTTATAGCTGGCAGGATGTTAAACTTTGTCAGTATGAGGCTCTGGAGAGACGCTGGAGGAGGAAAGGTTTTCCTTCCTGCTTCCAGTGTTTTCTTTCACCAGGGTCTTGCAGTATGTTCAACTCCCCCAGCTTCTGAGTTCAGCTTCTCTAGTCCCAGGCTCCTGCTTATCCCCCTTGGGACCAGCAGCACCTAGCAACTGGCAGTGCCCCACCCACCCCACCTCAAACCCTGGTAGAAGTTTTGTAGCAGAGTGCTTCCAGTCAAACACCTCTTTGTGAACAGTTTTCTTCAGCACCCTAGAAGGCAGTTTTCTGGCCTAGAGGGTGGATTTCTAGCAAGTTCTGCCAGCACAGCATGAGAGCGACTTCTCCACCATTCAGTGGGCCTCAGCTGTGCCATCTCCAATAAGGTCTGGATCTCAGCCTGAGGGCAAGGCAGGGAAAGGGGTTAGCATCTCCTTGGGTGTTCTCTCTCAGACCTAGATTAGCAGATGCTCCTTACATCTGCTATTCCTCTATTCTTTAGAGCTCTCTTATCAGCCAATCCGTCAGTGCTGTAGTCTCCTGTTATAAATCTTTAACCTTTCCCCGTTCAAATTACTTTATTTGAATCTCTCCTGATTAGGTCCAGACTGATACAGGGAGTGACAACAAGCTACCTACTTTGGTTTAGGGAAGAGGATAATGGATACACTCTTGGCCTAACTTCAAGAAACACAACATGGAAGGGACAAGTCTAGGCCAGGACCTAATAGGGCTGAGTTTAATTTTCAGCCCTATCATTTACCAGCTGTGTAACCTTGGGCAGATTACTTCAACTCTCTAAGTCTCAATGTGATCACTATCAAATGGGGATAGTTAAGGTGACATACATTTTTTTTAACCAAACCTTTTTCTTGAGAGTGAAAGAGGATGTCCTTAATAATGATGTTAGAACAGGCATATACCATAACTTTTCCAAGCAAATCAGGATGTATGATTCCTCAAAAGAGCCCTACTTTGCAGTATCATTGTGAAGAATAAATATAATGTATGTAACCTGTGTTGTACATTGCTTGGTACATGGTAGACACTAAAAAATATTAGAGAACTTTTCTTCCAATTCCTAGAGTCCCTGATAGCCAACCTGGCATGGGGTCTTCCCCTACTGACAAAATGCTTACTCCTTAACCCACTGTCTTCTCCCCACCTGCCAGGCTGTTTCCTAAAGCTAAAAAGTCCTTTTTCATACTCTTTCTAAATAGGTTGCAGACTACCTATTCTACATCAGTTCTCCTATAGGAAACATGTGAATATGGGAGAATGATCATCATTTTACTCCATAAATAGGGTTTTGTGGTTGTGCAGGAGGAA
This sequence comes from Dasypus novemcinctus, assembly GCF_030445035.2. Classification (NCBI taxonomy): domain Eukaryota; kingdom Metazoa; phylum Chordata; class Mammalia; order Cingulata; family Dasypodidae; genus Dasypus; species Dasypus novemcinctus. The sequence continues at coordinate 278,309 of NW_026688167.1, forward strand.
GGGAGAAAGAAGGAAGAGGGTGCTACAGGGCTGGCAATCTCAGGTCACAGAAGACGAGACTGAGAATCTTGGTAGTACTAGGGGACCCTGTGCCTTGGAGCTGGGGATAGCAAGATTCCTAAGGGCTGGGGTTAGCAGGGAGAGGAAATCCTTCACAAAGGCAAAAGCCACAGTGCCAAGGCAAGCCACCCAAGGCGGAGGAAGAGTGGGTAGCTTAGAAAATCCGGCAGTGGGGGTTAAGCAGAGAAAGAAATTTAATAAAGCAGCAGCATCCTGGAAACCCATCAGAGGTGGCAAATGAAGGCCTATCAAAGGGAGCAGAAAATATATGGGATTATAGTTCCTATGTAAATATACCCACATATTTCATGTACATACATTTAAATTAGATTGAAAATGAACTGTAGCAAATGTTATTAGAGGTTATTTTGGACAGGTACAGGAGCAGAGGCAAAATTCCAATATACATTGTATTAGTCAGCCAAGGAGTGCTGATGCAAAAGTACCAGAACTCTGTTGGGGAAAGCAGATGTGACTCAAGCAATTGGGCTCCTGCCTACCATATAGGAGGTCCAAGGTTTGGTTCCTGAGGCCTCCTGGTGAAGGCGAGCTGGCCCATGCAGCAAGCTGGCCCGAGTGGAGAGCTGGTCCATGTGGAGTGCTCACCTGTGTGGAGTGCTGACCCACGCAGTATGCTGGTCTGCACAGGAATGCTGGCATGTGCAGAGAGCTGGAGCAGCAAGATGATGCAACTAAAAGAGACTCAGAGAAGAGACAATAAGAGATGCACCAGACCAGGTTGCTGAGGTAACGCAAGAGGTTGAGTGCCTCTCTCCTACTCCAGAAAGTCCCAGGATCAGTTCCCGGTGCTCCCTAAAGACAAGACAAGCAGACACAGCTTCCAGTCTCAGCTGTAGGCTGGCATAAGGCTTGTCTCTCTCCCCTGGCTTGTTTCTTTCCAGGCTCAGCTGCTCTGTTCTCAAGGTCAGCTGTAGACTATCAGGCTCATCTCTCTTCCCGTGGCCTCTGCTGTGTCTAATGAGCTCTCTCTATTCCTCTGTGTTCTTTCCCATGTGTCTACTTCTGAGCGAGAGTCTATTTTATCAGCCCACCAAGGGAGCAGGCACTCAATGCTGAGTTGCACTCTAATGATGTGGTTGAATCAAAGCCCTAATCTTAACAAAATTTAATAAAATGTCTCAACTGAATCTGATATAATCAAAGGGTTATCATGCCCAGAGGAACAGACTAGTTTTCAAACATAATCTATATTTCTTTTTGGAATTCATAAATAATATCAAACTGCTACATACATATACTGTTAATACCAACTTAAGAGTATACAGTGGTAAGTAGGTCTCCATCCTATTCTGTTTTATTTTTCAGTATTATAAACAATGTTATGAAGGACATCTTTGTTCTCTGTATGCATGTGGAAGTGTTCCTTATTTCTTAGACGTGATTCCAAAAAGTAGGATTTCTGCCTCATAAGATGTATTTTAAATTTTCATAGATACTTTCAAATTGCCCTCAAAATGGTTATGCCAATTTATATTTTCTTTTAGTAATACGAGGAATAATTATTTTTTCACACCTTTGCCAATATTTGATGTAAGCAAACTATCATTTTTTGTAACTTGATGGGCGAACAGTTATTTAACTTTGTTTCATCTTGGTTTCTTCATCTGTTGAAATTAATTGTGAGGATTTGATGATCTATTACATATATTTTATTCTTGTCCTCATTGGGCTTTTGGTTTAAGGTGATATAAACTTGAATTTGTTCTGCTACTATCAATTGATATGATCTTGGGCCAGTCCTTTAAGTTTTCTGAGCAATAGTTTCTACATCTGTAAAACAGACAATGAACAAAATAAAACACCAAAAAAGCCCCAAGCAGACAATGAACAAAAAGAGCCAGCAGTCGAGGAAGACATCTGGGGAGGGGGGACAGAACTTTGATGCCTCATTTTCAAAATCCCTCATATACCTATAAAGGGTAATGTGGCATCACATCTGTTTGGTTGGCATTATTTATTTATTTCTAAAGATTTATTTCACTCATTTCTCTCCCCTTACACCCCCCACCCCCCATTGTCTGCTCTCTGTGTCCATTTGCCAGTGCTCCTGTGTCCGCTTGCAATCTCGGTAGCACCGGGAATCTGTCTCTTTATTATGTCATCTTGCTGTGTCAGTTGTTTGTGCGGTGCCACTCCTGGGCGGGCTGTGCTTTTATCTTGCCCGGGCAGCTCTCCTTGTGGGGTGTACTCCTTGCACGTGGGCCACCCCATGCAGGGACACCCCTGCGTGGCAGGGCACTCCTTGTGTGTGGCAGTGCTGCGAGTGGGCCAGCTCACCACATAGGCTAGGAGGCCCTGGGTTTGAACCCTGGACCTCCCACATGGCAGGCAGATGCTCTATCAGTTGAGCCACATCTGCTTCCCAAGTTGGTTGGTTTTAAAGATCAAAGATTGCATGTTTGCAGTTCCTCATGTCACTATTAAAATTTGTATTAAATTTTTTTTTTTGAAAAATACATGCACATGCAAAATAAATGAATAAAATCATATGGTACCAAAGTTTACAGAATGAAAAGAAAGTGTTTCTCCTACCCATTAGCAATCATTAACAGTTTCTTGTGACTCCTTCCTGATATAACCTATGCATGTACAGCAGAAACACAAAGGAATAAATAACTATAGCAATACAGTATATCTTAATAGAAATAATCACCTCATAGCTCCCCCCCCCCATTTTTATACAAATGGTGGTATACTATTTCCAGTTTTTGTACTTCACCTTCTTCATTTTTGATTTCTCTTGGAGATTACTCTATAACTATGCCTGTAGATATGCCTGCTTTTTTTTTGTGGCTGCATGACACACATTATAACTGTGTATTGTATTGTAGTATTGTATCTAAACCAACATAGATAGATATTTGGGTTCTTTCCTGTCTCTTTCTACTACAATGGTGCATTGAATATTCTTATCCTGGGAATTTACTCACATGTGAGAGTTTTTCTTTTTTATAATTATTATCTTTTTTTAAATAAAGATACATAGATCACACAAAATGTTACATTAAAAAATATGAGGTTCCCATATACCCCACTCCCCATACCCCTGCTCTTCCCACATTGACAACTTCTTTTATTAGTGTGGTATCAGGTGAGAGTTTAAGAGTTAAGATTCACGCATACGCACAAACATTTTAAAATCATCCTTCGCAAATCATTAGCTATGTTTGAGAAACACTGGTCCTGATGATATTCTAAGGGCTATTCCTTACGTAGTATTTCCCACCACCCTTCCACTTCATCTACCAGACTGTGGTTGCTGGGGTCTTATACATGCTTCCTCTTTCCCTGATTCTCAGAGCTTTGGGGAGGATTGGCAGAAAGAGAAGGGTGAAGTGGTATGTTGGAGGGGTTTGCAGAATTTGCTTGGAAGTGGGGATAAAGACCAGAAGGAGGCCTGGGACTCTTCCTTAGATGACGTTAACTCTGTCTCTCAGAGGAGGGTTTCTCAATCCCCGACTCTATCCAGTAAATGCCAGATTGTAAATTTTTTGCCAATTTGGGCTCACTTTTCAGTTGGGAGCATCACTTTTTTAAAATGCAAATCTTAGTCCACCTTTTTAATACCAGCCAAGAGCTCTCCATGGCCCTCAGAATAAAGTCCAATTTCCTTAGCATGACTAACACAATCTTAGAAGTTCCTTACTCCAGAAAACTTGTCGCCACTTCGCTCTTCTGGGCTGATTTCCCTCCTGTGCCCTCACAGCCCGTGACACCCATGCTTCCCTTTCAGGCACTCCCATCCCAAACCAGCGGCCCTGTCGATGCGTGAGGGTAAGCCGGGACAGCGTCTCCCTCATCTCTGGCCCCCAGCCCATGGCCCTCAGTCAGTGCTGAATGAGAGGCGAATGTGGGGACCAGATGTTGGGGTGCAGCCCGCAAGGAGGGGCGCTTTCACATTTCTTCTGGGCTCTCCCGTAATTTCCTGTCTTCGTGGCCAGGCCTGGTGCCGGGAGGTCAAGAGGGGACGGACCGAGGCGACCATGCTGCTGCAGGCGCCCCTTTCTACTTCCAGCTTGGGCTGGGCCGGCCCTGCTCAGCCTTCTCTCCTTCCACGAAGACGCTCTATGCGCTTCCACTCCTACTCTCTTAGCAAAACTTAATGGGAAACCCTTCCGGGTGGTTACCTGCCCGGCATGAGAAAGGACCGAGGCGCCTCTATGCTTAACGCATTGGAACCGTAGAGAGCTAAAATGGTCGGTCACCAACAGAGGGCACACCGAGTACTAAGACACGGGGCAGAATCCGGCTGGAGCTGAAGTTATTTCGAGAAACCTTTGCAGTGCCTATATAGGAGTCTAACAAGTTCTCTTTCAAAGAAGCAAAGCCATGAAGAAAAAAGCAAAATTTCTCTTACATCCCCTCCCCCCCCCCCGCCACGCTCCAGCAATTAGAAAGGAATGACAATGGTGGTGACGCACAGGATGTTGTATGAAGGTCCGAATTTGATCATTGGATCGGAGAATTTACAAACCACCGTTCCTCGGCAACGACCAAAAAGGAAAATCTGAGTGAAACACCGAAAGCCTCCTATTGGGCAAGCAACAGCAGCACTTGCCAAGCAGCAACAGGGGTAGAAATCTATGTTCTCAAACTCAACAGTTTTCACGTGTGACCTCTTCCTATTCTCTTATGGACACAACAGGAGTTACTTTCGTCTTTTGTTTTCCTTAGGTTGTCCAACAATTGTACCGACTAACTTTAAGAGCCCGCGAATGTTAGGGTGTAGCTTGGGAAAAAAAACAACCAAGAACCCCCCAAACAACAGTTGCAATAAAAAAGGAAAAAAGATTTAACGTGTAACTTCACCGTTTGGTTCCCCTGGTACCAAACTGTGCACAAAAGGCAGGAGAGCAAGCCTCGAAGGCAGGAGAGCAGGCCTCGAGGGCAGGGCTGTGCAAATGATAGAGGAGAGACCAGAAGTCCAAGCCAGAAAAGGGGAATAACCGCCCCCGAGAGCACAGGGCCGCGGGGCTCGGTCTCCTTGGGGCAGTCCAACCCCCACGTCAATCAGTTCCTTTCGGCGTTGCGATTGGCCGGGGGTTTCCTTGGCCTCCCCAGCGCCCACAGCCTAGTTGCTTGGGGTTTACTTCCCCAAAGTACACGGGCTCCACCTTGTGGAGCAACCGCTCCTGCCTGGAAAACGGATCTCCGCTCGGAGGAAGACGCTTTAACGAATGAGAGCAGCCCCACGCATTTATTGGCTACCATGGGTATCGGTCAAATAACTTCCCACCTTACTTTCCACTGTACCTTTTCGTTATTGGCTTCTCTTAGTGCCAGTCCGTTACTAGGGAGACGGGATCCTCACCATCTCATAGGCCTGAGTCAAAGCCAATCAAGAGCCACGCCTTCACCCTGAGTCAGTACCCAATTGTGGTTCGAAGAGCCCAGAGGACGCATTAGGGATTGGTCATCAGCTCGCCGGACCTGGCCGCAACAAGTTAGGCTGAGTCATGCTTATATAGACCGGCGGCGGAGCACGCGTGTGTGCGGACGCAGTTGCGTGAGGGGTTTTTTGCCTTCCGCCCTGCTGTGGAGCAAAGCTGGTTCGTCTCCCGCTCAGCCGCACAGGTACGCGGGGGTGTGGGCGGGGCCGGGCCTCCCGGGGATGAGGACGAGCCGGGGCAGTTGTGAGAGCAGGATAAGGGCTAGTGGCGCCTGCGGCGGCCGTGCAAGGCGCGTCCCCCCACCCCCACTCCAACGGCCGCAGGCGCGCGAGGCGGCGGACGGGCGCGCGAGGCGGCGGACGGGCGCGCGGCCTCCCCCCCTTCCCCCTCCCGCGGCTGGAACGCGAGGCCGGGCCCGCCGCGTGCGCGTGCCGCGTCCAACGGCCACGCGAGGCGAGGACGCGCCGCGGCCGCCGCCCGAGCCCAGGGCCGGCTCGCCAGCCGAAATTTCCCGCCCGTCCTCTCCCTCACGCGCCAGCGAGGTCTTTCCTCCCCTGGTCGAGGGGCCCAAGCTTGGCCCGGCCCAGGAGGCGGCCTTTCACTAGAGGTGGGGGTGACTCTAAGTGCCAGAACCGGCGAGAAGTGCTGCTGCTCTTTGGTTTTACCTGGAGTAACGAGGGAGCAGTCGCGTGCGTGCATAGCGTGGGTAGTGATGATAACTGGTGTTCTTTGTAAGCCCTTACTGTGTGCCAGACACTCTTCTAAGCAACTCGTATGCATCTTATTTAATTCTTACCACGATCCTACGCGGTACATACGGTTATTTTCCTCGTTTACACCGGGCTCTGCGAACAGAAGTAGAGTGACACGGTCAAAGGCTCACGGACGGTAAGGGGCAGGCAGTTATTTGAAACGAGGCTGTCTGACTCCCATTCTTGAGCCTGTTTTATTTGCTCCAGCCGCCTTTGCGGTCCCGGGGCACATTTGCCCCCAGAGCACTCGTCACGGGAAAGGGTAACTCAGAAGACTGCGGCTGCATTTGTACTTAGACCATTTACAGGCTTTCGGGACGACGGGCAAGGGCTGGAAGTGGGATTATGACAAAGGGAAAGGGGCCTGAGCTTCCTTTCTATGTGTATTCATACAGATAGAAGGCTGATCAATGTCCTATCCTAACAGCTTCTGGAAAAAGCAGGAAAAAGCGAATAAGTGCAGATCAAGGTGGATTATGTTCCTCCTCAGATTTGAAACTCCATGGCAATGGGAAATTCCCGCCAGCAGGAAGTTAGACCCAGATACGTAGCCCTTGACCTTTATTTTTAAAATCGGAGCAAACTTTTGAGAAAGACCTTTGAGAAGATAGTTTAACTTCCCTGTTTTATAGTTGAAATTCAGAACGGTGAGTTTCAGATTTCACCAGCTTGTGTGGGTTAAAACTTGAAGTAGGAATGGAATGAACGGCTCCCAGTAACAGAATGAATATGAGCTCTCTGGAGCTTATAATGGTAGGTGAATTATGGGTGTTGGAAATCATACCCTTGTGGCAGTTGGGATCTTACCTGTCTATATTCAATTCAGTTACTTAGCATTTACTCTGCTGGACTTTTATATATGCAAAAAATTGGAAGACATCTTCCTTACCTTCAAAGACAAGAATTTTAATTTTTCTAGTAGAGTTATATTTTAATAAGTATTACAGTGTTGCAGGTCCAAATCATTACTTTTCATCACAAATATCTATTTGAGACAAAACCACAATAAGTTTTGGGACTAACTCTTCTGAACTAGTTTTGAATTGAATGGCTTTCAAACTGTTCTTTTTTCTTATTTTTCTTTCTCTCTGTCCACATACTTTTTAGGATTGGCATTTAATAAGGGTTTTTGCAGAGCTAATACAATGTACATCCTTGTAAATACGTTAAAAAGGAGGAAGCTTAGTATTTGTAAGTGTTTCCATGGAAATGGAAACTACTTTTCCCAATATTCCTTGAAGTAGCAATAAATAAAGGATCAAAACATATGGACAAGTTCTTACCTTTAGTTGGAGTTGCTACAAATAACATTGCTTTACTGGGAACTTGCTTTTATGTAGCAATTCCTATGACCTACATTTAGAGATAGGTTAACTATGGAATTAGATTTTTAAGACATTTTAAGATGAGCAATTTAGTTTATTAAATACTAAAATACTTTAATGACTTATATTTAACCTACTAAGTTTGAGTCCAGCTAATTTTATTAGTGCTTGAGATAAAATACATCAGAATAAAATTGCCCTATGCAGTGAGGGGAAATTTTGTTAATTTCCCCTTCAAGTGTTAAAAAATACTATTCTTGGCCTCAGACAAATGGTTAGTGGGCAGGATTTTTTTTTTTTAAGTGATAGTTTACAAATTGGTATCCCAATTGATCTATTGTACATTAATTTATCAAGAATAAGTGAATTGCAGCAAATTGTGGTAATATAAGACTTGGGTCTCCCTACTTCACAGCCAAGTCATAGGCTACTTTTGTTAAGAGTTAAATTCTTTCAAATCCTAGTTTTTGTACCCTTTCTAACAGGTAGAAAAGTAGGGAATTCTTTGTTCTTTATTTAACCCGTGCTCATTTGCTTGTCTTGGCTGACAGTCTGCTAAGGGCGCAACAGATTTGGCGGTATTAGTAATCTCTTGAGCAGCAATCTTTTGGTTATATGTATTAATATGTATTTGTTTACTTGTTTTGGTGTTTTGTAGAGATAGCAAAGGGTTAGCATAAAAAGTAGAGATTAGCTTTCAATTATTTTTTCGATTCAGAGATTATATATGGTTCTTAGGAGTATACTTAGGGACAGTGCTAAAAGATAAAATGTAAAGCTTGAATTTGTGTTTTTTTCCCCTTCACTTTAATAAAACTGCTTACTTGTTTTTTTCCTAACATTTTGTAATTAGGTTGGTTTTGAAAAAGCAGTATTTAAGAATTCAAATATGCATTGTATGTTCATTTAATTTTATTGTGCTTTAAGGCCACCTGTGACCAAAATTATTATTGACTTGTCTTAAAACCTTGCAAAGAGGGATCAGTGTCAAAGTATGTGGGTCCAAAAAAAAATTTTTTTTCCCCCCCATTTTTCCCTTTCTGGCTAGTGGTGAACCTTTTGTAGTACAATACTTTCCTTCCAGGCCTGGAGTTAAATTTAGATTTAGCAACTATAACTTAACTTGTAGTCAGTGATCACACTGGCAGTTAACTAGGTTTATATATTTAAATACTCAAAAAAATTTTGTTGTTGTTGTTTTAATGTATTCTTAGACACCCTTTCTGGCCTTGGTTGGAGAAATCTGACTTGCAAGCTGAAGAGACAGGGTAAAGTGCTAGGAATAATCTGTATGTGAAAACTCAAGATTGGGGTTTACAAAGCAGAAAACAATTTAAAAAATTTCTTCTCACAGGCTGTGGCCTAGTAGATAAGATCTTCAGATGACTCTAAGTGATTGATTACCCCATCTGTCAGATGGTCATATAATTTAGTTGTTAATAAATTTTATGTGTTTAATAAAGATTAAAGATGGTTCAGAGAAAGATCCTGGCTTCTTGAATGGGGCACAATTTGTAGGGATGGAACCCTTGGTAGCTAGTAACTTACATGGATATGTAATAGCATTGTTTATTTGTGTAGCCCTTTGCATACTTTAGGAGTTCTTTTACATGTTTTAAGTGTTCTCATGTCTTTAGTGATGACAGAAATGGAGCTCTAAAAGCTTAAGTGGTTTGCATGAGGGCACAGAGGTATTAGGAACAAGACTAGACCCACCTTTCATCTTTGTACTACTCTTTTCAAAAGATTAATCAACCTAAATGACCTGGTCTAAACTAACTTTGTGAAGGCATCCTAGTAGGTACTGTAGACAGATTTGTGCTAGCTATTTTCTTATCTAAAAAGCTTTGAAGGTTTCAGGATTTCTGGAAAGCAAATGTGGCATTAACCTGCCCTTCCACACTTTTCCGTATTCTGTAACCTGTAGGCTTACCCCATGTTTATGGACCCTCTGAGCTTGCCTTTAGTTTCCTGTAATGTATCTTTGGGGATCTGAAGGATTTCAAAGTTTTGTTTTTAGGAATTTGATAGATGAGGTGGTGTACTAACTGTAAAGTACCTTTTCATCTTGCTTATAAAAAACACAGATTGTTCCTTAAGAGCACAGCTGACTGGCTTTTTAACTTTGGGGGCAGGGAAGAGATTCTAAAAACTTAAGAGAAATGATTTATCAGACCAGTGTTACAAACTATGTTAGTATACTGTTGATTAGTGAATTGCAAGTTTTCCAATTCTTGCTTTTTTTCCTTTGAGGACATTTTAGAATTTTAAAATGATTTTACGTTTATGGAAGAGTTGCAGTACAGAGTGATCTTTTCTATACCCTTTCTCCAGCTTCGGTGTTAACATTTTACATAATCATGTACGTTTACCAAAACTAAGAAGTTGACATCAATAAAATATTTTTAATAAAGACTAGACCTTATCTTGATTTCTTCAGTTTTTTCTCTAATGTCCTTTTTTCTTCCCGGATACCACATTACAGTTAGCCCTCATGTCTACTTGGTCTCTTTTGGTCTATGACTGTTTCTTGGTCTTTTATGATCTTTATACTTTTGAAGAGTGCTGGTCAGATATTTTATACAATGCCTCTCAATTTGGGTTTGTCTGATGGTTTTTATGATTAGACTGAGGTTATGGATTTGGGATAGGAATACCATAGAGGTGACTTGGCTGTCTTCACACATATTAGGGGATACATAATATCACTACTGGTTGAATTTAACCTTGATCACATGGTTAAGGTCATGGGAGGTTAGTATTTTTCCCTTTCCATACTGTATTCAATAGAAGCTAGTACACTAAATCCTGTCTGTATAAATTAAGCTCTGCTTTCTCCCTGGAGGAGAATTAAAGAATTTGTGGACACTGAAATTAACAAGTATTTTGGTGAAGTTACTTTGAAGCTATGCAAATACCCTGTTTCTCCTTACAGTTTCTCCCATTCTAGCATTTATCAGCGGATCTTGCCTATGACTATTGTTGTGGTGGTCTAATGGTGACTCTTTATTTCCTCCATTCCTTCTATATTTGAAGTTTTTCTGTAAGGAAGATTTGTCCTTTTCCTTTATTTTTTTTTTAACTCAGTCATTTCTATCAGGATGGACTTGTGGATGTTAAATTTATCTTTGATTTGTAATCCAATATTATCCTTAGTTGTTTTGTTGCCAGAATTGTTCCAGTTTTGACTTATGCCCTTTTGACATGTCCCATCCTTTTTTTTTTTTTTTTTTTTTTAAGGTTTATTTATTTATTTAATTTCCCCCCCTCCCCTGGTTGTCTGTTCTTGGTGTCTATTTGCTGCGTCTTGTTTCTTTGTCTGCTTTTGTTTCTTTGTCCGCTTCTGTTGTCGTCAGCGGCACAGGAAGTGTGGGCGGCGCCATTCCTGGGCAGGCTGCACTTTCTTTTTCACGCTGGGCGGCTTTCCTCACGCGCGCACTCCTTGCGCGTGGGGGCTCCCCCACGCGGGGGACACCCTTGCGTGGCACGGCACTCCTTGCGCGCATCAGCGCTGCGCATGGCCAGCTCCACACGGGTCAAGGAGGCCCGGGGTTTGAACCGCGGACCTCCCATATGGTAGACAGACGCCCTAACCACTGGGCCAAAGTCCGTTTCCCCCCCTTTTTTTTTTGAGGTACCGGGGCTAGGGATTGAACCCTGGACCTCGTATGTAGGAAGCTGGTGCTCAACCACTAGCCACATCGGGTCCCCTGAGTTGTGCTTTTTGTTTGTTTGTTTGTCTTTTAGGAGGCATGGGAAATTGAACCCCGGACCTTCTCATGTGGGAAGCAGGCGCTCAAACCACTGAACTACATCCACTCTCCCCATCCTTTTTTAAAATTTATCCCCGCTCCTTGCGGCTTGCTTGCTGTCAGCTCTCTGTTCATGCACTGTACATTCTTCTGTGTCTGCTTGCCTCCCTTTGCTGCTGCGCCAGCTCTCTGTGGGTGTGGGCTGTCAGCTCTCCGCTGGTGCGGGCCAACTTGCCTTCACAAGGAGGCCCTGGGACGCCAACCCAGAGCTTCTCATATGGTAGACAGGAGCCCAGTGGTTTGAGCCATAGCCGCCTCCCTCCCCATCCATTTTTTAAAAAGCATTTTCTTTCTTAAATTACCAGTTGCTCCAGCCTCATCTTTTAGTTTGCCTGCTGTAGCCCTAGAATCAACCATTTCTCCAAAGAGCTATCAGGAAGAATTCTGAACGAAGATGGCAGGTGGTAAATATGAAGAGTTGGGAAAATAGATTGAACAGTTAATCTGCTAAGATTCCAGGGACAATGATACTGCTCTTGCTCTCATCCCAGACTTTGGCTTCTTTATTACTCTTACAGGTTATTCAAGCCATCAAAAGAAACTTTCTCTGATTCTGGGAAAATGCTTTTGTTTTGCCAGTAATTTAAAGGACCAAATTTCATAGTACATTCAGTGATTGGGAATATTAAGAAAAAGTGTTTAAGTTAAAAGAAGAAAAAAATTGAATACATGGCATAACCCTGAAACATATCTTAAGACAATTAAATGTATATTTTAGGGATATCATGTTGGTATACACAAACCCTTTTTATTTTTTCTTAATGGTGTTGATAATGTGTAAAATAGAGTAAAAAGACCTCTTAAACAACAGTGCACTCAGAATTGACAGTTCCCAATCCTGATTTTTCCCCCAGAGAGCCTTTATCCTGACAGATGTGTGTCTTTCCAGGCTATTTTATTACTGGGTTTGAAATTTTTAAAAAAACATTTATTGAGGTATAATTGACATACAAAACTAGACATATTCATGGGATACAGTCTGATAATGTTTGACATGCACGTACTGATGGAAACCATCACAACAATCAATACGAGTGAACTTACCAAAAGGTTTTTTTGGGGGCTCAGTGGTTGAGTGCCTGCATCCCACGAACATGTAGGAGGTCCTGGGTTAGATCCTCGGTACCTCCTAAAAAATTTCTTTTTTCTAATGCCTCCTTTTAATTCCTTCTTTCCTGCCTTCTCTCCCCTCTTAGCTTCTGACCCCTGTGGAATCCTTGATATGCCCTCCGTTACATTTCTAGAATTTTTATGTGAATGAAAGCAGTATGTGTTCTCACTTTCTGGCTTTTACCACTCAGCATAACAGTTTTTGGGGTTCATACCTGTCATTGTAAGGATCACTATTCAGTTTTATTATTATTTTCATTTAGTAGCTATATCACAATTTGTTTATCCATTCACGTTTTGATGGACATATGGTTTGTTTCCAGTTTTTTGGCTATTACAAATAAAGCTGTTGTGACCTTTGTATACAAGTGTTTGTATGGATGTATATCTTAATTCCTCTTGGGTAACTAAGTGAAAAAGCTGGATCATGTGGTAGACATATGTCTGATTTTTTTAAGAAACTGCCAGACTTTTCCAAAGTGATTGCACCATTTTCCATTCCCACCAACAATGCATAATAATTCCATTTTCTCCTATCCTTGCCAATGCTTGGTATGGTCAGCCTTTCTAGTCTTATCACTTTTAGAGTATCCCACTGTAGTTTCTTTTTTCTTAAGATTTTTTTTTTTTTTAAGATTCCCCCCCCCCCCCCCCCCCGCCGGCCCGGTTGTCTATTCTCTGTGTCTGTTTTGTCTATTTGCTGTGTCTTCTTTGTCCGCTTCTATTGTTGTCAATGGCATGGGAATCTGTATTTCTTTTTGTTGTGTCATCTTGTTGTGTCAGCTCTCCGTTTGTGCGGCACCATCCCTGGGCAGGCTGCACTTTCTTTCGTGCTGGGCAGCTCTCCTCACGGGGCGCACTCCTTGTGTGTGGTGCTCCCCTATGAGGGCACACCCCTGCATGGCAGGGCACTCTTTGTGCGCATCAGCACTGCGCATGGGCCAGCTGCACATGGATCAGCAAGGCCTGGGGTTTGAACCGCGGACGTCCCATGTGGTAGATGGACGGCCTAACCAGTGGGCCAAGTCTGCTTCCCCTGTGTGTTCTTCTGTGACCGCTTCTATCCTTATCAGTGGCACCAGGAATCTATGTTTCTTTTTGTTGCGTCGTCTTGTTGTGTCAGCTTTCCGTGTGTGTGGTGCCATTCCTGGGCAGGCTGCACTTTCTTTCGTGCTGGGTGCTCTCCTTACGGGGTGCACTCCTTGTGCGTGGAATTCCCCTACATGGGGGACACCCCTGCGTGCCATGGCACTCCTTGTATGCATCAGCACTGCGCATGGGCCAGCTCCACACGGGTCAAGGAGGCCCTGGGTTTGAACCATGGACCTCCCATGTGGTAGATGGACGCACTAACCACTGGGCCAAGTCGCCTTCCCACACTGTAGTTGTAATTTGCATTTCTGCAATGACTAATATTATTTAACATATCTTTTCATGTGCTTATTTGGCGCTCATAAGTATCTCTTCAAATTTTTTGCCTATATTTTGTGGGGTTTTTTTAATTCAGTTTTGAGAGTTCTTTATGTATTCTGGATAGAAGTCTTTTATAGGTAGGTTTTGCAAATAATTTAACCCCAGTCTTGTTTTTCATTTTCTTTAACAGTCTCTTTTGTAGCACAGAAGATTTTTGATTTTGATGGAGTCCATTTTATTGGTTTATTCTTTTATGGGTTGTGCATTTAGTGGTATATCTAAAATCTTTGCATAATTCAAGGTCATGTGGGTTTTCTCTTAGATGTTTTATCATTTTAGGTTTTAAATTTAGATCAGTGATCCATTTTGAATTAAATATTATATATGCTGAGACATGAATCTGAGTTTTGTTTTTGTTTTTGTTTTTTCTGCATATGAATATCCAAGTTCCAGCACCATTTGTTGAACAGACTGTCCTTTCTCCATTGAATAGTCTTTGTTCTTTGTTGAAAATTTTCCATGTATGTGTGGATGTATATTTCTGGAGTCTATTCTGTTTCATTGATCCACTTGTCTATTTTTGTAACCAGGCTAATAATAATACATTTACAGATGTATCCTTGAAGGATATATGATATTACCTTGTGGGTGGAGTAAAACAAACATATTTAAAGGGGGTCATACAGTACATATTTGGCAATTAGCTTTCTTTTTTTTGGGAGATACTGGGCCCGGAGACTGAACCCAGGACCTCGTATGTGGGAAGCTCGTGCTCAACCATTGAACTACTTTGGCTCTCCTGAGTTGTTTTTTTCCCATTCGTTTTGTTTTTAGGAGGTATTGGGAATCAAACCTGGGGCTTCATACATGGGAAGCAGGTGTGGTTGAGCAACATCTGCTTATAACTTTTTTGTTTTGTTTTTAAAGTTTTGTTTTTATTTATTTCTCCTTCACCTTGTTGTTTTGCACTCACTGCTCACACTCACTGCACTCTGTGTCTGTTGTATGCTTGTCTTTTTAGGAGGCACCCAATGGCTTGAGCCACCTCTGCGTCTGTCTGTTGATGGACATGTAGATTGTTACCTGTTTTAGAGTTTAGAATTAGGCCTTGCAATTAATTTTTCTGTTTATGTTTCCTTGTATATGTGGGTAAGTTTCTCTAGGATGTACACATTGGAGAGAATTGATAGTCTGGTACATCACAAGGTATTTTATTTTATTAGATAACTGCAACATTGTACCTCATTTGTGGTTGTACCAGTTGACACTGCCTTCAGCAATCTTGCAATTTCTCTTCTCCCTTCTGTGATGATGTATGGTATTTACTAAGATTTTAATACTTTGGGATCTCTCTTAGGTGAGAAGTTCCAAGTTTTAACTTGCATTTTACTGGTTGCTTAGTGAGTTCAGCTATCTTCCTTGTTATCCATTTAGTAATTAACTGAGAATCGCCTTTTCCACTTCCTAAGCCTATTTTTCTCTTAGATTGTTAGTTGTTTCGTGGTTTTTGAAGAAGTTTACATACATTCTTTGTTATATGATGATATAGTTTTTCTTATTTTAAAACCATATAGGTCATGGGCTATTAAGGCATTGTACTATTTTGATTTTATTAGAAAGAATAGGCTTTGCTATTAAAAACTCAAGCTGGAGTATGCTCTGCCTTCATTATGCTTTCCTGCTCATTGATTCTGTTAAAGTTGGAGGATATGTGCTCACAGCTCTTGAGAGTCAAAGTCCACACCCATAGATTTCTCTGTGAACTTCAACAAAGTTATGGAAGGGAATTTCTTTGAAGTTGCTATGCAGTCTCTAAACTTGGGGGAGAAGTAGAGATTTTGAAGTTTAATGGAGTATTTCACAGTTTAAAATCAGGATCATTCCAGCAAAATTAAAAACAGATCACTGGTTGTGTTAATCTGTGCATTGATGGTATCTCTGTGTCTTATGTTTTCTTAGACTAACACTTAGCGAAGGTGTTATGTGCTTTCCAGAATAGGTGAGAATAGTGTAAAGTATGACATTCTTTATTCTTTGTAGGCAGCTAATAATTCTTCTCAAACTTTTTCTCATGTACAGAAAGCTCCCTTAAGTCCATATTATTCTTTTATTGTTTGCTTCAAAGGATCCTAAAGTCATTATAGCATGATACTGTTAGAAAAATTAACACTGTAACAAGCCAAAGTGAATTCCTTCCTAAAGTTGGAGAACTTCCTAAGAAACACTTCCTATATAGTACTTTAAAAAAAAACAGAGTAAGTAAATAACTTGTTTTAAATCAAATTTAAATGTGAAACCCAGAACTTTTAAGGAGGATGCTTAGCCTGTAAGCTTAGACATTAGCCCTAACAGTTGGGAGAAAGTTATCAGACATAGAAAACTTTCTGCAACCATGAAAAAGTTGACATTACACCAGTTGCACCTGCTGCTAATAAACACAGAGACATTTTATGACCTGTGGATCTGTTTATTAAGTACTCTGCTTGTACTAATTTAAATCACACAGCATGGCTAATTCAGGAAATTACACATCTAAATGGGATTTTAAGATTTCAAGAGAGCTAAAATTATTATTATTATTATTATTTTTTAAAGATTTATTTATTTTATTTAATTTCCCCCCCTCCCCTGGTTGTCTGTTCTTGGTGTGTGTTTGCTGCGTCTTGTTTCTTTGTCCGCTTCTGTTGTCGTCAGCGGCACCCGCTTCTGTTGTCGTCAGCGGCATGGGAAGTGTGGGCGGCATGGGAAGTGTGGGCGGCGCCATTCCTGGGCAGGCTGCTCTTTCTTTTCACGCTGGGCGGCTTTCCTCACGGGTGCACTCCTTGCGCGTGGGGCTCCCCCACGCGGGGGACACCCTTGCGTGGCACGGCACTCCTTGCGCGCATCAGCACTGCGCATGGCCAGCTCCACACGGGTCAAGGAGGCCCGGGGTTTGAACCGCGGACCTCCCATATGGTAGACGGACGCCCTAACCACTGGGCCAAAGTCCGTTTCCCTAAAATTATTTTATACCACTAGTTATTGGATGTTGGTACCCTTTATTGTGCTTTTTCTTTTTGTGTTTTTTATTCTAAATGTAATGTATGTTCTCAGGACACTCTAGCAATTCAGTATGAAGTAGCCCTAGAGATTAGAAATTTGGTACAGGTTCTCCCAGGCATTTTCTGGAAATAGTTAAACAAAATTCATATGGTACCTTTTTCTTATGAAAATTGGGCTCTGAATATATATTGTTCTTGGGTGCTCCCGTCTACCACATGGTAGGTCCCTGGTCCAGTTCCCTGTGCTTCCTGGAGAAGACGAGCAATACAGTGATCTGGTGTGACGGGCATGTGTGATGAGCTGATGCACAAGATGACGCAACAGGGAGACATGGAGGAAAGACAATGAGAGACACAACAAAGCAGGGAGCTGAGGTGGCTCAAGTGATTGAGCCCTTCTCTCCCAGATGGAAGGTCTCAGGTTTGGTTCCTGGTGCATCCTAAAGAGAGGACAAGCAGACACAGAGTAAATAGCAAATGGACACACAGCAAACAGCAAGCAAGCTCAAACAAGGGGGGAATAAAATCTTAAAAGTATATATATATCCCCCCCGTTGTCTGCTATCTGTGTCCATTCGCTGTGTGTTCTTCTGTGTCCGCTTACATTCTTGTCAGTGGCACTGGAAATCTGTGTTTCTTTTTGTTGCGTCATCTTGCTGCGTCAGCTCTCCGTGGGTGCGGCGCCTCTCCTGGGCAGGCTGTTTTTTTTTTCACGTGGGGCAGCTCTCCTTGCAGGGGAGCACTCCTTGAGCCTGCGGCTCCCCTATGTGTGGCACAGCACTCCTTGTGCACATCAGCACTGTGCATGGGCCAGCTCACTGCATGGGTCAGGAGCCCCTGGGTTTGAACCCTGGGCCTCCCATATGGTAGGCGAACACTCTTATCAATTGAGCCAAATCCACTTACCATTAAATTACTCTTTAAATAGTTAACATAGTATTCCATTGTACAGTGTCCTATATGCATTATAAAGAGAGCATTATATAATTTTCCATATTACAAATACTGCAGCAGTGAAAATTTTTTATATCTTATATTTTTATACCTTATATTGTTTATTTGTAGGTTTTTATGTATGTATTTTTGTATGAAATATTTCATAATATAAAATTACCCCCCCCAAATAAAATCAATAAAGTAGTCAGTACCAGTTTTCTCTTTTCCAAGTTTCTAATGTTTGGAAGAAAGCCAGTTAAACATTTGACTGAGGGAGCAGATGTGACTCAAGTGGCTTAGTGCCTGCTTTCCACATGGGAGGTCTCAGGTTTGGTTCCCAGTGCCTCTACAAGGTCCAGGGTTCAATTCCCGGCCCCAGTACCTAAAAAAAAATGGATTGATTTCCTTCCTGTTTGCTTTTCCTAAATATATCCTAATAGGTAAAAATTGTTTCAGAGCAGTTTATTTCAGTTCATCAAATTTATTTACTTAGCATAAAAAAAAAATTGTCATTTAGCAGTTTAATCAACTTTATGCTCTTGTTTTTTTAAGAATGCACAAACTTTTATACTGATCGAGAGCATAAAGACATTAAAACAGTCATGCATCTGTTTTAAGTGATAGTATTGAGATTTGCACTGTAGGATTTGGTTTTGCAGTATGAAGGGGTAGTTAACATTCTGTGGGCACATAGGCAAGACAGGGCTTTCCATGTAGCATTCACATGGTGGACTGCTGAAATTGCGAAGTCAACCTAGAAGTTCTGTGAAAAGGTAAAGTTTTATGTTAAGTCCCTGGTCTTCTGTAGTCTATGGAACTCTGCTAATTTCCTATCTCAGGAAGTGATAGCAAAATAAGGAAGTAATCTTCTGGGTGCAGAAGAGAATGAGATGTGGGAATGCTTTCTTTTCATTAACTTTAATAATTTTAAAATAGTAATAAAAGCTAACTTATTCAGTGCTTACTATCAACACTTAATTCTTATGACAATTATTTTAATTTTACAGAAAAACTGAGGTACACAGAGATTAAGTTACTAGCTCAAGGTTATAGCTGGTGAATGCTTTTGGAGAATGTTCCCTAGTGGGGATTGGCTAGAGAAATTTTAGCCAATTTTTTTTGCATTTCAAATATTCATTTACTGTTTTAAAATAGAGCACTCAGTGGCAGAGTTTATCATATTTTACTTAAAGGTAGCCTGGTTAAAACTCTTCAACTGTTTGTCTTAGATAGGGATGGTTCAATTAAAACTGGTAAACTGAAGGTCATGTTGAATATCTTTTCCTCAAGGATGTCTAACTGGCTGTTTTTTTCTTCCTTCTTTAAGAACCTTTCTGTCCTTCCTCTTTCCCTACCCTAGTATCTATTAGCTTTTCTCTATCTCTTGAAAAAATGTTTAGGGAAATTATACAGAAAACCATTTTTAAGTGTCATTTTCCCCATTTCTTTCATAGAGCACATTTTTTAATAGTGCATCATTCTCAAATATAGGGGATATAAAAACTTGAGTATAAAATTATTTGAAAGTAAACATTCTAGAGTAAAAATGAGTGATTTCCCCCACCCTGTATTCCCTGATCCCATTTCTTACATCTTTCTAGACCATAATGATTTCAGTGTACATCATTTTCAGGAATATTATTTTTGAGTGATTTCTAATATTTCTTCCAAAAAGGTTTATTCTTCTTGACCTGAAAGCAGTGTAAGAAGGAAGGGAGTGCTGTCCAAATTAGAATTGTTTTGGATACTTGTTTATTATTTATGTTATTTAACTACTTGATTTGGAAGAATGGAGTCAGGATGTCTTGGGAAAGTAGCATTTATGTTTTAGGAAGTCCTTGCACCTTCATGTCAGCATGGAGAAGTTGAAGTTGCTATTGACAGTTGAAATAATAAAATTAGATTGTTCCTATTCCTGACTTTGGTGCTTGCTTTTTATTCTAACCAGTTGGCATATGCTTTTTTATTAGGTAAAGTCTGAGTCTGTAGTTGTAAGAATTTCTAAAACCTCTTTTAAAAAAAGAACTGCTGAGGAGCAATTAATAGCTAAGGGAGAATTTTAGAATTTTTTTAGCCTGTGTTTTCATTGATATGCATAGTTTATAAAACTTTTATCATATTAGATCAGTAATTGTAAAACACCAAGTTCTCTAAGATGAAATATTTGAATTTCTTCAATTATTTTCGATTTGATAGAATTGAGAGTTCTGATGAACAAGAGTTGGATTAAAGGCTATTTTCAGGAGGACGTATTATGTTAGTGCACACGTTTCTCATACCTTATGTTTTATGTTTAGGTCAAAAACACAGATGAAGATTCCAGAGACATGATTCATTAAACAAAATGTTTCTAACGAGAATTAATTCTTAGAACTTAGCCTATTAATATAGTCTTGAATATTTTGGACTTCAGTTGCCAACATTTTCTGCATTTTCTTTTTTATTGAGACAATCAGATAAATGAATTATTCATAAAACTTTCAGTGTCTAGTTGTGGATCACCGAAGATCCTGTCTTATAAATTCTGTCATTAGTGCCATAGGGTAATTTAATACTCTTAGTTATTCTAATACCTTATATTTTCAGGGTTTTAAAAAATTTGGAAACATTTTTAGTAATATTTAGGCATAATTTTCATACTTATGAAATATATACAATTTAAGTGTTCAATTAGATATGTTTCTTTTTTTTCAAAAGATTTATTTTTATTTAATTTCCTCCCTTTTTGTTTGCACTTTCAGTCTGCTCTCTGTGTCCATTTGCTGTGTGCTCTGTGTCTGCTTGTCTTTTCTTTACAAGGCACCAACCTCCCATGCGGGAGAGAGGCACTCAGTCACTTGAGCCACCTCATCTCCCTGCTTTGTTGTGTCTATTGTCTTTCTTCTTTGTGTTGTCTTATGTCGTCTCGCTGTTCCTGCCTATCATACCAGCTCATGGTCTTGCTCATCTTCTCCAGGAGGCACTGGGAACTGAATGCGGGGCAGCTTGCCGTGCGGGCCAGCACTCCGTGTGGGGCAGCTTACCTTCACCAGTATGCCCTAGGAGTTGAACCCTGGACTATATGGGAGCCTTATCACTTGAGCCATATCCACTTCCCCCTAGATAAGTTTTTAAATGGTATGTATTTATAGGAACATCTCTCAGATACGGGTATTTCTCTCATTTCAGCTTTTGTTCCTTTCTAATCTTTTCAGCCTTAGGTCACTACTTTCTGATTTCTGTCACCCTATTTAGGATAGTTTCTTTTTGGACTTAATCATTAAAAAAACAGTGTTATGTCTACTATTTTAATCTAAATGCTGGAAAACGTGACAATTCAATTTTGTTAAAGTTAGATGATCAGAAATCCATTTTGCTTAGCCATTGTGTATTAAATTCTATCTTTATCCGCAAATACTGAATGAAAGAAAACTTATGGTGCCTACTATATGTCAGACACTTACATTTTGGGGCTAGAAAGTCAAGTAAGTAGTGATCTCTTAAAAAAAAACCTTTAGGAAGAAATTTGTATTCTTTCAAAATGTTACTTTTATCTGACCTCACTAAAGAAGTTCTTGAAGACTGTGGGTATTTTAATTTAGAACTTGGTCCCCTTTTTAGCAGTGAAGCAAGATTATTTTCATTAAAATGCAACACGTATTTAATCGTACAGAATCTTAAATTTTTAAGGATTGCTACCATTTTCCTTGAGCTCTTTCGTGGATAAATACCAGTTACAGAATAGCTTAAAAGAGAGTTTAGGAGCCTTAGCTGTTACTTACATGGAGCTATGTAGTCTTATTTTGTGTATTAGAGACTGAAATAGTATTTGAGATATCCCTGACTGACATTA